>NC_051154.1:225071323-225106623 GCF_013339745.2 Dermacentor silvarum | reverse complement strand
CATATCTTCCATATGGTTTTGCATGAATGCGTGCTGTGGAAGCGTGGCTGTATGGCCTAGTCACTGTCACCTTCTTACTCGCTTGGGAGCCGGGGAGTTGCGTACATGCGCTACTCTCGATGGAGGAGAGAGTAGCGCAGCAAACAGCAACCAAGGATTTAATATGTACATGGACGATAAAAGCACGCGGCACACAAAACTCGAATCATAATTCACTCAAAAATGTTCACTCAAACACAAAGCTTAGGCTAAATACAAAACTCCCAGCAAATATTCTATTTCGGTTTCGGAGCCTAGCTCCGTCATAGCGTCTCTAAGTCAGTCCTAGCCTTTACTCGCCAAAGTCTGGCCACCCTGCATTCGGCCTAACTGCGTCGCAATCAGGGAAGTGCGGATTCTTACGTCGGTTTGAAGTTCTTGTAGAGTCCTCGTCGATCTCATCCGAGGCTTTGTGGGTGCCGTAGCTGCCGACGCCTCGTGGTTCGGTCGACCTGGCGGAGTACGTGGCTGGAGCTCCGGTAGCCGCCGCTGACGTGTCCCTCGCTGGGTTAGGCCTCGCGTCTTGTTCATTCGGGTTGTCGCTGATGCCGTAAATTGCAGACGACTCGCAGTTCTGTTGACCTGGCCGAGTGCGTGGCTACAGCTCTGGTAGCCGCCGCTGACATGTCACTTGTCTAATGAAGTGTTCTTCGCCCTCCGACGATCTGCGAGGCGGCCCGGTAGCACGGTGATTATCGGTTGAACGGCTTGGCCGAGGAAAAGGGATTCTCAAGACCGGAACCACCGTGAGCAGCAGTGGCCGGTCCCAGGAGCTTCGTCCAGACGTCTCCGAGGACTACAGCTACACCTGGGCCTTGCCAGTCTCACGACTTCGTGGCCGGGTCCTCCGCTCTCCCGTCGTCAGAGCATGGCTGACGAGGCGCCCTTCCAGCTAAAGAGCCACGTCGATAATGCTGTTCCGTCGCTTCTCCCTCGCGCATTACGCCTCGGTTCGCATGCCTCGAGCGCTCGCGCCGTTCGGAGCGCTCCGCGAACTTCGTCGTCGTCTTTTCTTGCCACGGGCGGCCTCTTACATGTGACAGTCACCTAGTAGTTACGACGCTCGCTTTGGGATCAGGGTACGCGGGTTCGAATCCCGCCTCGGCAAGGAAGTTTCTTTTCTTTCTTGGTATCACCATTTTCTTTTTTTTTTTTCCTCTCTGTTTGGCGGTGCGGTCGGTTGTGCACCGGCGCCGCGGCGGAAGTCGCAGTGCCAGGCACCGACGCGATGCGGCGGTCATTGGGGTGTTGCGGAGTGCAGCGTATTACCACCCCAAATAAAAAAATACTGCTCCAGTCAGGTAGACTGCTCCCTCCCTGATAGTGAGATTATATTTGGATCATCAAAACACTGATGCGTTTATTTAGGAGTACCATCGATCCCTTAACAGCAGCCACAGGTATTTCTATTCAGGCGTGCGGTAACAAAAGAGTTAATTGGTGGGGTGGGGAGTTCAATTGCACGCTTGTGTAACACATTTAAGAAACCCCCTAGCCAAACAAAGAAAAAAACTCAATTTTTATCTTTGCCTAATTCATAATCAGACTTACTTGTAGTCAATGTCTCCCTTTGCAGCTGCCCAGCCATCTTGGGAGTCATTCTGAAGAATTTCATCGAACCCTTTGAGGTCTTTTTCACTGATGATAGCAGGCCGCTGGTAGCCATCCTCATCAGGTGCATTTCTCATGCCTCGAATCCTACGTTTCCCACAAAAGTAGGCAAAAGATGACAATCTTGATGACTAGCAAGCAAACAACTGTACTTACCTACTATCTGAGTAAGCATAGGGTGGGCGAGCACCTCCAGGCACACCAGAGTAGCTTGGGGCATAGTTTCCAGGAAATCCACGTCCATAAACCTGCTAGTCAATTAGTAAAAGAACAGTCAAGTTTCCCAGGAATGGAATTTGTCTAGCCTCCCAATCATTAAAGGGACACTAAAGCAAAACAATAAATCAACTGATAAAGTATTCTTCAAAAACTCTGCTGTCGTTAATTTATTAGACTGCAACAGGTCAACTATTAGAAGAAAAAAAATGAAGCTCAAAGTTAATTTTTTGAATTTCGCCCACAAACCCCAACGTCAGCACTTTAGTGTGACGTCACAACTTCTCAAGTAATTTTTTGTATTTGGGCCACGCTGGCTCAGTTAAAGTTGGCGAAACTTGCCATATTCAGTCTTGGGCTCCTTTACAGCACAATGCAGTCAATCTTCACCGCCAAAGAAATAACTGGGACGTAGAAGACGCTTTCAAAATCCATGACATCACGGTGAACTGATTCGGGAACTCTAAGGTGGCGGCACCACTCGCTTCCTGTGTTTTTAGTTTCTTTCTGGCTTACCAAGCCGCTTCTCACGGTTAGAGTGGTGTTTTAGGTATTGTGGAAGGGTAATCTACTGATACAGAAGAAATAATTTTTCCCTTTAGTGTCCCTTTAAAACTGATTATTTGAAATTGCAGTTTTATGCGATTAGAGTGATGTTACTCACACACGCCATTTCAGGGCAGCGCCAAATATGTACTTCAGAGCTATCAAATCGTTTTTTGGAGCTAGTTTAATAAATGAATTTCAAAACATATGGAGCCTTCACAATGGCCAAGCCAGGTGAAAGCAATTAGTGGTCACTTCTTTATAACCTTAAGGGGGAACCACATTGCTCTCGAGTATTTAAAAAAATATATATTTTGAGTTAACTTGAGAAAACTTGGAAGCCTGGTTCAGGTTTCCATGCTGATTTAAAAAATGCAATTACTTTTTCTGTAGGTTGACTATCTCAGGCCATAATTAAAATTAAGCTATTATTGATTGTAGGCGCAATAACACAAAAAAACCTTTTTCAAGGGTTACTAGTGGCACATGCCTAGATACAACAAAGCATGTATAATAAGGCACAGAGTGGTAGTAACATGCCCACTTGATGCTCCAGTATAAGGCAAAATTAAATTCACTTCTATCAATAGGTGCTCTTTAAATTCAGCTGCCTGCCACAACAAAAATTGCAGCACTAGCTGCTCTGAAGGCAGAGATAGTTTTTGAATGTTTGCAATAAAACCAAAATTTTAATTCTCCAAAAACAAGAAAAACAACATCAGCTCATTTTTAGTGATCCCGTAGGCAGCAGCTTTGTCTTCAAGTGTCTGTACTATGTTCCAGTATGCATACCGCTCCCACGTGGCAAACACTGCGCCGATGCAGCATCACCACATATTACACGAGGCAACTATCATTAATCGCAAAAACTCATTTAGTGCCATTTCCCAATAACCGGTGCTCTGCATTTCGTGCGCATCGAGATTCTTCGCGAGGAATGGATTGCACATCAAGCCACCACTCAAGCGCGGCATTCACGCCGACATTCCGCACGAGATTGCCATCTTTATGGCGAGACCAGTCACATTCACATTTGTCACATCACCACAAAACTTACGCATCAGGGTATCCAGAAAACAATAAGCAAATGCTTACTACGTCAGCACGATACTACTTCAGCAAGCAGTGCGGAAGCAGCAGCGTGACTGATAAGCTCTCGCAGCGGCGATCGAGGCCTCGCGACTTCCTTCGCAGCACGACCGCGGCGCCCGCCATCATTTGCGACACGCTTTGCACTACCGCGCGCACATCCCGATTATTTTTTCGGCAGTAAGCTGACCACCAACAGATCGCACGTCCATCGCGATGTAGTCGGTACTCTTCATCCTCGACAGCTTTGCACCGAGTCAAACCGAAACAACTGTTTGTCACAACCGTGGCCACTATTAACGCGATGATGGGTAGCGACTATGAAATCCCGCGGCCAAAGCGTTGTGCACAAATAGGCACGAAGCGTTCCGTCATTGCCGTTATTCGCGTACGATTTCCGCTGCTGACTATGGCGATGCGGACTCCGCCGCTTCGTTTCGGTTGTGTGCTAGCGCCCTTTCTGCTCTTCTGCGTCGCACATTTCCAGCTCTAATAGAAAAATCTATAACCTTAGAGATTTATGCTTGATGTATGGCTGCCATGACAAAGCATAGCCTCCGAGATGTGTATCGGCCGTCCATGGCTTTTGGCTGCCTATTCAGGAGCGCCGAGTAATTCGAAAATATCGAATACCTGAATTCGAATGGAAGCGAATAACGAATATAGAATTATTCGATCGAATATTCGACAATATTGTATATTCGCCTATCCCTACTTTGCACCTATTGCACTCTGGCTTCCAAGGCGCACTTCCGCACTCACAGAGAGAAATGGAGATTGTAGAAAGGTAGCGCAGACAGCACTTCTCGCTTTTTTTTTTTTTCTCTCTCTGCACGCTCGCTCGATAGCCGGCGACAAGGATGCACAAGGTTTCGAGATAAAACATACGGATGCAAAGCAGCCAGCGCCATCTTGAGGCACACTGCACAGATTTGTGAGGCTTTCATAGGGCTTCGCTAGGCTTTCGCAATCGGCGCGCGGGCGAGATGCACTGCTCGGTAATGGCAGCAGATACAAACTCATTCATGTAGGCAAACTTTTCGCCCCATCTCAGTTACGGGAAACTCAGCAACGCAAATTGCAAGATTATTCTGCATGGTAAACGCTGCCCAGAAGGCAAAATTTCAATCGTTATATCCGATATGCGGTGAATAACATCGTTATATGAGTTTTCTCATAGCCCTAATGCATAAGTTGATACTAAGTCAACCCATATATCGTTATACAGTGCAGTCCACTTATAAGAATATCAAGAAGAATGAAAAATCCCATCGTTATAACCGATCATCACTATGCCTGGACTGCCGTAAAAAAAAATGGCCGAATATATTTTTGTAGTCCCGAAACCAAACCAAATTGCCACTTGCGATAAGATATTGATGTTGTAGAACGTAGGCTGTGAAGAATAAAGCATTTATTTATACCTCTAAATAGCACCTCAATCATTCGGTGCACTGAAATAGAAATCTGCACTTGCTTTCGCAGAAGTTTCAGATTTACAACGCCGTGTGCGTCCAGCTGCTATGCGAACACTGGCAGCTATAATTTAGCGTGCATTAAATCAATGAGCGACTCGATCGACGAAATCGCACTTTGGTTGAACATCGGGGTCGGTGTCAAAGACAGGCCATTGTCAATCTCGTCGTCACTGCTACTGCAGACGTTGCCTCCGTGATACAACCCCGCCGTCTGTCACGAGAACGATCGCTCCACCGTAGATCACTTCGCAGAATGAGGCAGCACTACATGCACTCACAAACGCTTCCATTAAAGCACGACCTATTTCACGGTCAGTGCCGATGCGCTCTCAGAGTTCGGTAATGCCAGCGGCTTCCACCGTGTTGGTTTCGCCCATGGGGGTCTCGTCTCTGTGCACAAATCCCGCTTTTTTCATTGATCGGCATGGCCACTGCTTCTAGCCTTCATTATCGTGGCGCTCCCTGTTTGTGTAATCCGTCAATATCATCGAATGCGCGAGCTCGTACTGCTTCTAGTCTTGCAAAATTTACAGTTTCATCTCGAGAGACTCAGCTTTCCACTTTGTCGGCGCACGAGGCGCACCTCCCTCTGCGCATTCCTGCGCTCGCTGAGGGAGAGAGAGACACTTTATGCTTTTTTTCTCCCCTCCCCTCTTCTATGGACTCTCGCACGACCGCCGGTGACGTGAAGCAACTGGTGCCATCTTGGGCTCGCTTCACCAACTTGTGATGCTCACCATGGATTTCGCCATCAGCACGTGGGCGGGATGCGCCGCGCGGTAATGGTGGCAGATACTCGCGTAGGCAACCTTTTCACCCCGATACGAACTCGCGTAGGCAACCTTTTCACCCCGTATCAGGAGCAACTTCACAATTATTCTGCATGATAAACGGCATCCAGAACCAAGTTTTGATTGTTATATCTGATATGCTGTGAATAACGGATCGTTATATATGGTTTTTTTTATCATAGTCCTAATGTATAAGTAGATACTTAATTCGACTCATCGATATTATATGTGGTATCGTTATAAGTGTACTGCACTGTACAATAAATGGCCCAATGCCACCCAAAATCTGTTAGTGTTATTAGCTGCACTGTAGAAGCAATATCATACAAGCCAACCCACCTGTACAAAAGGTGGCACCGCCTGCTGCCTATAGGAGGGCTGTGCTGGTGACGAAGGAGGTCCACCACCGGGCGGCACACCTGAGGGGAGGGCTCCCCTTGGCGGAGGTGCAAACGATGCTTGTCCGTTCACGCCACTGCCACTGCTCGGAGGCAGGCCGCCGGGTGGGCCAGAGCCCTGCCCGCCACCACCCCCTCCACTGCCGCCCCCCGGAGCCTGCTGCTGCTGCTGCTGCTGCTGTGGCGGCTGCTGCTGCAGTGTGCCCCGGCTCCAGGTCCCTTCCACTGCAACACACACTTTGTTCTAAACCCGAGCTAGCTAGCAACAATGAAACTCTACATGCCCCAACTTGGAAAATATGGCACTTACTCTGCGGTCTCAGGCTGGGGCCAGGCCCATATTGAGAGTCTGTCGCCGACCTCTGGGTCCCGTCGATGGGCACATCGCCACCAGCTAGCTTGGGGAATTCCTGAGGAAAAAATGGCGACTGATGGCCCAAGAAGTTGCGTTCTGGACCACCACCCTCTTGGCTGGATGTCACGCTGCTCCAGGTCTTGACGCCAGCGCTGCTGCCAACGCCTACCCCAACAGTTCCCCCGCTTCCCGGACCCCCCGGAGCACTGGTGTTTGTGGCCACTGGTGCCTGTTGCTGTGGCGGCGGCGGCGGCTGCTGCTGCTGCTGTTGCGGCGGCTGCAGCTGCGGCTGCGGCTGCTGTGGTTGCTGCAATAAATATCTCGCACTCATTGACACAGTTCACTTCAACCACACATATTGTAATCTTTAAATCGCCACACTATAAACCATTCATGGGCTTCCAAACTACTCTAAATCAGAATTTACCCACACACTAGCAACTACTGAACACATTAAGAAAGCTCGAAAGCTCCTTTGCATAGATAAAAAACAAGCCTTCTTGCTAGAAGGCATTTTTCACCAAATTCTGAACTAAAGTACAAGAAAGATCCCAAGTAATTTCATTTTTAATTGGGACAACACGGTAAATGGAGCTGCATAAATTTACTTGTGTGATCACAAGATCAGTGAAGACTAAAGCTGGAACCAAATTAGTATGCCATCGCTATTAGGAGCCAGAAACGTAGACGAAGCAAACCCTAGCTCACGAGTTTACAAAGCTATAGCATTCTGCTTAGACCATGTAACGCAAGCAACCAACTTTGACTTTGGTCAGATGCATGTAAAGTAAAACCAGTTTAGGAAGATGCAGCACATGTTGCTTATACTAGATGCATGGAATCCTGACAATTTATCAATTTGACAAATTTAATAAGGCTCTATTACAAATCACTGAAAGCAAACCACCTATCTCCTCCGTCCCATCTTGCATTGTTACCTACCTTAAGCACTGCTGCAAGTGGTGTGCGAGCCCCAAGAGACGCAAGCTTACATCACCGTCTATTCATGTTTCCAGTGCAAACGAGACGAAACACTGAAAGACAAGGCAACACATAGGTCTTTCAATGTTTCATGTTGTTTGCACGGAAAACATGAACAGAAAACAGTGATATATAAAGTTTTCCTTGAACACCAACTGCCACAAAATTTCAGTTTGGCTAAATACCACTGAACCAATCTTGGCAAAGCTGCAACACTGTCAATTCTGCAATTTTCTCTTCTAGAGCCTCTAAACAGCACCCAAGCAGAAAATGCATGCAGCTGCTGGCTGGCGGCTATGATGGAAGTCCCAGTACATCTCCTCAGATTTTTCTGCATGCCACAAGTAGCCGGGGGCTTCTAGGTCATGCATCACTTCCGGCGAGTAACAATGGCAGCATTGTTTTTTGTCAATTTCAATATTAAAAATGGCTATTTGCCCTAGCTTATTGCAACGCTTCCACTCCTATTTAAAACATTTAATTTCACATGGAGACAGCTCTAATGCCGGCTTTTTACATGGTTCAAAAGTGAATGATTATATCTGAGAAAAAGATACGAATATTAGTTGCAAAATACTCTCCACTTGAGTATTCAAGTTTCACACTGATTTCATTAACCAGTGGTGCAACAGCCAATAAATAGGATTTGGAGCCAATTTTTGGAGCAGAAAAATCTTGCTTTTGGAGCAGGTTACGGGGGAAAAAATCCGTTTTGGAGCACTAAATCCCAAATTTGGAGTTCAGCTGTTTCACAAAGAATGCTTACTCATAAAACGCCATAAAATTGACCCCGCATAATAAACACACCCCCCCCCCCCCCCAACTTCGCATTTTTCAGAATGGCACGCGCGTCGAGCCTAGCTACCGTAGCATGCGGAAGCTTCCTCCATGTGCTGCAGTACACGTGCTTAGGCAATAGTCTACCGTCTGTCTTCACGTTCTCAGCGTCTGCTCTATCTATCAGCATGAAGTACCGAGTTCATCATGATGCCACGTTTAAAAGGAAAGTGATCATCTGTGCGGAGACGGACGGAAATCGGGCCGCATCACGGGCGTTCGGAGAATCCGAAACTTGCGAGCGGGAATGGCGCAAACAGAAGGAGAGGATTTTCGCCAGCAAAGCAATGCGGAAAGGTTTCAGTGGACCGAAGCAGGACGTAATCTGCGACGATCCACTCCGGCGATACGATCGCCTTGGCCCTATCTTGAATGCAATCTGCGACGGGTAAAGTCCACTGCGCGCCGTGTTTTCGCCGCGTTGAAGCGAGACGCATGCTAGCACGAAGGTGTGCTCCGTCTCCAGCGTTCTGACAGTTCGTTTCCGCGGTCAACGAGCGAGATGTGTGCTTGTTAATAGCGGTCTACTAATTTGCTATCGCATTCGATGCATCGCTTTTCAGACGAAACTGCGACTTTTTTTATTCATCGCAACTTCAGTGCATCGGGAGGAAATCTATTTTTCCAAAAGACAGAAAGTTGTATTTCTCTTTGAAAGCATGAGGTGCGCGGTACTGTAAAGGACTTTTTTTCCTCACAGAAAACGGGTGCGCTTTACAATCGAGGTGAGCGTGAGAATCGAGTAAATACGGTAGTTGTGCTAGCCGTAGAGGCATCATCAAACGTTCAAGCTGGGCGGAACTTCGGCATCGGTCTGTCGTTGGAGGGGACCACGGGAGATGGTTTTTGCGTGCGCCGCAACGTGCGCTCCTTCCAAAAATGCAGCATCTCTAATGCGCTGGATGGTACTGAATATAGCGCGCTGTTTGAAGATGTCAGCAGTAAAGAAGACAGCGACGAGGCTAGCAGCGATGGTGACATAGAATGAGCTCGGCATGTACAAAATTAATAAATGCTGTTTTATTTTGCAAATGCTGTCCTCGCTTTTTCGTTCGGCCTACATTCGAAGTAAGTTTTTTTTTTTCGGACTTCGAACTTTTGGGGGGTTGGCTTAGAATCGGAGTCGGCCTAGATTCGAGTAAATACGGTATGAGGGACGGACGGCGCCTGTGTATTCCGCGCCAACGCGCGGGCACGAAAAGTATAGAGGAGGCTATGCTCTAACGCATGTGCAATGCAAAAAGCAATAGAAGGGTATTCATGGCTGCCAAGCAAGGTGACTAAACCAACACATGGCTACACCACACACCAATCATTCATAACATTCGAAATCCCTTCCGAGTCCACTTAACGAACAGAGATTTACAAAAGTGGCTCTGTTCACAGGAGGAACAATGCACTTATCTCAATTTTTGCTAGCTTTTTCATCTTACCTTGCATGACTCAACTTTTGTGCCTACCTTGCAATTACCTGCATCACTGTTTTCTAGCCAGTGCTCGTGCTTTGTTCACGTACACACACACACACACACTCCTGCCATGTCCCATTAAACATGATGGCCCCACAACTTTCACCATTTACTTGTTTCATCACAATTCTGGTCCATTCACTGCAGTGGCATGGATATTGGCGACTCCATGAAACAATGTATCAGTTCCTGCAAGTCAACGAACTGGATGAACCTAGAAAGTTATGTCCAGCTCCTATGGCACATGTGGCCAGTGGCTTCCATCAACACCATGGCTGCCATCAAACTTAACACGCATCAATGTGCACGAGACAATAGATGGACATTTGTTTCCACAGCACAGGCTGAAAAAATTCGTTTTCCCACATGCCAACACCCATGTGGAATTTTCCCAATTGTGGCAAATCACACCTGCGACACATGTGGTCAGCTTGTGGATGACATACAAAACAATGGTCACGACGTGGTTGCAACATTGTCTTCCATCTTTAAAACGTGATCTTTTACAAGGTACTGACAAATTTCAGAGTAGCATAAACTTGATCACTGCAGCAGCCGTCATGGTGGTAGTCACAGCTGCCGAGGCTGGTGCCGCCAAGTCATTCACATTCTTCTGTGCTGTAACGCTTAAGTGTCCTCTTGTTTGGTACTTCAAGAGTAAAAAGTTCCACATTCTCTGGCTTTTCATCGCCCAAAAATTCTGAATGCTGCAATGCGCAAAATGATCTCAGAGAAGTAAATTACTTTTAAAACTATCAAATGGTAGAAATTATAGGCAAATATGAATACAGCCGAACCTCAATTTAGCAAGCACAGATATAACAAATCATCTAATATAACTAAACTAATTTTCGCTGTCAGCATGTACCCAATTATAAAGAATATTGGATATAATGAACATGTTTTCGTGACAGATGAGACTTCGTTAAATGTTCAATTGTATTGCCACAGCTTAAGATTTTGAGAATTCACTAGAATGACTAGATCATTCAGAACCAGGACAAACTTCAGGTAAAGCAGTGTGCTGACCATAACTCTCATGCTGGCTGAGCAGCCATGCTAGAAGCACATGCAGATACTAGCATTTCCCTTTAGTTTTTAGTACGAAACGCTACAGGCACAAATATTTACAATGGTGCCACAGAAGTGGGGATCCTTAAGAATTGGTAGATGCTGGTTTTAGGCAGCTTTGCTAGTGATCAAAACAGTACCTCAAAACTTGAAACACATTTTAAATATTTTTCACTTTCCACGGCTTAGCTTGATCAAAACATCATGGCATCTACAGCACTGAAATTTCTGAGGCAAAATTGCAGTTTGCCACAGCCCAACATTAGCCATTTACTTCTCTACTAGAAATATAAAGTCAATTAAATGCAGCTAATAATATCCTGAGAACATTGACCTTTTGCAGCGAAGGATGAAACTGCATGAGCACACACAATGCTTCTGCTTGCAATTTATCACTCCATAATGCAACACGTCATATTTAATAACCGAAATACTTAGTTAAAATATCCTATTACCACTACTAACCAAAAAAGCAACCTCAAATGACTATGAATTTGAATCTGATCAACAACACTACCCAGCGCAGTCTTCAGATGTCAACTTGTACATAGCAAACTTCTGCGCAAAGAAGTTATTGAGCAAACAAACCCACTACACAAATTACAAGCGTGCATCTGGATGAGCGGAAGAGGGCAACAGAGTATGTGCTGAAACCAAGTGGACTAGCATAACTCCATGCAACGCGAATTGTGTTACTACACTGTTTAAGTGAGAAGACTGCTTCTAGTGCAGTCCCAAGCTTAAAACTTTGCCCTGCTACATGTAAATTGCATCTGGCTAAATGAGAACAAAATGTAAGCATGCAACATCTGCCTACATTACACCATCAACTAGAAACTTGCTATCAGTGAAGCAACTTTGCTGTTTTAAGCACACCTCATATGCTTGGCTCAAAGGTTTTAACCAAGTACAGCTCCCAGCCGGAGAGTCGACACCAATCATGCAAGTGTGCCTACGTAAATTGTGGTGCTGTGACGTCACTCAGTGAAGCACGACTTCAAAAATTATTCAAGGCAACTTCAGTTATTTGTTTAACCCTTTTGATGGTCAATGCGTATATTTACTGCAACATCTGTATGTTTGAAAACGCACAAATATTTCAACTCGGTTGCGCAGCAAGTTCTGCCACCCAGTATGGATGCATGTACCTTTTTATTTGCTCTGTAGCCGCCTCTCAGTTTTCATTCCACAGCTTCTTTACGCTGGCATTTCAGCAACTGCTCACACATCCTCACGCGAGGGCACACCGGAGGTTAGTTTTCATCTTGTGCGCTGTTTCAGTTTACTGCGTTCGTAAAAATTGATGTCTATCTGGGTTCTAGGGCGCGATCTTGTACGCGTTCAAAATGGAACGGGGGCGTTCCGTTCCATCACCCGATTGGCCAATTTCAACCGCGACGTTCAAATTAACCAATCGTGTGCGGCTCGAGGGAACGGAACGCCTCCGTTCCATTTTGGAACGCGTACAAGATTGCGCCCCTAATCTCTCAAAGCTCGCCCATCTGTTGCGCACAGGGCTGCAATCAATTCTGTTTACAAGCGGGCAGTGGTATATACAAACGATGCTACCATGCCTGGGTTTCTTTTCTCAAAACTCTGCTCGTGATAGCCGATTGGCCCTCGTTGGCGAAAGACGAACGATTACTGCAAGTTTCCGACTCATTTGGTTTTTCACGGGCGCACAACCATCACGAGTTTCCTTGTGTGCGCTCACACGGTTCGATTACCCTACAACGCGTGCGCTGGTTGCTGTGTTGAAAGGGAGTGGAGCAGCGATTCCTTCGATGCGGACTACTACCCAAGTGGCCCCCGAATCAGAATATATCTATTTCAGTGTATGTACTGCATTATTAAGTGTACTCACGGAAGTAGGGATGGTCTATTATTTATTTTATTCGATCAACGATTAATCGTTTGTCGTTTTAGATTTTAATCTATTAATCACTTTAGATGCAGGGTTTTTCATCAATTAATCTAAATTTTTACCAGGCTGTCTTAAGAAGGCTGAAACGCAGTTATCTACTTTTGTAGGGCCCTATTTTAATATTTGAGAGGTGGAACCAAGTTTGAAACGCAAGTGATAAACGTTTCATAAAGGTAATCTTTACCTTGTTAAAGACTAACTATAGTTGGCACTATTAGCTTTTGACAAGATGAACAATGTACGTTATAAATTGGCACTTGAAAAAATTTGTCGGCCCTACCACTCCGTGAAGATGGTTAGCCAGCGAAGCCGAAACGTGCAGCCCCGGTATTGATTACTGGGAATATCCCTAGGGTTCATTTAATTAAGTATTTCTCAATTACAGTTAAACCTGGATATAACGAAATTGACAAACTCCCGAAAAACTTCGTTATAAAGAGGATTTCGTTATATGCAGGTTCGGCATAAAAATTTAAAAAGGAAACGCTTACCGTATTTACTCGATTCTAACGCGCCCTGAATTGTAACGCGCACCCGTTTTCCATTTTCGTCGAAGCACTCATCCTTGGGAATGTCACACCAGGTACCGGATGCGTGGACGCGTGTCGTTTCGCACAAGCGCAAGGCACCGGAAACGAAGAGCGAGTGTCACGATGGCGTCGTATAGTGTTACAGTAGAACCCCGCTGTTACGTTCCGGAGGGCTGCGTCTCCCGGTTGTTACGTCGTTTTCGGCCGGTCTCGGCACAGCTCCCTAGAACCCAATGCATTGGTAACCCCACCGTTGCATCGCAACTGTGGGACCGTTCCCGCATCACACGTTGCGAACTGCCACCCCGCGTCGGTCCAAGAGGCCATTTTGACTTTTCATGTCACTTGGCTTGGTGGCTTGACGATGGCATTGGCCGTCCAGAGTGCCAAGGCGACAACTATGACGTATTTTCTGTTTCCGCCAGCAAAAGTATGGCCCTTGAGATCCGTACTTGCTATATAAAGTTGGTGTCTATGACGCGTTGTGGCCCTAAAATTCATTTCGGCTCATAGATATTCCGTATAAAGTCCAAGGACGATAATGCAGTTGCCGCGCGCCATATGCTGTATGTGCGAGTGAAAACATGCGAGGGGAGCCGACGACCGCGTCTAAATCTCGTGCATGCAAGAAAAGCAGGGAGGAAGCGCACCTTCTTCCGTTGTGCTCGAGGCACCGACAAGGATGCGAGGGGGGAGGGATAGCGGGGCGGCGTTGTACTCTACTCTGGCATCAACTGCGCACTGCGCGGCGGCACGCGGTCGCACGGGCTGTATCTTGAAAGCGATCTGCGTTGGGGCAGAGTCTAGCAGTGTAGACATTGTAGGTGCGTTGGCGGCTCGTAGCTTTGTGCGTGCTGTGTCTCGGCGCTCAGTTTGCGTTGAAGCGATAGACAACAGCACGAAGGTCACTTCACTCGCTTCTCCAGCGGCGCTTCCACACGCCGCCAGCGTTTGACAGCGCGTGTCCGCGCTCATCGAGTGATGTGTCACAGCGTGTACCAGCGCGTCGGCAACATCAACTAGAAAAGGAGAGAGTGCCGGCTTGGCGGGCTAGGCCAGCTGCAGCAAGCGGCAGGATCAGGTTTGAATGAAGGGAGGGGGAAAGGTAACGCCCGCAGCGGCAACATCGCCGGGTCGAGGGATGCAGGCCCGCCTCGCACACACACGCACACTCGCTTAGCATTCCGTCGCGGCGAAGGTGCTTCCGGTTGCTGCTTGCACAAAAATGACAAAATTTGGGGCGAAATCTCTAGGTTGTCGTAGGGGAAAATTCGTTATATCGAGGGGGTCTCCCGCTGCCACTTCGTTACGTAGAGGTCTCAAGTACATGTGCTTCTATGGAGTAACGGCGGGGAATAGAAAAACTTTGTTATATCCAGGAATTCGTTATATGGAGTTATATGGAGGTTCGTTATAAGCAGGTTTAACTGTACGAGGTTACACACACATTCGGCTGCGACTGAGAGAATGTCACTGACAGTATGTCTGCAGTTCGCCGTTGACACTCGCGTTTGATGCCACTGCCGCTTGCGAGTCTTTGAAATCAAATTGCTTCAAAAAATTAAATCTGTCCGTCACGTAAGACAATGGCTCATACCTCCTCAAGCAATGGCTCATAGCGCCGTAAGCGCGGCCTCCCGATTACGACGACAGAAGTGAAATTCTGCGCTGGAATGATTAGCGGCTACGCATGAAAGCAGACGTCGACGACAAACGCGGGATCAGGGGTACGAGTGCCTGCCGAGCACAACCCGAGGGGCGCCAACGAGCCATGCGCGGAAGAAGAAGACGCTCGAGCGAATGCCGATTAGTTTTACCTACACAGGCGATTTCGCCTAGCCATATACGATTTCTCCTATAGTATGGGACAACTTTAAAAACAGCAGTTGGCAAAAAAAGGCACACGGACCGCACAGTGTTGTGTTACTCTGCCAGCCAATCACAAGCAAACAAAATCGTCATGCGACGTTTTCAAAATGGCTTTATACTTGATACAACTGTAATTGTTGTACATGTACTTTCTACTATAATAGTCGAGTGAAAACATAAAATTACATGTTTTTGATTTTATTTTTGTGGTTACTGCATTATTTAGGTAACAGGGAAACATTAAAGTACGAACTATTTGCAGCCTCGCGGAGGAACAGTAGCTGGCGGGGCTTCACTGCAGACTTAATTTGTATCCGACTATAGACATATAAAGCTTAGCTTTATTGGGGTATATTGCACTAGTGAATCCCAGTTGAGTACAGTTAAAGAATAATTAAACAATTAAGAAAAATGGCAAAAGTGAAAGGTGAAGTTCAACTGAAATATGCAAGAAATTGCAATGTACACAGGGGAAAACAAAGTCAGTGGTTTAGTATTTTAAACCATGTAATCTTTTCTGCAGAGCAAAGGAATGTCAATTGGCTGGCATGTTTGGGTGAAACCGACACCTACTTTGAATGGCACACAACCAGCATGCGAGAATGAAAAATAAATTTAATTATGGGGTTTTACGTGCCAAAACCACGATCTGATTATGAGGCACGCCGTAGTGGGGGACTCCGGAAACTTAGACCACCTGAGGTTCTTTAACGTGCACCTAAATCCAAGTACACGGGTGTTTTTGCATTTCGCCCCCATCGAAATGCGGCCGCCGTGGCCCAGCATGCGAGAATATACAACACCATCGCTATGTCAGATTCATGGTCTTAGGCACGCATGCTGTGAAACATTTTTAGTGGACTGGGAGTGGCACTACAATCAACGACTGGGTTGGTATAGTGTGCCTTGCATTGCGAGGGCATTTCAAGCCTCCGGCTCCGCGCGGCGTGTGTGGTTAACGGGAAGAAAGGGGGAAGTGCTCAGCTTGTCATCACTCTGGACTCTGATCACTCTGGACTCTGAAAGACAGTCGATAGTTCCTCTACCCCAGCCGCACAGACACTGCTCGTGGGCCGCCATTCCAGTACAATTTCAAAATTCTCGTGCCACTCCCGTCGAACTGTCAAACGATTAATCGAAGAGGCCTCATTGATTAAGTCGATTAAATGAAAGGTGGACATCGAAGATTAATCGTTTTGCAGAATACTTTTAATTGATTAATCGTTCATCAATATTACCAACCCTACATGGAAGCTTATCTGTATATGAATAAACAATGCATGTTTACCTACAAAAAAATTTTTTTTGTCACTTTATGGTCACTAAAAAAATTGCAATATGTTTTTTCGAAATAGGTCAGCCTGCAGATTTTAAATTTGCAATAAAAAAATTCAACACTGGGAGGTCTCATTTGGCGCAAACATCAACCCACAAATGGTCACTCTGTTGCTTGAATACATGAAATAAAGTTGAGAAATAAAACATACAAACCGAATGTCTGCGTGTTTTACTTCGTACTGTAGCAAGAAAGATGTACTTCCGCTTCGTCTGCTTGCTCCCACGTCGTGCAATCGTGCACGCAGAGAACAAAGCTATGTCATTTTCTACTGTGTTTCAGTGCCGCGATCATGCCCTTTCGTCCTCCCGCACCTGCCTCAGTGCTCGTGATTGTGGCACTGACTTTTACCTCTAATCAGGTGTATTCGTGCAGAGCACGCAAAATCATCTGCTATGCGAAATGAGGCAACGCTCGTGCGTGGGACTATCACCGGAAGTGCGCCACGCAGCAAAAATGCAAAAACAAGGCGGGGCCTGCGACGTATTTGTTGCGAGGTTATCCGGCTCTGGTACGAGAGAATGCAGGAAAGGAATTTCGCTTGTGGAGGCTAGACGGGGCAAGTAGAGAGAGTACATTGGCGGTGACGCTCGCCTCCTGAAATTATGGGTTCACGGCATTTCATTTATGAACCAATTTTTTAATTCTTGCATTAGGCAACACTCCTTAGAGGACACAGCTTGCAGCATATAACCAAAATTTGATATGTGGCCTGGTGAGGAGCCTTTATAGCTAGCACCATTCAAGGCACACCCAAACCAGAAATCTCCAGCAGCCTCCAGAGAAGCGAAAAGGTGCTTAAGCTGTGTGCGAGTCATGATGGCGACTGTACATGGCCATCAATCACAAAAAAAGCGAGTCACTGTCACAACATAGCATGGACAAGCCCCAAGCTGCAACAACTCAACATCAATTCCGTTAACATGCCTACAGCATAGCAGCTGTACAGATAAGTAAACTTTCACGTCAAATAACTAGCCTGCTGTTTGGCATAAACCCTTGAGCATTTTCATGCTGTTGGCCTGCCACCTACTCAGATTTTTTGTTTTCAAAACCAGGACATCAAACACAAATTGCCAGACTTATTTCATCTGCTACTGAAACACGCCAAGGCAGAATACCCCAAGTAGCATCACAAACACTAAAGTTCAGTTTCTCCAACTTAAGTGCCACGAAAAAGAAAACTGTTGCAGCTGCTACCGCCTTCTTCGGAGCTGCTGAATTCCCTATCAAATTCACGTTCACTGTTCAATAGTCAAATTGGCAGAGCATGGGTGCTACTGCATTGGCTTGTTTTACAGCGGCTATTCTGAACTCTGCTGGACCCTTGAATGCTCAAGCAAAGTATTACTAAAGACAACATCACAGATATAAAATGTAGCTGATCTCATAATTCAGATGCAGACATTCTCCAAAAAAGCAATTTTTACTTTCCTTGCAAGTCCTTTTAGAGGAAAGAAGCACTTCCACACAAGTTAATTCAACCATGAGAAATTGCACCCACAGCAATTAAGTTCCTTCAGTATTACTGAATCTACTAAGGAGAAAATGCCGAACGCCTTTAATACCTTCAAGGCAATCCATGTGGCAGCACTGTCAGTACATGGTGGAAGGATACTGAAGTATTATTGCACCATGCACTGCCAGCAGGTGCGCACAGTCCAAACCACAGTTTCACAAGCAGATAGTAAGCCCACCTTTGATGCAGGCGGTCCTTGTGAATGCGAAGTAGGTGATTGTGAGTGTTGTGACTGCTGCTGTGGGCCACTGCTACATAAACAGAAAAACACAGTTTGCATTGGTTGCAGTTCACAATGACCACACAGCTCAATAGTCAATCTATAAAAGAGAAAAGCGAACCTGTTTTCTTCGGGCGACTTTCCTTTCTCTTTTCCCGCACTCCCCCATCCTTGACCTCCACTTGGAACTAAGCTGATATTAGGATTGTTTCCACTGTTCTCACTTTTTAGACTTGGAAGGTTGACAGGAGGTGGCATACGCCTCCCCGCACCAACTTTCCCCAATGACTGCAAGCCATGTTTGGGGGCCGCTGCAAGGAATAGTGCAGAAAAAAAAAAAAAGACTCCAGCTTACAACACAAATGTGCTCAAATGACATTTTACATGTACCCAGAAAAAACATGCATTACACAACAATCAGATTTAAGTGTACTGAAGTGATAGTACAGTTCACAACCAACAAACTGGGGACTTTTGTCTAAAGACAGCAATTCAAATTCAATAGTCATTCTTCACTTACCCGAGGTTTTAGGGTTCTCTAAGCTTTTTCCTTTGTAGATATTATTTATGTCCAATGCCAGATACTTTGGCTTTCCTTTCTCCCCCTTTGAAGGTAGCCCCGAAACCGTGGACATGCTGACGAGGAGAAGTCATTGAGCACTTTGCTGCACTGCACCCAGGGAACGGTCCGCTCCCTGAAAAGCAGAAAGACATGGCGCTGAACTCAGTGCAACATTACGACACTGGCACATGAAACAACAAGAGTTGTCTAGCTTTCTCTTATGTACCACCTTAAGAGCTATTTCCTTGATTTCATTAAAGTAACTGCAGGCATGGAAAAAATTCACCTGTGCAAAACACTCAAAGCAAAGAAAGCGAGATAAATATGATGCAATTATATAAGTCCATTTATATGAACTGTGCCTGGAGAAAATGTGCAGAAAATGTGCTGGAGCATGCAATCCAAGTTTTGCTAATGCAGCAATCCAACATTTACACAATATGGCAAAAGGTTTGCAAGCACTGTTTTAAATCGGGGAAGGCCATAGTAAAACTTCATAAGCATTAAACTATACCACAATGAAAATTAACCTGTATTCTTCATCCAACATATTTTGTAAATCTGTCAATGTGAACAGTAATGAACACGCTGTCGATCATGCTTAAATTCACAATACACTGACCCAGGTGAAAAAAAGCACAGCTTAATACTGCCAATTTTGACGAAATTATGTATACAAGTGAAAAATTATACTACTGTAAGTATTTCTGTACTCATGTAAAGTAATACCTGCTTCATATTTGACAGTTCAAAGCAGCGCATAATGTTACCCTTACATATATAACCTACGAACATTTTGGACACTTTCCTTGTGTAATGCAATAGCTCACATTTGTGCCCTCTCATTGGCACTTTTGCCACCCTTGCTGCAACCAGACTAGCAAGTCGACACAGGCACAACACTAGATTACGAGAGCTGACCAGACCTTCCATTCAAGATAAATAGAAATTACGCACCGAGTAGGCTCGAAGTTAGGCCTCCGAGTGATATTTTGTCTCGCCGAAATTGGGGCGCCTACACAGCCGTTGCTTAGTTTTTTTTTTTCTTTTTTTTGCTGGCACTTTTCTTCTCATTAGTATTATTTGATTGCCTGAACGAAATTCTGTATACACTAAGTTTCATTGGTACCGCACACCAATGTATAACACACCTATACGATTCGCTCACAGCACAAAGCTTCAACACTTACCTTGGCTGCATTGAGCCTAATATATTGCTCAAACAAACATAACACGACACGCAAGGAAAAGCGAAGGCCAGCTATGGACACTCGGGCATGCAAGCTGCTGTGGAAGTCATTGCACCCAGCAACAGCGAGGCAAACCGATCGCAGAGTCCTAATGCGCACTAGCAGAATAGCCAGGCCCATT
Organism: Dermacentor silvarum; assembly: GCF_013339745.2. Taxonomy (NCBI): domain Eukaryota; kingdom Metazoa; phylum Arthropoda; class Arachnida; order Ixodida; family Ixodidae; genus Dermacentor; species Dermacentor silvarum. The sequence continues at coordinate 225,086,411 of NC_051154.1, read as the reverse complement.
AAGGCTTTACGAATGTCACAATACTGCAGACTCAATCTACATGCACACAACACGCAGTCCACAGTCAAGCACCACAGCAATACAACTGAAAACGTCATGCAAGCACTGAGCCGAGTGACAAAGACCGAACTGCGCGTTACGGGCTAGGCTACTTGTTATTTAAAAAACTTGTACTCAGACGCCCTACAAACACGCGCAGACCAGCAACATCATGCAATGACCATAGCGAAGAAGGCAGGACCTTTCCGAATGGAAAACTACCTACCCGGTGTGAGGAAAGGACGACGACCGTTAAGGTGCTTACAATGAATCGAGGTCCCGGTGAGATTAGGCCTAAATTTGTATTCGTAAAATTGAAGCCCACTAATGCTCTTTACTACATACGCAGCCGCACCAGGCTGATTTTAAAAACAAAGGTTCACTACACAAGGTCTACGAATGCACATGAGTGGTAAGCACGACTCTAGGACATTTTTTTCTGTGTCCCGACCACCCATACAAAAAGCCAACTCTCAATAGTGCCCCTGCTTTGCTAGACCAACGCCAAACCCCAAAAATATACACGTACCTCGGCCCGTCCTTATGGGTTCTGTATTTTAGTAAGATGAGTTTGTTCTTGTGAATTTTGCAGGGACGGATGGAGGCAGATTTCTGACAATTAGTTCAAAGGTCGACTCCCCCAACTCCAATCCAAAATGGCGAACAGGGACGATGCAGCGTTTAATAGCCCAAAACCATGACGTCACGTATGGTGCCTCCCATAGTGCATCGCTGCATGGCAAAAGAATGCAGTGGGTGTTAGGAAGCTTCTCTATCTTCTTTTGTATGTTTTGTGTACCAAAAAGCAAAGAGTCGCATAAACTCGAACCGTCCCAATACGTCTAGAGGTATCACTACTGCTGTGAAGGATACTGTTTATCAAGACGTTTGCTTAGTTTAAAGTTGCGCTATTCATTACGTTAAGAAGATGCATTTACTTTTGGTTTCGCTTTGAACTGCTTAAATTGTAACTCGACATCGAAAAACTACTCTTACGAAGTGAAGATGAAATTATCTTTTCGCCAACTGTTTCTTAACGCGCTGTTGCGATATCTTGCTTTGTATCTGTTGTGCCGAGTGACCTAGAAAGTCAAAATAGCTAGCATAGCTCGCAATGCAGTTCAGCTGGTTCAGCGATCGTGGACCATTGCTCCAGGCGTCGTCTTCCGAAAAGGACAGCTTCGTTCTTTGCCACACTCTGGAACGCGTACGCATGCTCACAACAGGCGATACGTGCCATTCCAGAAAGTGCCAAATTCCTCCGAACGATCGAGTTATCTGTACAAAAACGAGACTACTATAATCGATGCATGAGCATGGTATCCAGGTTAGGAGCAAGACCACTCAGTGAACAGTGCGTGTTGAATGCATCACCACGACCATGTATGGTTTCGTCACCTGAACGAACGTATATGTACTGGCGTTTTTTTTTTTTTCCATGCAGGAAAATAAGCACGTGCACGGGTGTGCGCCTCATCATCCAGTTGAAAAAAAAATTAAAAGAAAAAAACGAGCACTTTGTTTATGCTGGTTTAAATTATTTAAATCGGCTAAAAATTTTTAAATTATTTTAAATTTAAATTCATTTATAATTCTGGTCAAAGGCCCATTCACATTTGCGGCTAGGAGAAGTCGCGCGACCGATTGCGACTGGCGACCAAAAAGCTACTCAAGACGTAATCAATTTTTCAGTCGCGCGACTGCAGTCGCAGAACAGCTGAACCAATCAGATGCGAAGGAACGGGAAGTCTGTATACGCTGACGCTTATTTTACGCTGCGATGACATTTCAAGCAGACGTGAACGGCATATCGGGAGACATTCCGGTTTAGCGACTCGTCGGTCGCATTTGTAAGTGTGAACATCGTTCGTCTTGAGTAGTTTTCTGGTCGCCAGTCGCAATTGGTCGCGCGACCTCGCCTAGTCGCAAGTGTGAATGGGCCCTCAGTGTGAACGCCCCAGACCTCCTCGCCTTCCCTTTCTTGGCGGATTGGGCGGGAAGATAATTGGCTGCAGTTACTGCAGCCAATTAAGCACAACACACACGCACTCCGAGACCAACGACACACGTACAGCATCCTGCACCGTGGACGGCGATCTTTAGCTGACGCCTTCCAAAGCCAGAGCTGTTCTCTGGCGCAGCCTGGCGTAGTAGACGGATCGCGAGGCGCCTGTCCTGCCTGTACCAACGCCGGTGCGCACAAGTGAATGAATGACAAAATATATGCTTATTTTCTGTAGACAAAAATGTAAGGCAGATCACATGTGCCAAGAAGCCCAAGCAACAATACACACACCGCTGACTGACAAGGACAACTGAGGTTTCATGGTTCATAGCAGACCCCGCGGCCTTTGGCTGATTGGGATGATGCATGGCTATGGCAAGAAGCAAGCTTGTTCATTATCAACACGGAAAAGGAAAGAAAGAAAACGTGATGACCACGCTTTTGCAGGCTCTGTACGGATGGATGGATGAGGCTGAACCCTTTAAATCGGGCGGTGGCATACGCCACCTAGCCGTGACTATGAACATATATTGTACTTAGTGATGGGTGAAATTTCACCCCTGCCTTGATTTTAGCCACCAATCAGATAACCTCCGTTTGGTTATTTCTACCCGCTTAAAGTCTATTTTGCCTTCACTGTCCCTAAACCCCAATGCTTTGAAAAAATCAGCCCCGTTGCTTTGCACTGTGGGGTTAAGCCCTTTACAGAAAAGTATGAGGTGTTCAGCCGTTTCCTCTTCTTCTCCACACGCACCGCACAACCTTGGCACTTGACTCGGTACATCTTAGTCCGCAATACTCCCGTCCTGGCTTCAAACAACAAAGAGCTTCCCCTAGAATTATCGATTAACGATTTGATGGACGATCGTGGAACTGCCGTCGTTGCTGAGCCAGCTGCTAGACGCATAAAAGAACAGAAACGTCGTTGTATGTGGTCATATGGTTCTGGCACTTTCTGGCCTGTTTCTCACGCTGTTTTGGGCACAAACACCGTGCGCCTTTTGTAACGATGAACAGCACCTATCCCGCGGGTCAGCTTTAAAAAATAAGCGTCAGCATTTACGGACATCATGTTCCTTCGCATCTGATTGCATGGTTCAGCTGTACGTTGTGCGACTTCGGTCGCGCGACTGAAAAATCGAGCAGTGAACGACTGGCCCGAAACGGTTGCATTTCGGGAAAAGCGACCATTTGCGACTACTCGCGACTGGTCGCTTTGCGACTAACGCGACCTCGCGTAGTCGCAAGTGTGAATGAGCTCTTATCCAGCGGAGTCACGTGGTTGTGCTGGTGCCGTTTCCGCGAAAACGCGCGCGAACGCTCTGAACCCGCTTGTTATTTTCTTATTTTTTTTTTTTTCGGCGCCTTGACAGTTGCTTTTCATTGCTGTGCACAGCCCCGTGATCGCATTGCGCAGAGCGATCGCCCCGATCAAGAACAACAAACTGAGAGGGCGAGTGCGGCGAGGAGACTCGAAAAAGCTTGAGATGCCAACAGAAGCGAAATTTAGCTCCCTTTAGCTTATTGAGGGGGCTTGCACGCAATCACTCAATGTGAACTCCACATGTCTATGTGCTTCTTGTAAGTATATTGATCGAGTGGCAAAGAGAAGTCAGTCACGTGCAGAATCTTGGTTGAGCTAGTTGGCGCTGTCACATTCCCTGGAATATAGTTACTGTAGTAGCATATACCCATTGAGGGTGATATACATGCAGGGTCCTGCGTATGTCGCCTGGCGTGTTCGAAAAAAATATTTTGCGCTTACCGCTGCACTGTTCTTGCTGAAATTTTGTCGAAGGATCGCATTGTGGAGTCCACGTCATTCAGTGCCAAACTTCCCACAGTTAATTACCTGGTATTTAGAGAAAAAAAAAAAATCGTCGGGGCCCTTCCACTCCGTGAAGATGGTTAACCAGCGAAGCTGAAACGTGCGGCCCCGATGTTCATCACTGGGTTAATCCCGAGGGTTCATTAAAGTATTTCTCAATTATGAGGTTACACGCACGTCCGGATGCGACGGAAAGAAGGACGTCACTGACGGTATGCCCGCAGCCCGCCGTTGTCGCTTGCGTTCGATGTCTCGAGTTTGCTCGGCGGCGTGGTTAGCAGCATGCAGTCCTTCGAAATTAAATTGCTTCAAAATTAAATCTGCCCGTTATGCAAGACAATGAATGACTCATACCCCTGTAAACGCGGCGTCCCCATTACGACGACAGAAGAGAAGTGAAATTCTACACTGGAATGATGAGCGGCAACGGAGACATCTGTGGAAGAAGAGGCGACGAACGCGGTAGCAGTGGCACGAGCGCGTGCCGAGCACGAGCACGAGCGCAACCCGAGGGGCGCCAACGAGCCAGCTGCGGAAGAAGACGACGATGCTCGAGCCAATGCTGAGCAGCTATAGATGATCCAGAATGAAGTTTCATCTGCTCCAAAAATTGCTATAAAATGACTTTGGGCATTTCCACCCCTGGTCCGTTTCAAAAGGTTTCTGTCGATCAGGACTAAAAACAATCGCGATATAAGCACTTGACGGGTGCTAACAAGCCCACCGCTGCAATGTCACTCAAACACGCGATGTTAACGAACTCTGCTTGCGTAGTGGGTAGATCCGCTCAAAATTAATGAGCGGATTAATGCTTTGTAATCACTTCTTCTTTGATGCCATATGACCCTGAGGGTGTATTATAAATAAATAAATAAATAAATAAATAAATAAATAAATAAATAAATAAATAAAAAGAATATTGCACCATTTGGGGCTGACAGGGCACGATCGGCGTGCGCGTTATCAGCGTGACAGCATTCTTGATAGAGTGATGGGGGAAGGAGAGAGAGGGAAAACATTTATTTGGACCATCGAGGTCGTTGGGGGAAGGAATGAACGCTCTATGCACATGGCTCAGCGTCTGTGGGGAGGGGCATGGTGGGAAGAAAAAATGGGAGAGTAGCATCCCTTGTAGGGGGTGTGCAAATATTCGAAACTTCCGAGGAACGCATCGAATAGTCACTATTCCTAAATACGAATATTTTTTTAATACCTTTGGAATATATTTCAAAGCGCCAATTGCGCCCAAACAGGCATAACCTTGGATCAACAGTATACTGTAAATTTTCACCTGCGCGGGTATAGACATAAAACATGAAAACTTGCGTAGTGGAGCAGGCTATGTCACTTAAGTAGCCATACTTTACAGGCCGTACAGCGATAATTCGCGCTGTCGGAAGAGCCCTGCACGCGAAGAAACAACTTGTTTGCTTCTAATGCTCCATTTGTGCTTTTATAATAAACAAGGCTTCATAGCGTACGTACTACGTAATGACAGAACAATCACTCGGGCTTGGTGAAAAAACACAGTCCGCGGATAGCATGTGCTACTCTGAGCATCTCAGCCAAATTTTGTAGTCTTGCGCGGCGCGCGAATTAATTAAGTCACCTTTCTTTCAAACGTTTTCTTTTCAACAGAAGCCTGCTCCTCACTCTTTTCTGGATGCTTTATTTTGCCCCGCCGACCTGCCTGCCTTTCTGTGAATTTTAGTAGTACTGAAAAAAAAAAAAAAAGTAGATGAGCGTTTTTTGGATTTCGCCGTTTCCACACGAATTTCAGAAGGCCTAGGGCTCCCCATAAGCGCCTATCTTATTGATAAAGAAATGAGACAAGGAAAAGGCGGCGAAAAAAATCGCAGTTTCCCCCGAAAGGCGAAGCAGCGATTGCGATAGCAAATTAGTAGACAGCTATACAAAGTTAGGATATTAGTTTTATTGGCCGTATAAACTTGCAACCATTCGCTTACTAACTAAATTAACAAGCACGGTGTCACGCGCGAACGGGTAAACATGACCACATCTCACTTGACCGCGGAAACTCGCTGTCAAAACGCTTGAGTGAGACAGCGCGACAGCAGCAGCGAGCGAATTGGCCTTTGTGCTGTATCTCGCTTCCACGCGAACTAAACGTCGAAAGCATAATGCATACGAAGCTACCGGCACTGGGCGTACTTCGTCCACATCGCAGATCGCTTTGAACATGAGGCCCGCGCGGGCGCGCACGTTGTCCACGTCGCAGATCGCTTTTCAAGATATGACTCCCACGCGGCCGCGCCGTAAGCAGCAGCCGCCGGCGTACCCCCCCTTATTCCCTCGCCTCCCCGCCGTGCCTCGCGCGCGCGAGATTGAGCCGCGACCATCGGCTGACCTTCGCAAGCTTTTTTCACTCGCACATACAACCTATGGCACGCGGCGACGATGTTATCGTGTTTGGACTTTATACGGAACATCACGGCGACGACAGAAATGCGCTTGGAGTGTCCATATAGTTGCTATGGCAATAAAAAGAAAAGCCAAGGCAGGCTTTAGTTTTCGTTTGTTTTTGAATCAACGATGCGCGCACTTCTGTGGTACACCATAAAATAAAACCTGAATGAACGGCTTCGCGCGGCGGCCGGACCCACTAGACTAGGTTCGTTGGCCGGACTAGATGCACGCGTGCCGTGTCGGAGACCCTTCCGTAGAGACTGCGGAGACCCTTCCGTAGAGACAGGCGGTCGGTTACGATGTATCTAGTTTTGCTACTTGGTGAAACACAATAGTTCTCTTTCGCCGGAGCGACCAGACTCATTCATCATTCTGAGCGACCAGAGATAATGGGCTTCTTCGATTTTCCACTACTGGCTTCCCGCGAGTACAGTGCCACGAGCTGCCAGAGCCACGCATACGTCGTAAGGACGGCACATTAATTTGAATGGAAGTGACGAGCATCCTGCCTGCTTCGTTTGCTCTCCTAAATGGTACGCAGCATGGCGGAAGCAATGATTGTATTCCCCACCAATGTGTTGTAAGGAAAGTGGACAAAGAACGAAGAAAGCAACGCAGTAACGACGATGCGTCGAGACTCCTAGCGTCGAGATGACGACGGCATGTCGAGCAGACGACAGCGACTCGGCCTGTGAGGCCGGCGCAGCCAATGGGCGCAGCCGGGGGCTTCATGATGAGGCGACGGCAGCGCCGCCACAATTTCAGCGTTTTTTGCATGGAGGTTTTTGCCTTCCTCCATGGTTTTTTGCACTGGCGCTTGCCGCAGCGTTCGCTGGACCCGCTCCCCCATTCTAGTGCACTCATAGCGGCTTGGTGAACGGGAGTGAGTAAGGTCTCTAGATAAAACAAGTTTTAAAACTTTTTTCATCTAGGGAGTGAGCTGGCGTCGCTCACAGCTGTGTAAGTTCTGCCGCTCGGTGGCGCCAGCGGCGCTCCCGGCGCTGGGGTATTGGGAATGACCTGCTGTTATTTGTGGTCTAGTTTTGCCGCAGGTTGTGGCTGGATGCAGACGGCACGTGCTTTCCTTGTTCTGTGCTTTCCTCTCCTCGCCACTATGTCCTCGCTCGTTCGGCATATGAGGGCGACAATGTTTTGACCTGTGGTGTTTACGCTTGCTCCCTGTCGTCACTGTTGTTTGCAATTAATCTGTTGCTAGTAGTTACCAGATGGTCTGTTGCACGCGATTTTAAATTATGATCCCACTTAGAACGCTGCGCAGCGCTAGCGCTGCTTCTAATCGTCTGTGTCAATGCAAATATATTGTCAGGGCTTGTTCAAGCGATGGAGGTAGCAAAAAGTCCGATTCCATAGTAGGTGATATCTCCGAGGGACGCAAGCCGTTTAATATTTTGCGGGATGAGTTCAGAGGCTACTTTAAACCGAAGGGCTCGGAAGTACAGGAGCCGCTTTTTCCAAACGAAGTGGATATTTTAGTGGTTGGTGGAGGCATCATGGGATCATCCATTGCCTACTGGCTCAAGCAGAGAGCGCCCGAGAGTTTCACTTTGGGCGTGTTGGAGCGTGATTTGACGGTAAGTACTCTAGCTGTAAGTGCATACAGTTTTATCGTCTTGGAAAACCACAGCATGGAAAACTGCTCCGTTTTGTGGTCGTGTTTTTAATTCCAGGCGATTGGGCGGCGAGAGCTATGACTGTACGTGGTTATTTGATAGAAAACGATGCCTCCAGAAGCTGCTCTTTAGTGCGCGTTTCCATACTTTGCCTTGGAAGGCAAAAAAAAAAAGAAAAAAAAAAACACCAACTAATCGGTCGTATTTCTTGCAGTATGCCCGATCATCCACAGTGCTGTCAGTCGGAGGAATAAGGCAGCAGTTCTCATTGCCTGAAAACGTCCAGCTTTCCCTTTTCAGCGCCGAGTTCCTTAGAAACGTCAAGCAAAACCTTAGTGTTTTGGGTAAGTTCATTCGTGTTTTAGCGTAGACGAAATGACAAATAAATCGCAAACGTTCAATAAGCTTTCTATATCTGCAGACTTCGACCCACCTGATATACAGTTTCAGCCACACGGCTACCTTTTCCTTGCCTCTGAGAAGGGAGTGGACCAAATGGTGAAAAACGCGGAAATGCAGGAGTAAGTATTGTGGCATTGACTGCAAACTACTGATTGCGCAAATTTGCATGTGTGCAGGATACAACATTTGCTTTTCTGCAAGCTAAACTTAAAAGTAAATGGAGTGTTAAAATGTATGTCTGATAGCACTTTGAATTACCTTCAGAAGCAACAGTGTTGATAAACTTATATGTGACTTAGGTGACCGATTTGTCCCAAAGACACCTTTTGAAATATTGTTACGCGGACGAAGGAACTACTACATTGACGAAGCAGTCTTGCACTTAACACTCAAGTTATAGGCTGCACTGTTTAACATAGTTCTGCTTGGGCATTGTGTATTGCATTTCATGTACAAACTTTCTCTGCAGTAGGCATTAGTTCTATACAGCTTGTATGTCGAGATGATGCAACGTAGAGGGTGTGAGAAGTGGCATGAACAATTAGTTAGGCTATGTTACAGCTCTATGTAAACTTTTCCTAATTTTGTGGCACCCATCACAAGTTACGTAAGTAATCACTACTTTCTTACTGCATCACTTCTTACTCAGTGAAGCACCCTCACGTTCGAGCAGGTGCACTTGATGACAGGGCACACACTTCTGGGGCAGCCATGCATTTTATACAACATGCCATCTTGGTTTTGGCCTATGGATACTGCAATCTTCAAGACACTTCAGCTGTTAATATGGCCATTTGACTGCTGCAAGGGGTGGAGCTAAGATAAAGAAATGCTAGGGACGCCAAAGAAAATTTTATGCTACACTTGTTTGAAAGATTACGCTTCTTGAGAACCAGCTAATACACCATGTCAGATAAGCAAATTTAATGTTTGAAGTGCACCACGTGCACTTCACTTCATTGAGTGCCATTTTGGCAGCTCAGTGCTGCACGCAAACAAAGTGCCATTTGGAATTGATTGCAGTGGCAATTTGGTGCTGCACTAGCACTTGAAGTGTTTGCTAGTATGCATTTGAAAAGGGCAATAATGTGCCTTTATACTATGAAAACACATCTTAATAAACTGCTTGGACAGAAACTCCATTGTGCTCCTGGGTAGTTTTGTATTTCATTACAATGTATGCTGGACAAAGACGCCATAGCGGCAGCTTTTGAAGTTGAGGTTTGGATGTGCAAAAGTCTTTTTTCTAGATTTAGACAAACAAAGTTGGACCAATGCTTGTACAAAATACGAGATTTTTTTTTTCTTTGCTTATTTGTACAACTGCTGTTGTTAAGGCTGTGCCACTTGAAGGAGCTGGTTGAAGTGAATGCCGAATATATTCTCTGTTGAGTGCAGTCTACAGTCAATCTTTCTGTGTGACAATCCAATGTTTCTCGTGTGACAGCCTCCAGATGACTCTGTCGGTTGGCATGTGTTCAAAAAAGCTAAATTTGCTTATCTGTCAATAGTATAATACTGGTGCCACATGGCCACTTTCGATCACGATCAAGTTCGATCTGGATCGAAATTCTCGACTGCGATTGGCTCTCTCCTGCAGCTTGCACAAAGTGTCAATCATGACTGAGAAATTCAATCCCGATAGGGCTCAATCATGATCGAAAGTGCACGGTGTGACATTCGTTTAAGATACTTTGATCAAGAGCAAAGGAGTGATATGCCCGAAAGCCATGTGAAAGTGAAAGATGAAGGGTGACACCAACTCAAAATTCTCGCACCAGCTCACTGTGATGTCATAGTTTGTAGCAGTGTCTGGCCCCGACAAAATAAATATATAAATGTGAGCATTACATATAAATTATATCATATTTAAAAATTAAAGAAAGCTTAATGTGGCAATTTTTGTAGATTTTTTTTCTGTAGAAAAAATAAAGAAGGCCCAAGTATGAAAAACCATTGATGTAATTTGTGCCATAGTTTGGATGTAAAAGGGAACCTTAGCCTTCATTTTCTTCACTAATGAGCCCTCTGCACTAACAAGCGCGAAGGGAGCTTCAAGAAAAGTAACCTACCAGTTTTCATCTTAGTGTTCCTTTAACACACTAGTGCAATGCTGAATATGTCTTAACTATTTTGAGGTTCCTGAACTAACACTCCGAATTAGTGGTATAGTTGCATAGCTTTAGTACATGAAAGGAAATACTAGCAAGTGAGTGTGGAAATACTAGCAAGTGTCGGTAGTCTGTACTTTTGTACTAGTGCATAGCTTGCTTTTACCAAGAGCAGGGGCTTCATATGGCAGAAAAGGAAATGATTAGAAATGCAGGCGGCAGTACGTTTAAGCTCCCTGTGATGTCATTGATAGCAGTAGCTGAGTCAGCTTTGTGGCACTACACTTAGTTGTGACACCACAAATTGTGACATTGCATTAAAAATAAGCACAATCCCAATCTGAAAGCTACAGAACTTTTGGTATTGCACAGTAACACCATTGCTCCTTGGTTTAGGTGCGAGATAGAAAAAGGGAATATATTGGTATTCGTTTAGTCTGTTAAGACCCGTCATGGTAGCTATGTGGCTATGGGCATTGCACTGCTAAGGTTAAGGTTGCGAGTTCGATCCTGCCTGCGGTGGCCGCATTTCGATAGAGGTGAAATGCAAAAATGTCTGTTTACTTATTGTTAGGTGCACGTTACGGAACCACTGATGGTCAAAATTAGTCTGGATTCTCTCCCCTCCCCCCTATGGCGTGTCTTAAATGTTTCTCTTAAAGGTCAATTTAAGTCTAATATGGGTAGTCTCTAGTTGCTTTTGGTACAATTGTGCACAGAAATGTGAAGCACCATACTGCAATCCCAAGCATTGTGCAATAGTTGGGTGTGCTATATATGGCTGAAGGCCAGCCGTTGGGCTATCAGGAGTGCACAAGTGAGCACATCCTGCTACAGCTTGTGGTAATACCTGTCTAGTGCATGTGATTGTGGTGATAAGAAACTGCTTGTAATGAATGGAAAGATATGCCCAGGAACTGCTGCAAGTCAACTACTTTGTGCATACAGTATGTGCTTATTTGCTTTATGGATAGACATTTTGGGGCTGCCGGTGTGCAGTAATTAATGTGCAAAATTTTAGACCTTTTTCTAGAAGATGCTAGTGACAGTAATTTCGCTAAACACTTATGTACGGACTTCAACATTTAAGGCTTAGGTAAAGTGGTCAGAGTCAATTCACCTCCTTAATGTAAGCACTTATTGTTTGTGTGCTTGGCACAGTGACTTGTAGGGGATTATGTTCACATGATGTTGAGAACACCACAAGTGCAAACTGGCACCAAGTTTTAATATTATACTATTTATTAAAAGAAATTGGGTGCTGAAGACCTGCTCATTTAGGTAGAGGGTGTCACTTCCTTGATAAGCTGACAAAACAGTTGTCGCTGTTTATAACACCCATGAGTTTGACTTGTCAGGTGTTCGGGGGACACCTGCTTCATAGCGCTATTTTAGTGGCAGTGGATGTGGAAATTGCTTTGAGTGTAGGTGCAATGCTGTTTGTCTTTGTAATCACCCCTTCACAGGGCTTTGACACTACAATGCACACTCTTGACCGTACTTGCATTGGTCAGCTCCAGCACAACCTTATCAAGGATGCAATTGTGAGCCTTGTTTTAGAGCAGGTACTGCCATTGTTTAAGCTAGCCTTAATTTTTGTTACCTCCAGCAGCATTACGAGAGCACTTCTATGTCGGCCATAATAACTTGCCTGTGTCCTGATAACGCAAAGGCCTGTTGCTTCTGATTATTGCCCACATGTGACAGTTTGGAACAAGCTCGGAAGGACAGTTGTTTATGTACCTAGGAGCTCTCAACAGGCAATTTACATATATACTACTGCTCTCATATTTCTTAAGGCCGATTATACAGATGAAAACAGCTTCACTGGTGGCAACAAGCGCTGTGTTCATTTGAAGGATGCATAGCTCTTATTGAAATGAACCGCTAAATTCTGCTTACCTGCTAGCATAAAGGTTTCAACAGCAACATTATCTTCATGAAGGTATTTGTCTCTTTTTAGAGCGCACGTCCCTCGGCATAACCGTGCGAACGCGCTCGTGCCACTGTTCGCGCATTCTTCGTCATCTTCCACTGCTGGCTCCAATGCCGCTCATCATGCCAGCGTTCCCATATTGCCCCTCGCGCTCAAGCCTTCATCATTGTCTTCTTCCACAGCTGACTCCGATGCCGCTCTTTATGCCAGCGTTCCCATACTGCCCCTCCCTATGCGAAGGCGCTGACGGCAGTTGCCCACCGCCAGTCGGTGCGGTGATTTCGATCTCAAATTCTTTTCCTCAATATATCGCAAAATGAACACATGCATACAGCTGCGCTCAAATTTCGTATTAGGGAGTAACATAATCGTCAGACATTTTTAGCGGCGAAGCTCCTTAGGGTCTAGCCTTGTCCGTCCGGCGTCGTCCGTGCTCACTTCGACTGCCACGCCAACTGTCTGTCATGGATGAAGCGTTGCATGCAGCGGCTCGTCTATACACAAGATGGCGCTGCTGTGTATGGCGCGTTCCAGACCACATAATCTCTTTCTGCCATGGACGAACGTAAGGCGCGGCATGCTGCGGCTCAGCGCCTACACAGACAGCAAGCTACTCCGGTGGCGAGGGCGCGGGAAGCATCGGCAAAGCAGCAAAAATGCCAAGCGGACCTGGATTTGAGGGCGCGGGAAGCGGCGGCTCGCCGGCAATGCCGACAGCAAGCTACCCCGGAGGCGAGAGCGAGGGAAGCAGCGGCAAAGCGGCAACGCCGACAACAAGCTGCTACCCCGGAGGTGAGAGCTCGGGAAGCGGCGGCTAAATGCCAGAAGCGTTGTCTGCCGGAGACGGAACACGTCGATGCGCGGTTCAAGCTCGATTTCCTCAGACGTAGTTTCGGGCACAGCTGCAAGGTGTGTGATCGCGTGTGGTTCGACAACGCGTTGACCAATATCGACAACATACGAAACGAACAGTCGCGAGTCAACGCCGTCACAGTGCTGCAGCAAGAGTTCTCTGGTGGTTATCACAGTGAGTACGTGGTTTGCTCGACGTGCAAAGATTCCTTGGTAGCCTGCAAGGTCCCTGCAATGCAGCCACATATCACACACCACACTGCTTCGCCCCACTCATCATGATTCACTTCGTGGATATGCGGTGATTTTTTTTTTTGTTCTCCGATCACAAAAAGTTGTGCAGGATAGCGTTTCTGATATATTATGGTGCAAAACAGGGTCACAATTTGTTTCTACCAGTGCTGCTGTTCCTCTGTAGTAGTCATTATCACAGGAATATACAGCAAAGATGATGTGTTGTATATAGTAAAACCTCTTTAATTCGGATTTCACGGGACCGAAAAAATGTGCGAATTAACCAAATGTCGAATTATCGAGGGTATCAAGAAAACAATAAGCAAATGCTTACTATGTCAACACGCCTTTATTTAGTGAATGAATCAGCAAATCCTGTTGCCATTTTGCACAAAAGCAGAGCGGAAGGTGGAATTCTCATCATCTCGTGACTCATTAGCTCTTGCAGCGGCAATCGAGGCCTTGCAACTTCCTTCGCAGCACGGTCACGGCGCGCGCCTTCATTTGCGAGATGCATAGCACTACCGCGCGCACATCCCAGTTATGTTTTTGCCACGGAACTGATCGCCATCAGATCGTCTGTCCATCGCGATGTAGCCGGTGCTCCTTATCCTCGACAGCTTTGCACCGAGTCAAAACAAAAGAACTGTTTGCCGTAACCGCTGCGGAAAAAACTGCGGCCGATATTGACATGATTATGAGTGGCGACTTTGTAGTGCTAAAGGCACGCGGCCGACACACGCACCTAGTCTGAACGAAACTACCGTTCGCTGCAACAACTGCAGACGAAACCGTGGTCGCTATCCATGCAATCATGGATGGTGACTACGCAGGTTTCCTTTTTTTAGGCACGCGGCCGCCGCACGTACCAAGTGAAAACGAAACTGCTGTTTGCCGCAATCGTTGCGGAAGAAACTGTGGCCGCTATCGACGCGATCCATGATCGCGACTACGCAATTATGAAAGCCCACGACCAACGCGGTGTTATGCACGGCAGTAAACGCAAGGATAATAAAGGCTTTAAAGGCACAAATAGGCACGAAGCGTTCCGGCATTGCTGTCATTCACGTACGCTTTCCACTGATGACTATGGCGACGCGGACTCAGCTGCTTCGTTTCGGTTGGGCGCTAGCGCCGTCTCTTTTGCGTGGCACATTTGCGGCGCTCCTCTGTTGCCGGGCTGCGAAAGTTGTCCGAATTAACCGATGTGCAACCAAATACATCCGAATTAATGAGTTTGACTGCCTTGAATAATGCATACGCCGGCCGGGATCAGAGGTCTAGTCCGAATTATCCGATTTTCCAATTAATGAGGGTCGAATTAACGAGGTTTAACTATATGTCAGGCTATACCGATTGTACACTGATTGCAAACTGATATTACCATTTACTGGTTTATATGTGTCTTTGTGAAACCTTGTTTGAAAACCTTGTTTCAAGTGTAGCAAGATTCATAACACAGAATAAATCTTTAAATGAGCAATCAGCAGCAGAAAATTATTCAAGGCAGCTTAAAGGAACACATAAGATGAAAATGAAGCTAAATGTTGCTTGTTCAGTAAGTGAAATGGGCGATTCCTACTGTTGGTAGAAGGCTTGGTAACCAGAAAACAAAAAAAAAAA
>NC_051154.1:224998337-225071223 GCF_013339745.2 Dermacentor silvarum | reverse complement strand
AGTCGCAAATGGTCGCGCGACCTCCTCAAGTCGCCGGTGTGAATGAGCCTTAACAAATGCGACCGACGAGTCGCTAAACCGGAATGTCTCACGATATGCCGTTCACGTCTGCTTTAAATGTCATCGCAGCGTAAAATAAGCGTCAGCGTATACAGACGTCCCGTTCCTTCGCATCTGATTGGTTCAGCTGTTCTGCGACTGCGGTCGCGCGACTGAAAAATTGAGCAGAGGGCTCATTCACACTTGCGATTACGCGAGGTCGCGCGAACAAGTTATCGCTTTGTCGCAAGTAGTCGCAAATGGTCGCTTTTCTCGAAATGCGACCGTTTCGGGCCAGTCGCTCACTGCTCGATTTTTCAGTCGCGCGACCGAAGTCGCACAACAGCTGAACCAATCAGATGCGAAGGAACATGACGTCCGTAAATGCTGACGCTTATTTTTTAAAGCTGACCCGCGGGATAGGTGCTGTTCATCGTTACAAAAGACGCACGGTGTTTGTGCCCAAAACAGCGTGAGAAACAGACCAGAAAGTGCCAGAACCATACGACCACATACAACGACGTTTCTGTTCTTTCACTATGCGTCTAGCAGCTAGCTGGCTCAGCAACGACGGCAGTTCCACGATCGTCCATCAAATCGTTAATCGATAATTCTAGGGGAAGCTCTTTGTTGTTTGAAGCCAGGACGGGAGTATTGCGGACTTTAAGATGTACCGAGTCAAGTACCAAGGTATAGACACGTACGTTGTGCGGTGCGTGTGGAAAAGAAGAGGAAACGGCTGAACACCTCATACTTTTCTGTAAAGGGCTTAATCCCACAGTGCAAAGCAACGGGGCTGATTTTTTCAAAGCATTGGGGTTTAGGGACAGTGAAGGCAAAATAGACTTTAAGCGGGTAGAAATAACCAAACGGAGGTTATCTGATTGGTGGCTAAAATCAAGGCAGGGGTGAAATTCCACCCACCACAAAGTACAAAATATGTTCATAGTCACGGCTAGGTGGCGTATGCCACCGCCCGATTTAAAGAGTTCGGCCTCATTCATCCATCCGTAGAGAGCCTGCAAAGGCGTGGTCATCACGTTTTCTTTCTTTCCTTTTCCGTGTTGATAATGAACAAGCTTGCTTCTTGTTGGTTCTTTATTCTATGCCATAGCCATGCATCATCCCAATCAGTCAAAGGCCGCGGGGTCTGCTATGAACCATATGAAACCTCAGTTGTCCTTGTCAGTCAGCGGTGTGCGTATTGTTGCTTGGGCTTCTTGGCACATGTGATCTGCCTTACATTTTTGTCTACAGAAAATAAGCATATATTTTGTCATTCATTCACTTGTGCGCACCGGCGTTGGTACTGGCAGGACAGGCGCCTCGCGATCCGTCTGTCAGGCGTATACCAGTATATACTACGCCGAATTGCGCAGGCTGCGCCAGAGAACAGCTCTGGCTTTGGAAGGCGTCAGCTAAAGATCGCCGTCCACGGTGCAGGATGCTCTACGTGTGTCGTTGGTCTCGGAGTGCGTGTGTGTTGTGCTTAATTGACTGCAGTATCTGCAGCCAATTATCTTCCCGCCCAATCCGGCAAGAAAGGGAAGGCGAGGAGGTCTGGGGCTTATCCAGCGGAGTGACGTGGTTGTGCTGGTGCCGTTTCCGCGAGAACGCGCGCGAACGCTCTGAACCCGCTTGCTATTTTCTTCTTATTTATTTTTTTTTCGGCGCCTCTTTTCATTGCTGTGCACAGCCCCGTGATCGCATTGCGCAGAGCGATCGCCCCGATCAAGAACAACAAACTGAGAGCTCATACTGAGAGGGCGAGTGCAGCGAGGGGACTCGAAAAAGCTTGAGATGCCAGCAGAAGCGAAATTTAGCTCCCTTTAGCTTATTGAAGGGGCTTGCACGCAATCACTCAATGTGAACTCCACATGTCTATGTGCTTCTTGTAAGTATATTGATCGAGTGGCAAAGAGAAGTCAGTCACGTGCAGAATCTTGGTTGAGCTAGTTGGCGCTGTCACATCCCCTGGAATATAGTTACTGTAGTAGCATATACCCATTGAGGGTGATATGCAGGGTCCTGCGTATGTCGCCTACCGTGTTCGAAAAACAATATTTTGCGCTTACCGCTGCACTGTTCTTGCTGAAATTTTGTCGAAGGATCGCGTTGTGGAGTCCACGTCGTTCAGTGTCAAACTTCCCACAGTTAATTGCCTGGTATTTAGAGAAAAAAATTCGTCGGCCCTTTCCACTCCGTGAAGATGGTTAAACCAGCGAAGCTGAAACGTGCGGCCCCGATGTTCACCACTGGGGTTAATCCCGAGGGTTCATTAAAGTATTTCTCAATTATGAGGTTACACGCACGTCCGGATGCGACGGAGAGAACGACGTCACTGACGGTATGCCCGCAGCCCGCCGTTGTCGCTTGCGTTCGATGTCTCGAGTTTGCTCGGCGGCGTGGTTAGCAGCATGCAGTCCTTCGAAATTAAATTGCTTCAAAATTAAATCTGTCCGTTACGCAAGGCAACGAATGACTCATACCCCTGTAAACGCGGCGTCCCCATTACGACGACAGAAGAGAAGTGAAATTATACGCTGGAATGATGAGCGGCAACGGAGCCAGCTGTGGAAGAAGAGGCGACGAACGCGGTAGCAGTGGCACGAGCGCGTGCCGAGCACGAGCACGAGCGCAACCCGAGGGGCGCCAACGAGCCAGCTGCGGAAGACGACGATGCTCGCGCCAATGCTGAGCAGATGATCCAGAATGAAGTTTCATCTGCTCCAAAAATTGGTATAAATTGACTTTGAGCATTTCCACCCCTGGTCCGTTTCAAAAGGTTTCTGTCGATCAGGACTAAAAACAATCGCGATATAAGCACTTTGACGGGTGCTAACAAGCGCACCGCTGCAATGTCACTCAAACACGCGATGTTAACGAATTCTGCTTGCGTAGTGGGTAGATCCGCTCAAAATTAATGAGCGGATTAATGCTTTGTAACCACTTCCTCTTTGATGCCATATGACCCTGAGGGTGTATTATAAATAAATAAATAATAATAAATAAATAAATAAATAAATAAATAAATAAATAAATAAATAAAAAGAATATTGCACCCTTTGGGGCTGACAGGGCACGATCGGCGTGCGCGTTATCAGCGCGACAGCATTCTTGATAGAGTGATGGGGGAAGGAGAGAGAGGGAAAACATTTATTTTGGACCATCGAGGTCGTTGGGGGAAGGAATGGACGCTGTATGCAGCCCTTTTGTATAGGGAGCACGGCTCAGCGTCTGTGGGGAGGGGCATGGTGGGAAGAAAAAATGGGAGAGTAGCATCCCTTGTAGGGGGTGTGCAAATATTCGAAACTTCCGAGGAACGCATCGAATAGTCACTATTCCTAAATACGAATATGTTTTTAATACCTTTGGAATATATTTCAAAGCGCCAATTTCGCCCAAACAGGCATAACCTTGAAGCAACAGTATACTGTAAATTTTCACCTGCGCGGGCATAGACATAAAACATGAAAACTAGAGCAGGCTACGTCACTTAGGTAGCCATACTTTACAGGCCGTACAGTGATAATTCGCGCTGTCGGAAATGCCCTGTGCACGTGAAGAAACAACTTGTTTGCTTCTAATGCTCCATTTGTGCTTTTAATAAACAAGGCTTCATAGCGTACGTACTACGTAATGACAGAACAGTCGCTCGGGCTTGGTGAAAAAACACAGTCCGCGGACTGTGAGCATCTCAGCCAAATTTTGTAGTCTTGCGCGGCGCGTGGATCTCGCAAGCGGAGCGCGAATTAATTAAGTCACCTTTCTTTCAAACGTTTTCTTTTCAACAGAAGCCTGCTCCTCACTCTTATCTGGACGCTTTATTTTGCCCCGCCGACCTGTCTGCCTTTCTGTGAATTTTAGTAGTACTGTAAAAAAGAAAAAAACATTAGATGAGCGTTTTTTGCATTTCGCCGTTTCCGCACGAATTTCAGAAGGCCTAGGGCTCCCCATAAGCGCCTATCTTATTGATAAAGAAATGAGACAAGGAAAAGGCGGCGAAAAAAATCGCAGTTTCCCCCGAAAGGCGAAGCAGCGATTGCGATAGCAAATTAGTATATAGACAGCTATACGAAGTTAGGATATTAGTTTTATTGGCCGTATAAACTTGCAAACATTCGCTTACTAACTAAATTAACAAGCACGGTGTCACGCGCGAACGGGTAAACATGACCACATCTCACTTGATGACCGCGGAAACTCGCTGTCAAAACGCTTGAGTGAGAAAGCGCGACAGCAGCAGCGAGCGAATTGGCCTTTGTGCTGTGTCTCGCTTCCACGCGAACTAAACGTCGAAAGCATAGTGCATACGAAGCTACCGGCACTGGGCGTACTTCGTCCACATCGCAGATCGCTTTGAAGATGAGGCCCGCGCGGGCGCGCACGTTGTCCACGTCGCAGATCGCTTTTCAAGATATGGCGCCCACGCGGCCGCGCCGTAAGCAGCAGTCGCCGGCGTACCCCCCCCCCCCCCCGCCCCTATTCCCTCGCCTCCCCGCCGTGCCTCGCGCGCGCGAGATTGAGCCGCGACCATTGGTTGACCCTCGCAAGCTTTTTTCACTCGCACATACAACCTATGGCACGCGGCGACGATGTTATCGTGTTTTGACTTTATACGGAACATCACGGCGACGACAGAAATGCTCTTGGAGTGTCCATATAGCGCAATAAAAAGAAAAGCCAAGGCAGGCTTTAGTTTTCGTTTGTTTTTGAATCAACGATGCGTGCACTTCTGTGGTACACCATAGAATAAAACCTGAATGAACGGCTTCGCGCGACGGCCGGACCCACTCGACTCGGTTCGCTGGCCGGACTAGATGCACGCGTGCCGTGTCGGAGACCCTTCC
This sequence comes from Dermacentor silvarum, assembly GCF_013339745.2. Classification (NCBI taxonomy): domain Eukaryota; kingdom Metazoa; phylum Arthropoda; class Arachnida; order Ixodida; family Ixodidae; genus Dermacentor; species Dermacentor silvarum. The sequence goes on along the minus strand of NC_051154.1, from coordinate 225,066,334 downwards.
GTAGAGACTGCATGGAGCTTGGACAGGCGGTCGGTTACGATGTATCTAGTTTTGCTACTTGGTGAAAAACAATAGTTCTCTTTCGCCGGAGCTTACTCATCATTCTGAGCAACCAGAGATAAATTCTTCGATTTTCCACTACTGGCTTCCCGCGAGTGCAGTGCCGCGAGCTGCCAGAGCCACGCATCCGTCGTAAGGACGGCACATTAATTTGAATGGAAGTGACGAGCATCCTGTCTGCTTCGTTCGCTCTCCTAAATGGTACGCAGCATGGCGGAAGCAATGATTGTATTCCCCACCAACGTGTTGTAAGGAAAGTGGACAAATAACGAAGAAAGCAACGCAGTAACGACGATGCGTCGAGACTCCTAGCTTCGAGATGACCATGGAGATGGCGCAGCCAATGGGCGTCCATTGGCTGGACGCAGCCGGGGGCTTTACGATGAGGCGATGGCAGCGCCGCCACAATTTCCGCGTTTTTTGCATGGAGGTTTTTGCCTTCCTCCATGGTTTTTTGCACCGGCGCTTGCCGCAGCGTTCGCTGGACCCGCTCCCCCATTCTAGTGCACTCATAGCGCCTTGGTGAACGGGAGTGAGTAAGGTCTCTAGATAAAACAAGTTTTAAAACTTTTTTCATCTAGGGAGTGAGCTGGCGTCGCTCACAGCTGTGTAGGTTCTGCCGCTCGGTGGCGCCAGCGGCGCTCCCGGCGCTGGGATTGGGAATGACCTGCTGTAGTGCTGTTATTTGTGCTCTAGTTTTGCCGCAGGTTGTGCCTAGACGCAGGCGGCACGTGCTTTCCTCTCCTCGCTTGTTCGGCATATGAGGGCGACAATGTTGTGACCTGCGGTGTTTACGCTTGCTCCCTGTCGTCACTGTTGTTTGCAATTAATCTGTTGCTAGTAGTTACCAGATGGTCTGTTGCACGCGATTGTAAATTATGATCCCACTTAGAACGCTGCGCAGGGCTAGCGCTGCTTCTAATCGTCTGTGTCAATGCAAATATATTGTCAGGGCTTGTTCAAGCGATGGAGGTAGCAAAAAGTCCGATTCCATAGTAGGTGATATCTCCGAGGGACGCAAGCCGTTTAATATTTTGCGGGATGAGTTCAGAGGCTACTTTAAACCGAAGGGCTCTGAAGTACAGGAGCCGCTTTTTCCAAACGAAGTGGATATTTTAGTGGTTGGTGGAGGCATCATGGGATCATCCATTGCCTACTGGCTCAAGCAGAGAGCGCCCGAGAGTTTCACTTTGGGCGTGTTGGAGCGTGATTTGACGGTAAGTACTCTAGCTGTTGTGCATACAGTTTTGTCGTCTTGGAAAACCACAGCACATGGATAACTGCTCCGTTTTGTGGTCGTGCTTTTAATTCCAGGCGCTTGGGCGGCGAGAGCTATGACTGTGGTTATTTTATAGAAAACGATGCCTCCAGAAGCTGCTCTTTAGTGCGCGTTTTCATACATTGCCTTGGAAGGCAAAAAAAAAAAAAAAAAAAAAAAAAAACTAATCGGTCGTATTTCTTGCAGTATGCCCGATCATCCACAGTGCTGTCAGTCGGAGGAATAAGGCAGCAGTTCTCATTGCCTGAAAACGTCCAGCTTTCTCTTTTCAGCGCCGAGTTCCTTAGAAACGTCAAGCAGAACCTTAGTGTTTTGGGTAAGTTCATTCGTGTTTTAGCGTAGACGAAATGACAAATAAATCGCAAACGTTCAATAAGCTTTCTATATCTGCAGACTTCGACCCACCTGATATACAGTTTCAGCCACACGGCTACCTTTTCCTTGCCTCTGAGAAGGGAGTGGACCAAATGGTGAAAAACGCGGAAATGCAGGAGTAAGTATTGTGGCATTGACTGCAAACTACTGATTGCGCAAGTTTGCATGTGTGCAGGATACAACATTTGCTTTTCTGCAAGCTAAACTTAAAAGTAAATGGAGTGTTAAAATGTAAGTGCTAATAGCACTTTGAATTACCTTCAGAAGCAACAGTGTTGATAAACTTATATGTGACTTAGGTGACCGATTTGTCCCAAAGACATCTTTTGAAATATCGTTACGCGGACGAAGGAACTACTACACTGACGAAGAAGTCTTGCACTTAACACTCAAGTTATAGGCTGCACTGTTTAACATAGTTCTGCTTGGGCATTGTGTATTGCATTTCATGTACAAACTTTCCCTGCAGTAGGCATTAGTTCTATACAGCTTGTATGTCGAGATGATGCAACGTAGAGGGTGTGAGAAGTGGCATGAACAATTAGTTAGGCTATGTTACAGCTCTATGTAAACATTTCCCAATTTTGTGGCACCCATCATGAGTTACGTAAGTAATCACTACTTTCTTACTGCATCACTTCTTACTCAGTGAAGCACCCTGACGTTCGAGCAGGTGCACTTGATGACAGGGCACACACTTCTGGGGCAGCCATACATTTTATACAACATGCCATCTTGGTTTTGGCTTATGGATACTGCAACCTTCAAAACACTTCAGCTGGTAATATGCAGTTTGACTGCTGCAAGTGGTGGAGCTAAGATAAAAAAATGCTAGGGACACCAAAGAAAATTTTATGCTACACTAGTTTGAAAGATTACGCTTCTTGAGAACCAGCTAATACACCAGTCAGATAAGCAAATTTAATGTTTGAAGTGCACCACGTGCACTTCACTTCATTGAGTGCCATTTTGGCAGCTCAGTGCTGCACGCAAAACAAAGTGCCATTTGGAATTGATTACAGTGTCAATTTGGTGCTGCACTAGCACTTGAAGTGTTTGCTAGTATGCATTTGAAAAAGGGCAATAATGTTGCCTTTATACTATTGAAAACATATCTTGATAAACTGCTTGGACGGAAACTCCATTGTGCTCCTGGGTAGTTTTGTATTTCATTACAATGTATGCTGGACAAAGACGCCATAGCGGCAGCTGTTGAAGTTGAGGTTTGGATGTGCAAAAGTCTTTTTTCTAGATTTAGACAAACAAAGTTGGACCAATGCTTGTACAAAAATACAAGATTTTTTTTTTTTTCTTTGTTTACTTGTACAACTGCTGTTGTTAAGGCTGTGCCACTTGAAGGAGCTGGTTGAAGTGAATGCCGAATATATTCTCTGTTGAGTGCGGTCTGCAGTCAATCTTTCTGTGTGACAATCCAATGTTTCTCCTGTGACAGCCTCCAGATGACTCTGTCGGTTGGCATGTGTTCAAAAAAGCTAAATTTGCTTATCTGTCAATAGTATAACACTGGTGCCACATGGCCACTTTCGATCACGATCAAGTCCGATCTGGATCGAAATTCTCGACTGCGATTGGGCTCTCTCCTGCAGCTTGCACAAAGTGTCAATCATGACTGAGAAATTCAATCCCGATGGGGCTCAATCATGATTGAAAGTGCACGGTGTGACACTCGTATAAGATACTTTGATCAAGAGCAAAGGAGTCGTATGCCCGAAAGCCATGTGAAAGTGACAGGAAGGGTGACACCAACTCAAAATTCCCGCACCAGCTCACTGTGATGTCATAGTTTGTAGCAGTGTCTGGCCCCGACAAAATAAATATATAAATGTGAGCATTACATATAAATTATATCATATTAAAAATTAAAGAAAGCTTAATGTGGCAATTTTTGTAGATTTTTTTTCTGTAGAAAAAATAAAGAAGGCCCAAGTATGAAAAACCATTGATGTAATTTGTGCCATAGTTTGGATGTAAAAGGGAAGCTTAGCCTTCATTTTCTTCACTAATGAGCCACCTTTTACCCTCTGCACTAACAAGCGCGAAGGGAGCTTCAAGAAAAGTAACCTACCAGTTTTCATCTTAGTGTTCCTTTAATGCACTAGTGCAATGCCGAATATGTCTTAACTATTTTGAGGTTCCTGAACTAACACTCCGAATTAGTGGTATAGTTGCACAGCTTTAGTACATGAAAGGAAATACTAGCAAGTGAGTGTGGAAATACTAGCAAGTGTCGGTAGTCTGTACTTTTGTACTAATGCATAGCTTGCTTTTACCAAGAGCAAGGGCTTCATATGGCAGAAAAGGAAATGATTAGAAATGCAGGCGGCAGTACGTTTAAGCTCCCTGTGATGTCATTGATGGCAGTAGCTGAGTCAGCTTTGTGGCACTACACTTTGTTGTGACACCACAAATTGTGACATTGCATTAAAAATAAGCACAATCCCAATCTGAAAGCTTTTATAGACCTAAAGTGCTACAGAACTTTTGGTATTGCACAGTAACACCATTGCTCCTTGGTTTAGGTGCGAGATTGGAAAAGGGAATATATTGGTATTCGTTTAGTCTGTTGAGACCCGTCATGGTAGCTAAGTGGCTATGGGCATTGCACTGCTAAGGTTAAGGTTGCGAGTTCGATCCTGGCTGCGGTGGCCGCATTTCGATAGAGGTGAAATGCAAAAATGTCTGTTTACTTATAGTTAGGTGCACGTTAAGGAACCCCTAATGGTCAAAATTAATCTGGATCCCCCCCCCCCCCTATGGCGTGCCTTAAAATCAGGTCGTGGTTTTGGCATGTAAAACCCCAGACTTCAATTTTTTTAGTCTGTTAAGCTAGCCAAGCAGATACAGAGGAAGTTGTCAGAAAGTAGCCTACTTGTTTAGCTTGATTAAATGTTTCTCTTTAAGGTAAATTTAAGTCTAATATGGGTAGTCTCTAGTTGCTTTTGGTACAATTGTGCACAGAAATGTGAAGCACCATACTGCAATCCCAAGCATTGTGCAATAGTTGGGTGTGCTATATATGGCTGAAGGCCAGCTGTTGGGCTATCAGGAGTGCACAAGTGAGCACTTCCTGCTACAGCTTGTGGTAAATACCTGTCTAGTACATGTGATTGTGGTGATAGGAAACTGCTTGTAATGAATGGAAAGATATGCCCAGGAACTGCTGCAAGTCAACTACTTTGTGCATACAGTATGTGTTTATTTGCTTTATGGATAGACATTTTGGGGCTGCCGGTGTGCAGTAATTAATGTGCAAAATTTTAGACCTTTTTCTAGAAGATGCTAGTGACAGTAATTTCGCTAAACACTTATGTACGGACTTCATTTAAGGCTTAGGTAAAGTGGTCAGAGTCAATTCACCTCCTTAATGTAAGCACTTATTGTTTGTGTGCTTGGCACAGTGACTTGTAGGGGATTATGTTCACATGCTTGTTGAGAACACCACAAGTGCAAACTGACACCAAGTTTTAATATTATACTATTGATTAAAAGAAATTGGATGCTGAAGACCTGCTCATTTAGGTAGAGGGTGTCACTTCCTTGATAAGCTGACAAAACAGATGTCGCTGTTTATAACACCCACGAGTTTGACTTGTCAGGTGTTCGGGGGACATCAGTACACCTGCTTCATAGCGTTATTTTAGTGGCAGTGGATGTGGAAATTGCTTTGAGTGCAGGTGCAATGCTGTTTGTCTTTGTAATCACCCTTTCACAGGGCTTTGACACTACAATGCACACTCTTGACCGTACTTGCATTGGTCAGCTCCAGCACAACCTTATCAAGGATGCAATTGTGAGCCTTGTTTTAGAGCAGGTACTGCCATTGTTTAAGCTAGCCTTAATTTTTGTTACCTCCAGCAGCATTACGAGAGCACTTCCGTGTCGGCCATAATAACTTGCCTGTGTCCTGATAACGCAGAGGCCTGCTGCTTCTGATTATTGCCCACATGTGACAGTTTGGAACAAGCTCGGAAGGACAGTTGTTTATGTACCTAGGAGCTCTCAACAGGCAATTTACATATATACTACTGCTCTCATATTGCTTAAGGCCGATTATACAGATGAAAACAGCTTCACTGGTGGCAACAAGCACTGTGTTCATTTGAAGGATGCAGAGCTCTTATTGAAATGAACCGCTAAATTCTGCTTACCTGCTAGCATAAAGGTTTCAACAGCAACATTATCTTCATAAAGGTATTTGTCTCTTTTTAAAGCGCACGTCCCTCGGCATAACCGTGTGCGAATGCGCTCGTGCCACTGTTCGCGCATTCGTCGTCATCTTCCACTGCTGGCTCCAATGCCGCTCATCATGCCAGCGTTCCCATATTGCCCCTCGCGCTGAAGCCTTCATCATCGTCTTCTTCCACAGCTGACTCCGATGCCGCTCTTTATGCCAGCGTTCCCATACTGCCCCTCCCTATGCGAAGGCACTGACGGCAGTTGCCCACCGCCAGTCGGTGCGGTGATTTCGATCTCAAATTCTTTTCCTCAATATATCGCAAAATGAACACATGCATACAGCTTTAAAATTTTGCATTAGGGAGTAACATAATCGTTGGACATTTTTAGCGGCGAAGCTCCTTAGGGTCTAGCCTTGTCCGTCCGGCGTCGTCCGTGCTCACATCGACTGCCACGCCAACTGTCTGTCATGGATGAAACGTTGCATGCAGCGGCTCGTCTATACACGAGATGGCGCTGCTGTGTATGGCGCGTTCCAGACCACACAATCTCTTTCTGCCATGGACGAACGTAAGGCGCGGCATGCTGTGGCTCAGCGCCTACACAGACTACTACTCCGGCGGCGAGGGCGTAAGAAGCATCGGCAAAGCAGCAAAAATGCCAAGCGGACCTGGATTTGAGGGCACGGGAAGCGGCGGCTCGCCGGCAATGCCGACAGCAAGCTACCTCGGAGGCGAGAGCGAGGGAAGCAGCGGCAAAGCGGCAACGCCGACAACAAGCTGCTACCCCGGAGGTGAGAGCTCGGGAAGCGGCGGCAAAATGCCAGAAGCGTTGTCTGCCGGAGACGGGAGGCGCCGATGCGCGGTTCAAGCACGATTTCCTCGATCGCAGTTTCGGGCACAGCTGCAAGGTGTGTGATCGCGTGTGGTTCGACAACGCGTTGATCAATATCGGCAACATACGAAACGAACAGTCGCAAGTCAACGCCGTCACAGTACTGCAGCAAGAGTTCTCTGGTGGTTATCACAGTGAGTACGTGGTTTGCTCAACGTGCAAAGATTCCTTGGTAGCCTGCAAGGTCCCTGCAATGCAGCCACATATCACACACCGCACTACTTTGCCCCACTCATCATGATTCACTTCGTGGATATGCGGTGATTTTTTTTTGTTCTCCGATCACAAAAAGTTGTGCAGGATAGCGTTTCTGATGTATTATGGTGCAAAACAGGGTCACAATTTGTTTCCACCTGTGCTGCTGTTCCTCTGTAGTAGTCATTATCACAGGAATATACAGCAAAGATGATGTGTTGTACATAGTAAAACCTCTTTAATTCGGATTTCACGGGACCGAAAAAATGTGTGAATTAACCAAATGTTGAATTATCGAGGGTATTAAGAAAACAATAAGCTAATTCTTACTATGTCAACACGCCTTTATTTAGTGAATGAATCAGCAAATCCTGTTGCCATTTTGCACAAAAGCAGAGCGGAAGGTGGAATTCTCGTCATCTCGTGACTCATTGGCTCTTGCAGCGGCAATCGAGGCCTTGCGACTTCCTTCGCAGCACGGTCATGGCGCGCGCCTTCATTTGCGAGACGCATAGCACTACCGCGCGCACATCCCAGTTATGTTTTTGCCACTGAACTGATCGCCAACAGATCGTCTGTCCATCGCGATGTAGCCGGTGCTCCTCATCCTCGACAGCTTTGCACCGAGTCAAAACAAAACAACTGTTTGCCGTAACCGCTGCGGAAAAAAAAGTTGTCGCAGTTTCACCTGAAAGGCGAAGCATCAATTGCGATAGCAAATTTGCAGAGAGCTATACAGAGTAATGATAGTAGTATTATCAGCTGTATAAACTTGGACATGCAGCAGCACCGGCAACGTGCAGAACTGTTGTCGACGCCGTCGGCGTTTTGCCCGCGTTCGCACAAAATGCGTGCGGCGTTGGTGACTGTTGCCGGAGCCTCTGATATAAATAGGCACTTGGTGCCGCAGCTAAACGTCGCCTCCCTTCCCTCCCCCTCCCCCCCACTGCCTTTTGTGCGTCAGAAGAAGGCGCGTTTGCTCTACATATATGGTGATGGTAAAGGAGGAAAGAGACGCCTACTTCTGCAGCCCTTAAGGGAGCACGGCGCAGAACACGCGTTTGTTCTCCGCCGTGCGTTCACTCCCCGTGAAAGCGCGCGTCCCTCGCACCCTTTCACTCGCACATACAGCGTTCGGCGGCGCGCGGCGATGATTTCATCTCCATTGACGTCATACGGAACCTCACGGCGACGCCGACGGCAGAAATTTGCTTTGGAGTGTCCATATAATTGCTATCGCAATAAAACTGCGGCCGATATTGACGTGATTATGAGTGGTGACTTTGTAGTGCTGAAGGCACGCGGCCGACACACGCACCTAGTCTGAACGAAACAACCGTTCGCTGCAACAACTGCAGACGAAACCATGGTCGCTATCCATGCAATCATGGATGGTGACTACGCAGTTTTTTTAGGCACGCGGCCGCCGCGTGTACCGAGTGAAAACGAAACAGCTGTTTGCCGCAATCGTTGCGGAAGAAACTGTGGCCGCTATTGACGCGATCATGCATGGCAACTACGCAAGGATAATAAAGGCTTTAAAGGCACAAATAGGCACGAAGCGTTCCGGCGTTGCTGTCATTCACGTACGCTCTCCGCTGATGACTATGGCGACGCGGACTCAGCTGCTTCGTTTCGGTTGGGCGCTAGCGCCGTCTCTTTTGCGTGGCACATTTGCGACGTTCCTCGGTTGCCGAGCTCCGAAAGTTGTCCAAATTAACCGATGTGCAACCAAACACATCCGAATTAACGAGTTTGACTGCCTTGAATAATGCATACGCCGGCCGGGACCAGAGGTCTAGTCCGAATTATCCGATTTTCCAATTAACGAGGGTCGAATTAACGAGGTTTTACTATATGTCAGGCTATACCAATTATACACTGATTGCAAACTGATATTACCATTTACTGGTTTATCTGTGTCTTTGTGAAACCTTGTTTGAAAACCTTGTTTCAAGTGTAGCAAGATTGATAACACAGAATAAATTTTTAAATGAGCAATCAGCAGCAGAAAATTATTCAAGGCAGCTTAAAGGAACACATAAGATGAAAATGAAGCTAAATTTTGCTTTTTGAGTAAGTGAAATGGCGATTCCTACTGTGGTAGAAGGCTTGGTAAGCCAGAAAACAAAAATGAGAAATTGTGTAGATCCCATGCACTGTGGGAATTGACATTATGTGAAGCATTTTGCAGGCAGCTGGTTATGCAGCATTGTTTCGGGTTTTGCAATGCGCTACCAGGTGACCAATTTGTGTAAATCCAGTATTTGTCTGTGTGATGCAAGAACAGTGAACTATAATTAATGCGAGAGTGTGCGTGTGTGCCGAGAGTGGCAAGACGACGACGACGGTAACGTCGATTGCATGATCTCTACGAACGATCTAATTGATGTGAACAAGTGGCATGGAGGTGTGAGATGAGTAAGAAATGCAGAAACTAAATGCTCAATGACGGCAGCACGTGGTGTCACTTCGAGGCCACAAACGGGTGATTTCACGGTGATACTGTAGCCCGTCTCCTTTTATAGCCATTCGGATGAGTGCTGTGGTGCAGCTGCTCGCATTGGCCAAGCCATGATGACACTGCCACAGTGGAATACGATGCAACGTTGTACTCAGACACCATGTGTACCAGGAAAAGAGCAGGCCTCGATGTTTAAGCGGTATGCTAATGATGAGAAGGACCGTGAAAGTCCGGTACAAGCTTCAGGAGGAACGAGGAGGCGGAACAGTGTTGTCTGGTGCTCGGAAATCAACGCTCATGGGAACATTGCTCTTAAATCGCTGTTTGAATTGATGCAACCACCACCCGGTGTTCTGCTGCCGAGGTGCTGTCCACATGCCGCCTGGCTTGAGTGCAGATAGCATGTGAGAATCAGATGCGAGAGTCGGATTCTGAAGCTGGAATGATGATGTAACGACCATTATGGCATCACGAGCACAAGCATAGAGCCATCGGCCCAAGTTAATAGACAACTTGGTCCACTGGGTTGGCAAAAGTTCTTGTCATGGTAATAATGTCATGCTGCGCAGGCATCTATGTCATGGATTTCATGGTCTCTTAGTTTCAATTCCACAGCTTGTTTACGCCGGCGTGTGGTAGTTAGTTTTGGTTTCGTCTCGCGGGCTGTTTCCCGTTTGTTGCGCTCTAAAAATGTGATATCTATCTGGTTTGTAATCTCTCAAAGGGTCACCGCTAGATGCCCACTCATTTCTTGCTTGCAGGGGTGCGATTACATCTGTTCACAGGCGGGCGTTAGTATTACAAATGATGCCGCCGTATACGAACGATACTGCCATGCCTGTGTTTTATTTTTCTTGAGACTCGTGAAACCTGATTGCCCCGTTGGCAATGGGATGAAGGAGTATTGCAAGTTTCTGGCCCATTTGTTGTTTCTGCTAGGCGCACAACCACAGAGATTTATGGTGTACTCTCGCATACACGGTTTGATGGACATGCGTGACAGTTGCTCTTCTGCAAGTGAATCGAGTGGTGATTCCTTCGAAACGAGACTACTGCCCAAATGCTATATCAGAATATATATATATTTAAGAGTGTATACTTTTTTATTGTTATTAAATGTATTTTTAGAAGACCATCTGTATTCATGATTAAACAATGCATATTTTGTCACTTTATGGTTACTAAAAAAATTGCGGTAAATTTTAATCAATATAGTTCACTGAAGATTTTAAATGTGTAATAAGAAAAATCTACACTGGAGGTCGCATTTGGTGAAAAAAAAATTCACCCTCAAAGGGTTAAAGAAATGCATGTCATGTCATTCATTCCATTAATGTAATCTCATTATAACAATGTAATCAATGTAATCTCATTTATAACAAAATGTATCTGGATATCCATGACATGAATGACATGCATGTCATGAATGACATACAGTGAAATCTCGATGATACGAATCTCACGGGGTCACGAAAAATATTCGTATTAGCCGAAATTCGTATCATCGAAACACAATTAAAACTAGCTAAATTAAAGAGTCTGAGGTGAACTCACTCAGGCACGCACACGTAAAAAGCATTTACAGTATAGATCACTTATAACGTAACTGTTTATAGTGCAGAAGTGGCCACAACGCGGCCTTTTCCGACTCCCGTTTACCGTCCCATAGAACTCCATGTATACGCATACCGCTTACAGTGCAGCCGCGTGAGACGAAATACCGGTTATAATGCGGCTTCCGCTGGAAAATCTCGCCGACAAGGGCGGTAGCGAGCACGCTTCTCAACAAGGTGCGCCCACTGACGGGAGAGGAGATCAACGAAGGCGATGCGGAGGAAGAGCATGAGACGTGGAGCATGAGTCCAAGGGCGATAAAATCGTCACCGCGTGCCGTATGTGCGAATGAAAGTGCGCCTTCACGCACGGAGTGCGAACGCACAGTGTGAGAGCAAACGCGACTTCCGTCATGGCCAGGTGCGCCAGTCGAGCCCGGCCCTGCTTTCGTCGCGCGAAAGGCCGGGGGGTATGGGAGGGAGGGAGGGAGGGAGGGAGGGAGGGGGGGTGACACTGTGCTGCGGGGCACCAAATGCGTATCTTGCAACCGGGCGCAAGGGTAACTGGCGACGCAATCTCCCACCGAAAGGAGCAAAGCGGGAAGGCAGTGCAGGAGGGAGGCGGGGAGGGGGGGGGGGGGGGGCGGCTTCTACTCTGCCTACAAATGCGTTCTTGTACTTTGCGCCTGTGCCGGCTGTCAGGGGTTGTCGCGCGCACCGTATCTTGAAAGCGATCTCCACACGGCTCTGACCTTTTTATGCGCTGTGCTTACGCCGCTCAGTTTCCGTTGAAGCGATAGACCGCACGAACCTTCGATCGCTGCGGCGGCCGCGCGCAAAAGCAAGAAAAGCGCCATCGCGTCAAACTCTTCGCGACCAGTCGCGGCCTCCGCACCAAGAGAGAAAGGGAGAAAGCGCGTGACTGCGCGCTGTTCTTTTTCGCGGCTGTCGGTGGGGCGCCGTTTATTCGTATCAACTGATGCGGGTCGAAAATCGATTCGTGACAACCGTTCTCTAGCACGTTGCAAAGTAATGGGGCTCAGCCGGGACCACAGAAAAATTCGTATCATCCGGAAATTCGTATTAGCCGTGATCGTATCATCGAGATTCCACTGTATATGACGTGAGAGGATGGTGTCATGGTCATTTAATTGGGTATGTATCGAGATATTTTTGACGAGGAGTGCGTGACATGGCAAGAATGACATTACAAGCTGCATGTCTTGTAAATAATGTCATGACATGTATGTTATGTATGGCATGTCATTCATATTCATATTGAGTTAAACAAATTACCACGACGACGTCATGTCATTGATACCATTTATGTCACGACAAATATGCCATGACACGCATGTGATGTTATTCATGTTAAGTATGCGTGGATGTCATGCCCCATTCATGCCTATTCTGATACATAACCAGCTGAAGAAACAACCACGACGGCACCACGTCGGAGGCTAGATATATAGGTGAATAAACAGATACATTCAAAGTGCCAGAAGTTCGCAAAGAATGCTTTGCCGGTAACTATCCTGAATCTTGCTACGCTTCAGGTCGCTCTGATGTCGGAGGACTACATTGCATTCTAAAGGAACCGCAGACTCGACCTAGCAAGTTTTGATAACTCTTCTTGTACATAAATGACCCAAACATGAGAAAATATTTTGAAATCTGTGGTTCTGCAATGTATGAAAGTAGAGTTGTGAAAGAATACTTTCCAGTCTAGAGCAGAGGAAAGCCTGCAGCTTTGCCAGCAGGCTTTCCTGAATGGAATGGGCATTGTGAGTGACATCATCAAAGCTAAAATATTGCCAGTTGTGTAGAAATAGGCAAAACTGCAGATGGCTTTGTCTTAGTTGACAGGTCACCTGCTCAGATTCCAGCATTTGCAGGCTCGATCTGCAGTAGAGCTCCTGTGTGGCTCACACATACTCAATCAGGCTTTCGTTGGGGTGTTGAGTGCGTAAGTCGAGCTCCCAAAGGATGTGCGATTTGTAACCCAGCAGCAGGAGCTCTTTCCGGAAGCTTTGCTTGAAGTTCACCCAGGGCTGAAATGATGACTGCAGCCGCCACCAGCAGGCCACAGAGACCTGAAGGACTAGTGATAAAACTATTTAGCATGTGCTTCTTCGATGGCCCCAACGGCGGCCATGTACAGGCTGTTTCACACTTAGGGGAAAACTCGGAGCGCATTGCATCGCGAAGCGGCAAGCGCTGGAGTCTGGCACCGGCAGCAGCTCGCGCAGGCGCAGACGCTCGTTGCGGAGTCTTGAACTGCGTCGTCTGCTACGGCGGCGCGCACTGGCCGCATTGTCGGGAATCGTGCTACTGTCAGAGGCAGTGCGCGGATTTCATGATACTGCGGGATCTGAGCCGATATTCTTTACTAAGCGTTGTGCAATGCCAGCCTCTGAGCCTTTGTTGGTGACACTCAGGTTCTACAAACTTCTTTTGACAATCCTTTGGTTGAGCCCAAGGATAGTGCCGGAGCGGAGCTATTTTCCTTGGCCCTCATCTTTGCTTCTTTCTGTGAAAGAACTCAAAAAGCAATGTTATATGATACACGGAAAGATAGGTAGCAAAAGCACGTTGGATGCCACTGTTGTGAGTGCAGCTTTGCTGCTACCTGCCATCCATACAGGCCAAAAGGAAACCAAAGCTGAAGGAACAAAGTGAACTGTTTAATAAATGGAAACTTGCATGACAAAATAAAGGGACCCCTGCACTCCTTCGCTGCTGCTTGCTGTGCTCCCGTTCAGTGCTCGCAGGCTGCTGAAATGTGAGCAGCACGTGGCAGTGCTTTGTCTGGGAGCCACTGGTTACTCGGCACATTTTCAGTCTTGGATGCTGCGGCATTCCCTGTACTCTGTAATGCAAAAATTTTCGCACTGCTCTGAAAAACAACTTGAAATAACATAATGAAGATGCAGATGGTCAATGCTCTTTCTCCATGGATACCTCAGTTGTGCTGCCTTGTCTTTGACACTCAGGTAATAGTATAGCTCAGGCTAATTGTTACTTTATACAAGAGTGCATTACATTATTGTGTTTCTTTTGCTAGGTTAGCTGTGATTTTTGAGACTGTACGATTTTGTGCGATTGTTTCGCATCCCTTAATTTATTTCTCTTGTGTGCCAAGGGAACTGGGTGCCAAGATTGAACTGCTCAAGCCTGATGTACTTCGGCAGCACTTTCCATGGATAAATACAGAAGGTATCGCGCTTGCATCACATGGTATGTAATCAGTATGTAGACAACCACCTCTGTCTTCTTGTTTGGCAGGCTGTCTGTAGTACTCCATGAGATGAACGTGGAATGGCTGGAAAGAGACCCTGTCATCTTTTTTGGGGGGAATTTTCTACATTCGCGTTGTTTGTGTTTCTGTATACATAGCAAATAAGTTGTGCAGAAGCCCATAAGGTGGAGGAAAGTTCATGAGGCCTGAAGATTTGTTCGAATAAACGAAGTTTGAATTAAAGGAAACTCATTGAATGGAGGACTTGTGTACAGTGGTACGTTAGGCGGTACATGTGCACTGAGCCAACACAATTGACAAGTTTCAGAAGTGTGGCTTCACGGCAGTGCAGTGCATGCTGCTCTGAAGCCACACTTACAGGCAAAAATTTTTGCTGCTGTCAAGTCGCACCTCAAGGCAAAATTAGCATGTAACCCGCACCCCAACTTTACTGTTAAATTTTTTGAATTTTCTTTGTGCCAAAATACGGTACTTGCAATGGGAAATGGGAGCAGCAGCCAGTGCGCGGCCACACTTCCAGGTCGTTGGTCCCGCCACGTGAGTTTGCGCTACTGAGAGCATGGTCGGTGGCATGGTATGTTCGAATTAACCATCGCACGCGCTTACGTGTTTGAATTACTGGGTGTTTTTGCACATTGAAATACACATAATTTTGGCAAGACCCCAACGCCAGTTTAAATTGAACGAGTTTGAATTCACGGGATTCCACTGTAATTATAATACGAACAGTAGATTTATGCATGAGAATTAGTCATAGTTATGCCCATGCTATGTAGGAAAGCTGTGGCTTCGAAAATGCGGAAGCTGGTATGCCCCTATTGTGCAGATAGCATTTGTTTAACTGTTTGCAGCAAGTGCTTGGTTCCTTTCTGCATTTTTTAGGCTCTTGAAGCAATGGTTGTCTATGTTGGGGAACATCCACTAATATCCTCATGCTCTATTATTGTTCTTGATCAGCTCCCCTCTCTAAGCAAACTGGTTAGTCATGTACTTTGAACTGATGCTGGAGCCTTCGCTTGCTTTGCATGTGCAGTATTTCTGGTAATGTGTGAGGGGGTATGCACAGATTGTGTTTCAGTAGTAAGAGATAAGACTGCTAGCCAAGCTTCTGCAGAAGATCGGTTTGGAATCTACTGTGTGCTCTTGTACAAGTGAAAAATTCACACGATGGGAAGGATTTCTCATAATACACTATACATATGCTGTTGAAACGCTTATGGATAAACGCAACCCACTGAGGGAAAAAATGTACTTCCATTATTAGTGAAACATAATAAACTGCTCAGCATGTGCCGACATTGATGGCATTGTTGAAGCAGCATAACTGTCCAAGCGGAAAATTAGACAACAGAACTGAAGCGCGTGTGTCTTCACTGCTGCTGTCATTTAAAAATTATGTATAGGAGCTGACGAAAGCACACATTTTGTGTTCTTTGATTTATTTCGAAAGTGCTAGAAGCAGTGGGAGCCAGTTTCAACAATACCTTCTGTCGAAGTTTTATTTTTCAAGACTCCCCAATGTTTTCTTTCTTGGAAACCATTTTATCACTACTCACAGAACACACAAAGACACGATCCGTAATGGAGAACACATCTGGCATAACGTAGTGCTAATCCACAGACATATTTGGCTTATCTTTTTTTCCTAAACATTGCCCTGCTCGCATTTGTTCGCAGCAAAGATAAGCACATTTACAAGTGCTCACATAGCTTCCAAGGAAACAGCATGCTGGAGATGCAGTAAGGACACGGACATATTTTACACATTTTATCTTCCTTGATAATGCCATTGAGAGTGTCACGGCTTTGCCACGGCATGACACGTGGCAAGGCTTTTGGAAAGACCAACCTGTCCATTCAGACATGCAACCCTGGTCAATGGAAAGTATCAGTGTGTGAGCCAAGTGTGGCTGAAATTGTTCCGCTGGGCTCTGAGGCCGGCTATTCCATACCATGTCGCTAACCTTTCTCAAAAGAGGATTTCGACTTGTTTTATGCTAGATGTTCTTGACAGTGTGTGGTAAATTCAAAACAGTGGCGAAATAAAGAAGGCTTGTACGGGGCTAGTCGTCTATGGAAACGTTAAAACAGTCTTCCGAACAAATATTTATAAAATTACACGTGGCAACACTGCCTTAGGCCATGTTCCAAAGCGTCACACATAAGCTGAATCTTTTCTTTAGAATCGCACAGCTGCAAGACCATATGGCGACAACAGCTGTCACCATACTTTTACACCATTAAACAGTGTTGTTTCGTTGATATGACCGATACCATGCTGACTCTGTGCAATAGCTCATGCAGTGGTTTTAATAATGTCACTAGGTTAGGAAAAGATTTCACATAGAAATTGAGCAAGCCCAGAAAGACTTTCAACTTGGTCACATTGACCTGCTTGAGTGAGTGCTATATTTCTAACATATTGTTCTTGGTTAATTGCAAACCTTGCCTATCAATTTTGTGTCCCATATATGTGTGACCTTTCCCTGTAACAGTTTGCATTTATTGGTATTCATTTTGATGCCATGTTTTCTCAGGCACATGAGTGCTTGCTCCACTCTGTGTCAACACTGCTTTCAAGTATTACCTGCCCTGACGTCATTGTCCATATAGCAAGTTGTGCTGGGCATGCAGTGAACAATGTGGTTCATCATGGCTTGAAAAAGAGCTGATGTGCATGCTGCACTGTACGGCAATCACTGGAACTTGTATAGATCTATCTAGATCTATACAAATTCCAGTGATTGCCGTACAGTGCAGCATGCACGTCAGCTCTTGGTGTTGTCCATGAGCAATTCCCACGCTTACTTATCCAGTTTGATCTGCAAATGCATATATAGTGCTGTTACACATGATTCTATACAAAAAGAAAAAATTTACGTAGTTTGTGTCTGTCCTGGTCGTCCCTGTCTTCCTTTCATGCTTCAAAGTCTAGTCATTGTGTTCTTTGGCACTTCACTTGCTTCCCTAGTCACCTTGCTTGGCAGTTTCGACAGCAGTGGACTCTGGAGTGTGATGTATGATTTCTCACCAATGAACATGTACCTGTCTCAAAACTTAAGTGTACTTGAACGCAGCATTAATGGCTTGACCAGGAGGAATAAATTTCTTATGCACAATTTTTTCGTGGATAAAAAAAAAAAGGAAGGTCAGCAATGATTTGATGTTGATTTTTACTTGCCTTCTCTAGTCGATGTGACCCTGTACTTTTCTACTGACTGGATTGCCTTATGGTTTCTGGGTTGTAGACGTAAATTAACCCATTTTTCATCACCCATAATGGGAATCAAGAGGAAGATGGAGTCACTAGGAGAGTTTGTTTTGAGATATGAGTAAATGTCAGTTTGTTGCTCTTATTGATTAGCACTAACTTTGATGCAACAAGCGTCACCTTGAAAGCTGTCTGAATCTTGTGACAGCCTCCATGACTAATTGTCACTAGTATGCTCACTTCATGAAGGGTATGACTGTCCTTGTGGGTAATTTGACGCACACTTTCTATCATTTCTGGCATTGAACTGCTCATTGGTTTCCTTAAACCGGGGAAAAAAAAAAAAACACTCGAAACTTTACAAACGGACCTTTGCTTCTGCCTCAAAAGCTGTGCTTACCATTTTGTAATCTTCTGTAGCATTTATTTTTAAACTTCAAACATAATTTGATGCAAGTACATTGTTCACTGAAATCCACCATGACAATATTTGCTGAGAGCACTTTGTGCTTTTTTGTAACAAAGTTGGCACACCACCACATATAATATGCTCAAGACACTGGCTTTCACCCTCCCTAACCCATTATACAATACCCCTCACAGCTGGTGCAGGAACGTTGATCCGTGATTGGGTGGGCAGTCATATTCATTTGCATTTAAGCAAGCAGCAACGATGACATGCTGTAGCTGAAAGTGAAAGTGAGCAGAAACAGTATGGTTGTCCTACTGACTTCTGGCATCCTCTACGTGTTAACTGGCTGAACCAAAGCTAACCAGAAGGGGTAAAATTTCAATAACTTGAAAAGTATAGACAGCAGCATGGTGTGGTTTCAACAAATGGGCCCAGAAGGACCTGGTGTCTTTTTAAGATGCAGAATTTTATTGCCAGAATGGCTACTTTTGCCATCGACAGGTGGCACTTAAGTTGTCAGTAGTTTGTGCTGATGATGATAGCTAATGGTATCCCTGTTGAATGGGGGTGACAAGTAGGCACCTAACCTGCGTGAGGTAAGTATGTTTTACGGTATATCTATTGCAATCTAGCATTCTCCCTCACTATACTATGCCTTTTAAAGTTACCTCTACCTGTATGCGACAGCCCTGTCCTCATCTCTCCCCTGCTTTTTTTTCACCATGATTCTAAATGTCTCTTGCTGATCTCCACTGCTGGCCAGTTAACACTCCCATCAACTTAAAAAAAAAAAAAACCTTGCGTCTAAAAGGTAGACATTGTATACATTCACATTTCATTACAATGTGCTGAGTCATCTCCTTGTCCTCAGGCAGCCAGGTTATGCTTAAAAAAACAAGGCACTGCCCTTTGTGTTGTCATGCAAATTTTCTTTCGTAAACTATTTACTTTGTAAGGAAGGTTCATTACAATTTGTTTATTTATAGATACTGCAATCCCAAGAAAGAATTTCAGCAGGTGTGAAAGAAGCAAGCAAAAAAAAATAGTGTGCTGTCCTTGTGAAGGCTGTGTAGGCTCTTTTTTTGCAATCTTTTCCGTCCAATTTGCCGTCTTTGTTTCTCTCACTTTATTTTGAATGACTTCAGGATGTCTACCCGTACCTCCGGTTACCCTGTAGATACTTGGTTGCCAGCTTTCTCTACCTTTTTATACATTTTGTGTCCACACTTTTGAGGTACAAGTATTTGTGCACTCTAGCTGCTCATTATTTATCGTCCTTGTTCCTTTGTCTCATCATAAGAAATTTGGTCTGTGCTTCTCTGACTTCAAAGGAGGCTCAACCCATGCCTCTCTGTACTGCCTTATTTATTGTTTTACTGTGGGAACCCAATGCCAATCGGCCCACTGCCGAATTATTAACTTACAGAGCCAGCAAGATCTGCGATTTTAAGCACAGGTATCGCATTTTGCAACTTTTTGTTGAAAAATGCCAGTGCTAAGTTTGCTGGTTTAGCACTGGAACTGTTATTCCTTTCCGTAGGTTAGGTTGAAACCTCTTTACTAAGTGAGTAAAAAGATATTGTCCTCTAGGCATGGGCATCCCCAATTTTTATGACATGCATTATCATTTTATGTATCACCGCGATTACTTTAACTGGTCTGTACAGATTTCTCTCAATTCCTTTGCCTTTCTAGACTAGTTTTAATTTGCTTTTATGCTACTGTTGAAATTTTCATTGTTTTAATCAGGGTGTCGATCTGAAAAGAATACTGGTGCAGTTCGCGTTAAACGCGCTCAGATTTCGTTCCAGTTCAGAGAAATAAAAGTTTGTAATGGTTCACAAACCGGTTCGGCAATGTCCTGCCGTGGCCTGGCCCATGGCAATCCTGGCAATCCTGGCCCATGGCGACATGCTGCATTATACTATCGACTTGACCGTATATGCAAGCTTCATCAAGAGGAGGCAGAAATTTATTAATTAATTACACGGGGGAATTTTTATGTACACATTAAAGACAGGTAATTAGTGAAAATCCCTGCATCAACATAAGGTCTGCGTAGCTTGCACACTTGTTACTTTGACAGCAGCAGAGTCAGTTAATTTTCATTTTGCTTCTGGTTTTTACTACAGGACTGGTGGTAAGCGAACAGTCGCAAGTGGTTTGTATGGTCTCTAGTCTGTAGCAAAGAAAGAAGCCAGCATTTGATATTTGCTTAGTTTGCAGCTTTTTTAGAAGCAGGTAAGGACATTGATGCTTCTGAGCAATGAACAAGGACAGTTTGTGCTGAACCGTATGTCAATCTTTCTTGCACATCTGCACGTTGTACATAGTCTTGTACTGGCTAGAGGCCGACAAAGAAGTCAGAAGAATGGGTCGGCAAAATAAACGCAACTCACTCGGACTCGCTCACAAATTATGTTTTGCTTGGGGCTCACTCGGACTCGTACTCACCAAAATTGTGCTCACCACTTGGACTCATTCACCAGAATCAGACTCAAGAAGGTCTACTTGGCCTACAGGCTCTCACAAACTCGAACTTTCTTGTGAATAGAACACATCACTGATTAAAAGAGCTTCATACGAGACGCATATATCGCACATGCAGAGGGATTACAAATGCTTAACATTTAGAAAAAAGTATGCACAATATGGCGGTGGTGGTGGTGTAGCAGCAGGTCGGGTTAGCCTGGCATGCTTAGCTGGCAATTGTTCCACCTGAGCATCACAATCTCTTGTAAAAAACGAATATGTATGATGTGCAGTGTTTGCAGAGCTGGAAGTATTTACTCTAACCATAAATAAAATGTGGTAAAGAGGTCTTTAAAAGATTATGAAATATTTATTTGTGGGTTTATGCATGCATGCACGTGTGCATGCGGTGTGCGCATGCATATTTGGTAGTTCAGGATAGAACTCGGCTCCTACTTTCTGGCACTGTGCAACATGAGTGACTTCTTGTAAAAAAAAATTGGACACTGTTAAAATTGTGCACACACACAACACACAAAAAAACTTGACATTAGGTAATGCCACTTTTAACTACGATTAACGATGCCACTGCAGAAAGTCCGGCTCACTGTTTTGCTTTTTGAGTGGTCGGACATGACGCTAGGCGCTGACAATTGTGGAAGTCCTGATCGTTCCACAGAATCAACTGTAGTTTTGTCTATGACACTAAGCACCATAAGTTGTGAGGATGCGCGACTCTCACGCGTCTCCTGTAATCCGGCTTCACCGCGTGGCTAAGTGCCGGCAGCGGTCGTGATGCTAACGCCACCGAACGGCGGGGTGACTTGGGAGAAAAAGGTCAAAGGCGCTTCCTCTTTGGCTTGGGATCGGCAACCAACACGCACGAACGCTTCGCGTGTGCGCCGGCCCGCTTCGCGGGACCGTCTCGTGAGGCTAAGAGCAGGACACCGGTATGGACGAACACGGATCGTTCGAACGGGCCACCGTTCGCGTGACCGCACATGTGAACGACTAGGCGATGGTGTCACAGCATGGGGCGAACATATTCGCTCGCTGTCGGGTCGCGGTGAGTCGGAATTCCTTGATTTGTCGCGCGCCCATGTGAATGTTCTATTGGTTGTAATTCGGCTAGTGTGCATTGGTGTATGAAAGGCGCAATAAATGCCCTTTTGATTGTCTGCACTACTGTGTTGTCATTCCTTTGTCCCAAGAGCCCGAATGAGACCCCACATGTGGCTGCCCAACGTGGGGCTCTTGTTTTTTTTTAATTTTAAGTTTTGCTCGGTTTTAAATTTTAAGTTTTGCTTGGTTCGAGACAACCTTTGTTTCAACCGAAGTGTAATCTTAGCGTGGATTTTGATCGCTAGTGTCGGCAGCGTGCTTTCTTGAGCGAGGCGACGGTTGCTGTAGCGTGTTTGAACTTTTCAACATGCTAAGCCTTTTCACAAGTGTTTTGTTGAAGTACACTCGTCGGTACGAGAGCCACGTTGGTCTGCATCCTGGGAGAGCGAGGCCTAGCGCCCGCGGAGCATTGGCAAGCCTGAAGCGAGTGAGTACGGAAGCCTTGTGGGTGGTCCGAATTTTTTATGTAAATAGCTTCTTCTATCTCTGACTTAGGAAGTCGCGGCTCAAGGAGCCGGGTGGCCGGGGGCCATGGGTGCCGCTATGGGCTGACTGGTATTGCGGCCTGGCGCCGGGCGCTCCGACACCGTCTGGAACGGTGGGCGCCGTCAACTCGGATGCTTTGTGCACCGAGCGGGGTAGGACCACCTCACAGAGCTAACGTCTCCTCGCGGCTGCCTGTTGTGCCCATTTTGGGTGGTTTTTTTTTTTTTTTTTGGATGCTGGCTGTTGTCAAAGTAGTGACGCATTAGGCCTAAGGCTTTACAAAGCCGCCTGTCGCACGTTGAGGGACACAACCTGGTGGATAGTGGTGTTGAGGTGTCGCACATTGCTTCCCTAATTAGTTTGCCTCGCACGAATTGAAATTACTCGTACGACTCAAGAAAGTAAGCTTTATTCACGTGAACTTCGCATCTGAACTGCCGCCCGAAATTTTGCTAGCCGAATTGAACATCGTACCACATGGGCAATGCGTATGCCAAATTCCTCTCGCTTGCACTACTTTAGTGTTTGTCGTGTGCATTGAGTGTACGCAGCGTGAGCGGAGTCACCCCTGGTTTGCTGTCACCTGCACATCGTCTGCGCTGTTGCCCCAGCCTACGAACGAGACACCCCTGGCAATGGAGATGCCTGTGGCCAGTTTGGTGCAGCGACTTCGGCGGCCGCCTATGTCCGGCTTGCAACGCTCGGCGACTGGGAAAAGAGCCGGCAGTCCTCAACGGCTACTGCGGTTCTCGTCGGCAGGGCACGTCAGCGCGAGCGACGCTTGCTCTTGCCGACTTCTGCGTCTCCGTTTCTGGAGTCCTGGGCTGGAGTCGTGCCATCGAATCTGCAGAGGTGGTGCTGTGACCAACGGACGCCAGCGGTGAACCCCAGAGACCATGTCGGCTCGCATGTTGTGGATAGTGTGTGGACATTTCCTTGGCGCGGCCACTATTGCATGTACTAAGTTTTGTTCGCAACGCGCGCGTTGATAGACCGTGTGACATGTTTCGCCGGAGTATGTGTAGTGATTTAAGGTTGAGGGTATGTGGGGATGCGCGACTCTCACGCGTCTCCTGTAATCCGGCTTCACCGTGTGGCTAAGTGCCGGCGGCGGTCGTGGTGGTTGCGGCGCATTGTGAGAGATGGCGCGAGTGTCGCGATGCTAACGCCACCGAACGGCAGGGTGACTTGGGAGAAAAAGGCCAAAGGCGCTTCCTCTTTGGCTTGGGATCGGCGACCAACACGCACGAACGCTTTGCGCGTGCGCCGGCCCGCTTCGCGGGACTGTCTCGCGAGGCTAAGAGCAGGACACCGGTATGGACGAACACGGATCGTTCGAACGCGCCATCGTTCGCGTGACCGCACACGTGAATGACTAGGCGATGGTGTCACAGCATGGGGCGAACATATTCGCTCGCTGTCGGGTCGCGGTGAGTCGGAATTCCTTGATTTGTCGCGCGCCCATGTGAATGTTCTATTGGTTGTAATTCGGCTAGTGTGCATTGGTGTATGAAAGGCGCAATAAATGCCCTTTTGATTGTCTGCACTACTGTGTTGTCGTTCCTTTGTCCCAAGAGCCCGAGTGAGACCCCACAAAGTGCAGATGTGCAGTTCTAACAGTGGGACTGCTGACATCCATATTTCCTATCAGTCGCGCTGAACTCGAGCACCAAACATGGAGAAAAGAAAAAGACTAGGAGGGAGCATCATGTGACCATCTTGAAGCATAGTCATAAAAATATAAAGGAAAGGCTCATGGGAAATTGGCCCTTCACCACATGATGCGCAAGCGGCAATTTCTAGCTGCTGAGTGCACGGAGTGTACGTTAGAGATTAGACTGGAAAGCGTGTCATGAGGGTCGATTGAGATGGAGGCGCCACTAAGAGCGACTGTGTACCAAACTGTTTTTAAAATGCCCAGCAACCGTGCAGGGCTTACTCCCTAACAGTCATCACGCAGATAGGTGGTGGGCTTGCCTAGCCCAGCAGCTTGGTGTCATGCTTCCACCTACCTTTTTTTTTTTTGTCTGTCGTTGAAGCCACGATACTGTCCGTGTGAAAGCTACATTGCTGACATTCACTCGGACTATGATTCCCAAGAGCACTGCGGAAAATCCAGCTCACCTTGTTCTTGAAGGTTGCGCTGGACACTGAGCATTGGAAAGTCCGGTCACTCTGCAGAAAAAACAGGAGTACCACTCATTATAGAAATTGGCACAAGCGTAGATGTGTGGCATGACCAGCAAACGAGCAGTGTCATGATGTCAGTCGTCAGTCACGCTGAACACCAGCCATCACCGCTTTCACATGAGAGCAGGAGCTCAGTAAAGACAAAATAGAGAAGGAATCAAGCGAACATGATAACTGAGCCTACCAAACTTGAGAAACTCAAAGACGTCAATATCGCTGGCTTCTCGAAACACCGCAGCCCACAATGCTGCAGCGCCTCGGTTTCTCTGACCTTGGCCAGAACAGTAAAAGGGTAAGCTTGCACACAGCACACACTACTCGCATGTGCCCAGATGTTTTGTGCTTAGCAGCGTGCCACAGAGCCCCGACTTGTAGGAAAACACGAAGCAAGGAGATACATGGAAGGGGGGTAGAAGCGTGGCACCATGAGTCTGGACGTGGCAGTGCCAACTTGCATTGCCAACTTGCATTGCCAGTGTTATGATAAGGATGGGCATAAAGCTGGCGGCGCGCAGTGCGCATGCAGGAGGATGGCTGGATGGGGAAGGGGGAAGTTGTAGGTGCCACGCAGAGCCGAACGCAGTGCATTTTTGTTTCATCTCTTCTGGTTCTAATTTTATGTAAGCTTCCTTTAATTATCTTCTGCAAAGAGTTGCAAAATATCTGTTCCTTAGATTTTACTAAATAGGGTGTCAACAGATTCTGTATTATTCAAGGAATGCAATAAGACCATCCTTGTTGCTCTGGTTTACCTAAAACACGAGTTGCAAACTCGAGTGTTTTTCTCGTGCCTAACTTTGAAGTCTTGCAACTCTTGTCCTAAGTAAGGTAGAGCAATAAGGTAGGTTTTTATTGCATTCTTAAATCATAAAAAAAGCCATTGATACGCTGTTTAGCGAAATTGCAGAAACTGATATTTTGCAAACAATTGCAAAATATTATTTACAGGAAGGTCACATAAAATTAGAACCAGGGAAATTAAAAAAAGATCACTGCATATTCAAAATAAGCACATAACATTACATAAATTCAGCACTATATCTCAAAGAATTTTTTCTTTTTCTAAAACCCACATTCTCTTAAACGTGTGTTGAACCATGGCATTTAACAAAAGCAAATTTCGCGTGCCATTTATGACCGCGATTGCCGCTCAATGAGATGGTGACTGCATTCATTAGCGACCAAAGTGTTATGGTTGCATTAAGTCATTCAGCTGA
The DNA here is from genome assembly GCF_013339745.2 of Dermacentor silvarum. Classification (NCBI taxonomy): domain Eukaryota; kingdom Metazoa; phylum Arthropoda; class Arachnida; order Ixodida; family Ixodidae; genus Dermacentor; species Dermacentor silvarum. The sequence goes on along the minus strand of NC_051154.1, from coordinate 225,040,948 downwards.
ACTCATTGATATTCCTCCTCGAGGACATAGTCTTTTCTGCTCTCCATGTTCATGTAGTTTATTTAGTTTTAGTAACAAGTTGATCTAATGGCCGAATTGGGAGCTTCAACAGAAATGTCGATTCCATGGAGCCCCTGAAACAACTTTTTGGGCCACAGAACACAACTGGCATAGCCAATTTCAGAAGTGCAAGCGTCTCTGCCGAAGTGGCCATAGTTGCCAGCAAATACCCATTGTCTATCCCCATTCTCGCACAAAACTCAACTCGTGAGGCGTAACAATCTGCTAGTAGGGTGCGATGATTGAAGAAGTATAGTTATTCAGACAACCGTGCAAACTATTGAGCACCTGTTGTCGCCTTATATGCTTGAACCGTTTCTTGCCAAAGTGGTAACTGTTATTTTTGTTGGTTCAGTTTGGTTCGGGTTCTGGTACGTTCCAAATATATCAGTTGGGTTTGGGTTCAGTTCCGCCCAAAATTGCGGTTCGGGTACGGTTTTCGGTTCGGGATTGGTTCGACACCCTGGTTTTAAAGGGCCCCTCACGAAGTCTGGCTCTTTTGAGCTGACAAGTGCAGTGCATACAATGCGAACTAACAATCATGCCTGCAAAGTATTCCACCGCTAAGTGCTGCGAAAAGAGCTGAAATTTCAAACCAAATGCCGTGTGCCCTTCTTGCTGGCGCCGCACTCCCAGCCGGAGAGTCGATATCAATCGCTCAAGCGCACCTACGTACATGGCAGTGCTGCGACGTCACTCGTCAGTGACACGTGACTTCAAGAAATATTCAAGACATCAGTTGTTTGTTAGATCTATTGCTTCAATAGACGATTTAAAGTTTAGAAAAACAATAAAACCTACAAGCCTAATGTCTGCGAGTTTTTGTTTTACTCCATGCCTTAGCAAGAGGGATGTACTTCTGTTTCGTCTGCTTGTTCCCACGTTGTGCAGTCGCACGCGCAGAAAACAAAACTATCTGCCGTTTTCGACCAGGTTCCAGCATGCGATCGTGCTCTTTGATCCGCTTGCGTCTGCCTCGGGGCTCGCGTAGCACTGACGTATACTGCTAGTCAGGTGTTCTTGTTCACAGTGCATAAAATTGTGTGCTGTGCGAAACGAGACAAACGCAACAGTGAGACCGTCACTGGAAGTGTGCTGCACAGCAGAAATGCGAGAAAAAAAAAAAAAAAAGGTGGGGCCTGTGACGTATGTGTCACGCGATCCTCTGGCTTCTGTATGGGAGAACGCAGGGAAGGAATTTCGCTTGCAGAGGCTAGATGGGGGCAAGTGGAGAGAGTGTCTGTGTTGGCAGTGACGCTCGCCTCGTGAAATCATGGGCTAGCAGCACTTCATATATTTTTATCTCTGCAACTAATGAACCAATTTTTAAAATTCTTGCGGTAGAATGCTCCCTAGAGGGCATGAAACAACTTGCATATAACCAAAATTTGCTATGTGGCCTGGTGAGGGGCCCCTTAATCACTTTCTCGATGGCACTAATCAGTTGTGCCTTGATCCCTGTACCAAGCTGTTTGATTAGCTGTATTTAGATTTCATCGACTCTTGCTGCTGTTTTATTAGGGACATTTCCTTTTGCTTTTTTTTCATTTGAAGCTTTTTACATTAAATTTCGTACTCTCCAGCTTCCATCTTGCTGGATCTGTCAGAACTGGGAATACCCTTTCTTATTTGCCAAATTTACTGTTAATAACTCCTTGCACATGCAGGAGCATGTCATCCTCGTTTAATATGCTACCATCTTCATCCCGTGTGAAGGTTTGCATATCTTTATTTAATTTTGCTATTGTCCTCGCATGGTTCCAAATGGTGCATCTTTATCCCTTCTGCGAATGTCATGCATCCAATGTCCAGATTGCATATTTAATTTTTTCTTGTTCTTTTCCTGGTACTGGTTCCATCTGAACATTACTTCTTTGTGTAATCCCATCTTTTTGGGCTTCAAGATCTTCTCTAGACGTCCGTTTATGCTCTTCTATAGCTTGTTTAGTTTTATGGCTGCACCAACTTCATGGTTTGATCTTTCCCCTCCAAAGGGTTTTGAGCCCTGTTCTGTGTGATCTCCTGCTGCATGCAATCTACTAGCTCCTTGTAATCCCAGATACCCTTAGGAAGAGCCTCTATTTTCTTCTTTATGCTTTGTAATCCCTGCTATTTGTTTTTCTTTTCTTTTTTCATGTATGTTGCTGTTTCTTTCTGCCTTGCATTGGCATCTCGTGCAAAGTTTAGCATTGTATGTTTATTATCTAAGCCATCTTTTCTTTGTTCACCTATCGTCATTTTATCTAACCATTTACAAAACGTTTCAGATTTCAGAGACTAGGGCATAGTCTCTACATGACTGTCTATTTCCACATTGCCATTGTTATCTGTCCATCACACTTGTGCTCCCAGCTAACTACTAAAAGGTTCTTTTCCTTGCACAAATCCAGCATTAGAAAACCGTTGTGATCAGTATTCTGACCAGGTCCTCCAGGTGTGCATTCATGTTTTCTACCAATATTACCTGACCTGATTTTCTTAACTCATGTCACTCCTAATGCATTCACTTAACATTATTTTGTCCTCAGCTGTCTCCATCTGTCAATAGGTATGCTACCCCCAGCCTTGTCTTTTTTTCTTCCTATGTGATGATGATGGTGATAATTTATTGGCATCCTTTTTGAAACAAGCCTCTGACAAATAGTCACCTATCCTGCTTGAGTTGATGATGATTTAATAGCATCCCCTTTGAAACGTGGCAGTCACCTAGCCTGCTTGATTTAATCAGGTATGCTATACATGTCTTTATCTAGCATTTTTGTATACATCTCCTTAATCTTTTCACTTTTTTTCTTCTTTTTTCCCCCCTTCAAAATCAACATTGTACCGTTACTTATGACTGCTAGAGATCCAGTAATATCAATCTCTTCGCTGCTTTTTTTCCACCAATACTCTAAATGTCTCTTGCTTATCTCAACTGCTGACCGGTTGATGCCTCCGTCCACTCTAATCCCAAGCACTTTTGGAAGGTGTACGTTACCTATGGTTCTCACTGGGTGAATCTCTTTGCATTCCATTAGGATATGCTGAGTGGTCTCCGGATTTTAGCTGCAGCATACACATGCCTCATCTAGTTGTGAATATTTGCTCCGGTATGTTTTTGTCCTTAGGCAACCAGCTCGAGCCTCAAATAGCAAGGCACTGCCCTCCGTGTTATCGTACAGATTTTCTCTTCTAATTTCTTTCTTCTTATTCTTGTAAATATCCATGGTCCTTTTTGTTTCCATTCTTTGTATCCATATTCAATTCACTGTTTCTCTTTCTCACACTTTCTGATGACTCTGGGTTGTCTATTTACAGTTTCAATTACCCTGTATTTGGTTGCCAACTTTCTTGACCTCTTCCTCCATTCTGTGTCCACTATAGCACTACCTGTCAGTGACAAATGCAACTATTCTGGCAGTAAAGTTTTCTGTTATAAAACAATGTCATATTTCTCTGTGCATTTCTGTGAAAAACCACATTGTGCTACTGCCTATACTTTTCGAGATCTTGAAGCTTTATTTTTCTGTTACTTTTGGATCACCTGATATACACATCCCTAAAGGCATACAAAATGTTATGCATAAACTGTAATAAACATACTTGCTTATACAGCTGTAAAAACAGACATGCAAGCGTAATGTCATAAGCTTATTCGAACAACTTCCAAATATACCCTTAACATAAATGCACATTCAGAAGAGAAACTAAAGGACTAATACATAACCTGATTCCAGTGATTCCACTCTTGCGCCAACTGCGCTAAAGTATGCTAAATGGGATTTACAGCGCCATCTTGATACAATCGACGAAAATTTCGCCTAACTGCGCCAAACAGTTTCAGATTTGACGGCGCCTATCGCCGAAAATTTCCTAACCTCATCATCCCACCTGACTTTCTGCCGTCCTCGACTGCGCTTCCCTTCTCTTGGTATCCATTCTGTAACCTTAATGGTCCACCGGTTATCCATCCTACGCATTACATGGCCTGCCCAGCTCCATTTCTTCCGCTTAATGTCAACTAGAATATCGTCTACCCCAGGTTAGGAAATTCGCAGGCGCAAGTTGGAATACGCTAGCGCAAGACAGGGGTAATTGGAGATCGCAGGGAGAGGCCTTCGTCCTGCAGTGGACATAAATATAGGCTGATGATGATGATGATGATCGCCGAAAATTGCACTACCGGAGAATTAACACGTGCAACGTGATGATAGGGAGAGCCTTAGTTGCAACCTTAGTTGCGAACAGGAGACGAAACAGCACTAGCGCGTGCGTCACGATCAAAGCGGCTCGACGGCAAAGTGCGGTTTCTGCTGAGGCTCATGGCTTCACGGTCAATTGGCGATTCATTGGTGGACGTTATCTACTCTGGAAACGCAGCTAGTATAGTAGAACCCCGCTGATACATTTTTCGCAGGACTGTAAAAAAACAAAAACAAAAACAAAACGTAAGAGCCGGGTCGGGAAGCGCGAGAGCCGAGAAACAGGAAAAATTGAGAAATGAGAGTAGTGTTGAACTGCATACAATATTATTTTAATTCTTACATGTGAAAAAAGTCGTAGGTTCGCCCGAAAGCCAAAGCATCGATTGCGGTTGCAAATTGGACAGCTCTACGAAGTAAGGATAGTAGTTTTATCGTCCGTGTAACCTTGTAAGCATTCACTTATTAACTATATTAACAAGCATGGTGTCAGCGCGCACAGGCAAACATGAACACATCACACTCGATGAGCGCGGACACGCGCTGTTTCAAACGCTGGCGTGAGGAAGCGCCGCAGCAGCAGCGACCGAAGTGACGTTCGTGCTGCTGTCTATCGCTTCAATGCAAACTGAGCGCCGAGAACACACAGTACGGTATGCCGCGACCAGCCGAAAACGACGTAACAGCCGGGAAAATGCAGCACCCGGGTACGTTACAGCGGGGTTCTACTGTAGCTTGTTTTAAGTGCAGCATGACATGTGATTATAATAACTGCATGCTGCCAAGTGTCCACCATTTCTGTTTCTGGATATACCGAATGACATCTGGGAAAACTAGCAATATATGAAACGATATCAATTTGTGTGTGTGTGTGTCACATAGAAGAGCATTTTTTTCTCCACGAGATCTGCAATGGATGGAAATGTTTACCACAAGCTTCTCGTAAGAACGCACAAATTATTCAGGTCTTTGAATGTAAATTGCAACTCGCTTTTTCAAAATACTTCAGGATGTGAAAAATCAGCTGCTCCCAAATGCCAAATTGCCTGCTCCAAAGTGCTCCAAAATGAAATTTCTGATGCTCCAAAATATCTCCAAATCAGAAGTCCGCAGTAGCATCACTGTGATTCGATACTTTAAAAAAATTGATTTCGGTTCTACAAATTTTTGCATATGAGATATGTGTGTACTGGAGTATATCATCTTTATCAACAGGGCACGTAGGCGAGAAAAAAAAAAAGTGTAGCTTGAGAGACTGCTGGCTTCTTCATACTGTTTGACGAGGATGCATCCCACCTCTGCATTTGAGATGAACACTTATTTCTTTCTTTATCTGAGCTGTAACATGTCAGTTGAAACTTACCATATCATGCACCAATACCAGTGAATGAGTGTGCAGCATAGTTTAAATGATTCTTGCTGACCAGTGAAGGTTAGTAGCAGAAAAAACGACACTGCTCTTCCTTCATAGCGTAAGTATTGGCTATATGGCACATGCTTGTGTGTGCCATCATAAAAGTTTAAAAAAAAATGCTACTTGTGGGTTTATCCATTACAGCTGGTCACGTTGGTAATTGTGCACCCACCATCTTTCACAGTTCAGTGGGATGGTCTTGATAACCTTATTGTATGTTTTTTCTTGTAACAGGTCTAGAGAACGAAGGCTGGTTTGATCCATATGCTCTTCTTACTGCCTTGCGACGAAAAGCAGTCTCTCTCGGAGCACGGTATCTTAATGCAGAACTCGTAGGGTTTGAATTTCAAAGTACAGCTGCACATCCAGGACCCGACATATCATACGAGCCTGTAAATCATGCATTGGTAAGTGTTTTAGTAGTTTTAATGACTACAGCTTTAGTGTAGGTCTACTAAGTGATCCTTATTAATATGATTGCAGACAACCCCCTTTTAGTGGCAGCCATGTGGAATTCACCTTTGACAGTTATGTCACAGCATCTGTGCACTTCTTTGATACCACATGATTAAATGCTGCAATCACGGCCCATGTGGCTGCTGCCTGCATAGTATGCACTCATTTATATGATTATGTGGTCACATTAATCTGGGCCTAATATTTTAATGTTAGCTTATGTGAAGAAATAACTTATAAACATTGTATTCTGTATGGTTTCTCATGCACACACATACCAGATATGCCTTGGACCAATTGGATGCAATGTACTATCGACCCAAAAAAGTTTACAAACCACGGGATCTCAGAAAACGCTAAATATCCGAGCAGCCTTTAAAAGTAGCCAGTAAATTGTACATCACAATGCTGTTCGCATATACCAGTATACAGGCTGGAAATGGGAATACCAGGCTGGCGTTTTGAGGCTGCGGAGATATTCAGCTTTTTTGTCAGATCCCTTGGTCCGTTAACTTTTTTTGGTCGATAGTACATTTAGTAATATTTTTTTTTTCAGAATTGGCTGTGAGATACTAGTTGCAGAAAAATAGTGGTAAGCATAATGATAAAAGAAAGGCCTTGTTGAAAAAGCTTCATTTTCTTGCATGCAAGGGAAAAGAAAATTATTTTTCTTTCACCCTTCAGTATGTGGCATGCTGAAACACTATATATATCTAAGCTGTGCAAGCTATGTGGCTAGGCGGACATTAGCAGCAAGAAAAATGTCCACAATAACTTTGCTAATTAATTACATATGCTAATTATTTAATTGCCATATTTTCCAGACTAGAGTCTATGGATCAAGTTTGACAGCTGAATTTTCGTGGGGTGAAGACTATACATGATTTTATTCCTTAATATCAGAGGCGTGCTTGAAGATAACATGGTCAGACTGCACCTGCAAACTTTTCCTGTGCTAAATCACATAGCAAAATTAGCTCTGCAATGGTTGTCACTGCGCATGAGCAGTATTTTCAGCTCATTCTGGCAGCTTGGGATATTGTTAGGGTGTATGAAATACCATAAATATGAAACACCGTGGTAATATGTATGTGAATGGCTGCACCATCACGGCAATGTTGAAGCTCGGTGCAGTCGATTGGTGTGCAAGAGCTAAAGATTCTGAAGGCTATGAAAACATTGTGGAGCCGTTTGTTGAATCCAACATGCTTGACTTGATTTGCTTTGGCAGTCCCAATGAGAGTGATTTTGACAGCTTTTGGTATTGACTCCTATGTACACTCTAATTTTTACATGATGTTCGATATGTGCGCGAGCAATATGCGTGATAACATTTGTCTGATGTTTTGTATGCTAACGCGTCTTTTTCATTTGTAACCCTGTTTTGCGACGATGATTACTGCTCATTTTTGTGGTCCTCGAGTTTCGGAATTCACGTGTAAAACTGTCTTGCAGTGATGCCCCCCTTACCCAATGCTCCTCATGGAGCCTGTAAGGTATTTTGAAATAAAATAAAATAAAAAAAGAAATCGTTTTACTGGTTGACAATAAAAGTTTTGTTCACCTACTGTTTACTGGTTGCAGACATGCTAAAACACTTAATTTCTGTTGAAATTTGTCCCAGCGGACTATGCAGCAGGTGCAGATTATCAAGAAAAATTTTGTCTTTTAAGCCTAAATTAGGCTGCGCCTAGTAGTTGTAGAGCGCCTGCCTGGCTGCAGTAGGTCGTTGGTTCGATCATAGGCGTATCTACCGGGGGGGGGGCAGGGGGGGCACTTTCCCTCCCACTGTCAGAAGTGGGGGGGCAAAGCATGCCATTTGCCCCCCCACTTTCGGAAGCGGGCACTTTCGGCTACACACTGGAAAGTCCAACAAAACTACAGCTGAAGCTAAATTTTATTTCTTAATAGAGTCACCACGTTAATATAATGCTTTTCTTTACTGCGTATCCCCGGTTTGGGCAGCGAGTATTGTGCCTCCTCGTGACGCGCTGTAGCGGGCGCCGCGCGAGATTCGCCATACACGCTTGCATTGCGCAGAAGTCCTGGCACTGGACAGTGCCCGCAGTTACAAATTTCTGCCTAACCATACTTGAAAAAACAAAACAATCGGCTTGAAATATATTTAACCTTCGGGCGAGGGGAGAGGTCCGGATAAAGTATTTTAATCAGCGGCGCCCAACGATGGGTGTGCCTTACTGCATGAAATGGTTGGATTATCAAATGCTGGAGCCATTGAATGTCCGTCCAGAAATAGTCTACGTAGCGTTGAAGTATAAATATACTTAGATACACAGCATTGTGATGCGTATGGCGGGAGAAACGATGCGCTGTAATGATGATTTGGTTACCCGTGGGCAGCGAATGAAAGAACCTAAAAAATAAAAAAAAGACGAGCACTTTTGCGGTGGCAGGTGAGCGAGGGAAGACACAACCGGGATTTTAAGGCTGAGACACTTGTATTATAGGAGTAGTCAGAGAGAATGAATCATTCAAGGGAATTAATCATATTAACCTGGTGGTTGTCATAGATAGCACTGGCATATTCTAATTTAGAACGGATTAGCGTTTTATATGCAAGTTCATTTATTCATGATACTTCAAAGGTCCCAGAACGGGACATTACATGAGGGTCTGCGAGGTGGTATGTTTGTGATGACCTCGGTTGAACGTGCAGAGCCATTTCAGTGCCAATAGAGCACTTAACTGATTTTTTTCTAAAGGCCTGTATCACTTCTGCTTTTATCAATTTCATTTTCAGGCGGTTTCTGAATAAGGGCTACCCCACTACTTGTTTCCCGGCAGGAGCAAGAACAGCGGATATTTTATATTTTGAAGAAATTAAGACCACCTTATTGTGACGTGTATCAAAAATTTGAACTGCGGTGGTTGCTTACGTACTCGAAAAACCGCTACTGAATACTCGCTTTCCCCATGCAGTTTATGTTTTATACACGGCGTTTAGTTTTTGATCCCGGTATCCTCAGTAAACTATGCGGGACACGGTGTTAATATTTATTCGAAGTACGAAAAAATATCCTGAGTGACGAGCGATAAATGCTTTTTTCTATGTAGGTTCATTGCAAGCCTTTGTAGGAAGTTACATATTGAAGTGTTCCAGGGTGTCATACCGCCGCTTTCCCCGACTCCTCAAACAATTGCATGAGATATGGACTTGAATTTCCATGAAAATAGGAAGCCAACAAACAATGACACCAAGGACAACATAGGGGAAATTACTTGATCTTAGTAATTGAATTGGCTAACACACCCAGGGTTAGTTCTATATAGTTGTAAAACATACGTACCCCAGAAAGCGGATGGAAAAACTGTTCCACGGTAGCTCAATGGTGAGAGCATCGCACGCGTAATGCGAAGATGTGGGTTCGTTCCCCACCTGCGGACAGTTGATTTTTCATCCGTTTTCATTTCCATTAATTTATAATTTCTTTAATTCAATTACTAAGTACAAGTAATTTCCCCTATGTTGTCCTTGGTGTCATTGTTTGTTGGCTTCTTATGATATGATAATAAAAATCGGGCCCCTCGGTTCCCTTTCTTCTCGTTCATGAAAATAGGAAGAATTTCAAGCGCAGTGCGTTGCGAAAATGTCACTTTCCTGGTTTAAACGCAAGTGTTGCAGATAATTACTAAACCCTTGCTTTCCCATTTGTTCCCGTGCACCATACGGGATGCGTATAGGTTGCTTCTCCGGTGTCCTCGGTGAGCTAAACAAGGCATCTTGTTTATATCTGGGGATAATGAAATTTTCTGACGAAGTAAGATGTGTATTGATGAATTACTGTTTTCTTTAATGGCGAATTCCATTGGGAGAACAGGAGCAGGGCGCCGCGCAGGGACACTCGACCCGCCATTGGAATACGGCGTGCATTCAGAGAGCAGGTGGGAGGGGGACGTGTGAGGAGAAATGTACCATATGACTAAAGCAATCGACGTCCCACTATTCTCTGCAGGAGAGCGGCAAAACACGCGTGATCGTCTTGCAATCTGTCAGGCGTAACGCTGTCACCATTTGCAGCCACGTACTACATACTTTTGTGCAGCGCCGACGCATCCCACAATGTTTCGGCCTGCGAAGATCATCTGAAACTGCAACTTGAATCTAAAGTTGAGCGCTCCAGCAGCTTTCGCTGCTGTCACCGTCGAGCGTCTCACGCAGTTCAGCAAGGCGAAGCCCGCTGTCCCCCGCGCATCCAACGAGAAGCAAGGCGGACTAGAAATGCCAGGATCTGTCGCTAAATCGCCGCGAAGCTCGCTCGTATCACCGACGTCAAAAACAGCGGTGCCAAAAAACCAACTACGCTTGGCTGCCGCCATTGCCGCCGCGCGCGCGCTTCAGCCGGCGACCCTAGCGCCGGCTGAAGCAAAATAAAAAGAAAGGAGGATATGACGGTTTAAGTCACGTGACTTCCTCCGTACTGCGCTTTTCAGGCGAGAGCAGTCCGGACTGCTCCCGGCTGCTCTCGGCGCAGCAAAACTGCTCTTGTTCTACCACTGGATGACGGCTCTCCCACACGTCGCCTCTGGAACGAGCACTTTCAGCGTGCTTTTGAGTGCTCCTGTTCTCCCAATGGAATTCGCCATAAGTTTCCAGGAAGAAGTGCTTCAAAGCATTACACGGGGACAAGGTTTAAAACGGAACACTAATATACGGTAACTTTTCAAAGTATGAGATGTAATTACAAGAAACAAACATTTAGTGCAACTGTTAAAAAAAAAAAAAAAACTAAAAAAAAAAAACAGCTTCACCAAAGATTTGGTTGTAATTCACCAAGTACGCATACCTCTGCCGTCTTTTTCTTTTTAATATTGAGAGTACTTTATGTTGATTGTACTTCGTTCTGTATAACCTCGACAGTACTATTACCTTAACTAGCGACACATTTATGCTGTAGACACCAAGTAAAATCGTTTAATTAATAAAATTGACTGCAACAAATGTGCATTTTTTTTTCGCTGCCATTTGTCCCTGCATCACATACACATTTTATAGCGACAAGAAATAAATGCAAATTCAAATAATTTTTCGGGTCTCGATGGCTCACCATGTGTTATTGAGAAATGGGTCTATTATTACAAATAAAAATACCTGACAGATGCAGTTCCAGGCTTTTTCACTTACTGTACTAGTAATTCAATATATATATATATATATATATATATATATGGAGAGAGAGTCAGATCTGCGGTTTGCCCCCCCCCACTCGAGAAATAGTTGGTACGCCTCTGGGTTCGATTTCCGCCGCCGCCGGCAATCCACTGGCTCAAATGGGCACAAGCATATCCCAACCTGGCATATACCAACACACACTTCGTTGGTGGCGCTTTACAATTCTTTTTATCTTGTGAATGGGCCCACTGTATTATATATATGGTTGTATGATATATATGTAGAAATAAGGGATGCTGTAACAGTAATGCTGTGATGATTAATTACTATGCACAAGTAGCACTGATCACTTTAGTTCTGATGCCTTGTATGTTACCCAGGTGAAGACACCAGATGGAGTGACACGCAAGATAACCTTTGCCATTTTGGTGGTGGCTGCAGGCCCACACTCTGGTGAAATGGCCAAGTTGTTGCGCGTTGGTACTGGACAGGGACTTCTGGAGTTTCCTCTGCCTGTTGAACCTAGGTTGGGCTATTTAGTATCCCACTTCTATTTTTTTCTCTCTTTTTGCTAAGAGTTCTACAGCAGCTTTAAAATGATCAAGTTTTTCAGTCAGCCTAATGCATTGTTCAATGCAAGCCATATTTGGGCTCTTTTAAAGTTATAAAGTATTGGTAATTGAAAATCTAATTCGCAAGCAGTGTAAGGACTTTTTTTTGTTGTTTTTCAGTAAGGCAAGAAAACTTGTTGCGGTTCCTATGCAAACATTATTCACATTGTTCAAGTACATTTGAGGTGCTTCAAGAATATGAATAATGTTTTTTTTTTATATATATGTTTGTAGGCTTTGAAAAAAGTGCTTGCAGACAGCTCACAATTGTGAAACTATCTTCAGGTGAACCACTGGGTTGTGCTCCCTCTAGTGGTAGGTCAGGACCGAGCTAGACAGATTTTGGCTATGAGATGATTTACTAGAATCGAGCCATGGTGCACGTAGCAGCTTGTGAAATGAAGAGCTAAGGTGGTGCTGATGATTAATTGGTTGCGCTTGATCCAATTGACCATTGTCCTGCACCACAAGCAGAGCAAGCAGGACCGGACTTCACCATTCTGCTAGCTGTCTACATCCTCTATCCTGGCTAATGTTCAAAGCTGCATTTCTGTTTACATGCTTTGCTTGTGCTGATGTTTGGCAGCTCGCTCTGGTATTCCTTGACCCAGTGTGTCCAGAACTTTTCTAGACATCCTTCTCTTGTTCGTAGGAGTGCTGTGGGTGAGTCTTTCATTGAAGGTGTAGTTTGGCATAATGAACAGTGGCAGTGCTGTAAGGTCTCTTCCAATAAGTAAGCATGTACGAGACAATGCAAAAAATGTTGTGGCATTGTTGCATAGGTCAATGGTCGTGGAAATTACTATGACTGCTTCCACTTGTGTTAGGAAGGCAAGCAGCTCTGTTTCACTGACAAGTCATCTTTTGAGCATTTTTCTCAACGAGGTCTTTGTAAAGTGCACTAGTTTTCCATGCAACTTTGGCACTAAGTATTATTTTGGCAGATGAACTTCTGTTGAGTGCTTGAAATAGTGAAAAAAGCAGAAATGTGTAGCTGGAGCATCATTACCCACAGCTTAATTTCTTTGGACGCTTTGATGAAAGTTTGTTGTTGCTGTTAAAACAAAAATTTGTCGGCTCTTCCACTCCGTGAAGATGGTTAACCAGCGAAGCTGAAACGTGCGGCCCTGGTGTTTATCACTGGGTTAATCCCGAGGCTTCATTAAAGTATTCCTCAATCATGAGGTTACACACACGTTTGGCTGCGATGGAGAGAATGACGTCACTGACGGTATATCTGCAGTCCGCCGTTGTCGCTTGCATTCATGTCTCGAGCTTGCTCGGCGGTGTGGTTAGCAGCATTCGCCCACCATTGCCGCTTGCAATTCTCTGAAATGAAATTGCTTCAAAATTATCTGTCCGTTAAGCAAGACAATGAATGGCTCATACCCCCTTAAGCTATGGCTCATACCCCCGTAAACGCGGCCTCCCCATTACGACGATAGAAAAGTGAAATTCTACGCTGGAATGATTAGTGGCAATGCAGCCAGCTGTGGAAGCAGACGATGACGACGAATGTGGGAGCACTGGCACGAGCGCTTGCCGAGCATGAGCGCAAACTGAAGGGCGCCAACGAGCCAGCCGCGGAAGGTGATGACGACGCTCGAGCCAGTGCTGATGATGATAATTTTATGTACACAGGCAATTTCGGCTAGGCTTATACATTTCGCGTAGACATATAAAGCTTTGCTTTAATAGTTTGACAAAGTCCTTGGTTTGGATCGTAATTTTGGCAGTGCGCATAAGAAGCTCTGCAGCCATGCTTTCTATGTATTCCAGGTAGATGGGTCTTGAGGACAGAGAACATAAATGGTGTGATGTACGCTTACTGATCTCTGCCCATCCCTAACTTACAGATGTCCCTCAAAGTTGGTCACATGTGGGGCTATTTCTTGCTCAAATGGTTTCAACTGCTGACGGTGAACTACTACATTTGTAGTTGTTCTTCTTTAGAAATTGATGTACGTGATGAATCTGAAAGATACCTTTGACTTGTGTTATGGTGTATTGAACTCTGTGAAGCATTCTGAAGTGATCTTGGTGAATAGTGTGCGCAGCTGCAGGTCCTCTATCGACAGCATGGAACCCGCTGTGGTGGCATAGTGGCTTTAGCCTTGCGCTGTTAAGCCTGAGGGCACAGGATCAAATACTGGCCATGGTGGCCGCATTTCAATGCGGACAAAATGCAAAAACGGTTGTTTACCATTCATTGGGTGCACATTAAAAAACTCCAGGTGGTCAAAATTCATCCGGAGTGCCCCATCACGGCGTGCCTCATTATCATATCGTGGTTTTGGCATGTAAGACCCCCAAATTTTTTTAAACAGCATGAAGTGACGTGTTTCATATGTATCTGCTGCAGTCTGTGCTCTTCTGACTGTGCAAAGAATCCCCTTTTTGTTAAAGAACTTTTAACTCTCTCACTGATCTGTTGAAAAGAAAAGATTTCTTTAGTGCACACAGTCAACTGTGGCTTCAAAGCGGCAGTTCTCTTTGTTTAGAATACTATAGCATTCAGCAGTCTGAACCTCGCCCATAGAAAATGGTCTGTTTGCTGTGTTCAGCTTCTCAGGTTGTTCACATAGGGGGACACCCAATGCTGTTGTTCACGGAAACCTGGTCATTCTGCTGAAGTGTGTTATATGTATCAGTGACATACTTCTGGACGCTTTGTGTTCCATGCACGTCAGCTGTCTCTGCTTGCTTTGGTATGTCTGGAAGCTGTATGTCGTTGTAGCCTTGAAATCATATTTTGTGACGATTCTTTTCATTTTCTATTAGTTATGCCCTTTATCATTAGCTCTCATGATGTTGCACCCTTGCTATCTCCGCAATCAGCCATTTGTTGGCACAGGAGATGTATAGAATCAGAGAAAAATAATCCTTATGAAATACGGCTCCGGCCGTGACCTTGAAGGGTGGGTCCATAATCCAATGGGGTACATGCTATCAATCACTGCAGTAGCAGATTGACCGAGGTCCCTCTTGTGAGATTCTTTGAAATCCTCTTTGCTGGCCAAAAGTGCCAGCATGATATATTCAAGAGGGTGGGAATTTCTTGCAATTTCTTGCAATTTGTTGCATACAGCTGGTTTCAATGTGGACAAGTCATTCCAAATCCAGCACAGTGGAACCTGTGACACAGGGTGATTATATTGATGCCAAGATCACAGTTATTAGTGATGAAACTCCACAGTCATTTGGATAGCAAAGCAGACATCAGTTCTATTCGAGCTAGAGTCACTGTTGTCATTGGCACTATGCAGGTCTTTGAGAGCAGCAGGACAGATTGAGGTGCTCTTATCATTTCCTCGAATGCACATGTAGACAGCAGCATTGTCGGTGCACTAGCTTGCATCAGCAGCAAAGATGTTCACGTCTGTCCTGACAACTGTGTCTTCGATTTCTGCTCACCAGAACCTCGGGATAATCAGACTGCTTAGACTGGCTGCTGCTTCAATCTGTTTATGCCAAGCTTTCGCTAAAGGCTCAGGCTAAGAATCTGCAGCCGAAGTTCTTTCTTGATAGATTTTGCATGAACAATTTGAACAGCGACAAAACGGCTGGATCGGGGCTGCAGCTTGAATTATGAATTCCTTCAGGCAAATTTGATGCTAGCTGTGAGAAGTGTAGCTCCCATTGCGACTTGTCCAGCCTTGCTGTATGTGCTGTGTTTTGTAGTGCCCATGAATCAGACTTGTACGTAAGGAAGTAGATGTAATTAATTAATTGTAATCAACTATATTTTTTGGCAGTTTTATTTAATTATTTATTAGTTATTACGTTTTTTACTCAATCATGCTGACTGTAACTAATTTACCTTTTCAGTAACCAGTTACATGTAGCCAGAAACTTATTAGCGATACAAGCTGTAACAGGTGACACAGCTTTGAGCACTTGTATTAGGCGAGGATGAAGGTAGAATGCCGTGGTCGTGCCACGCCACAGCTTTGTGGATGCACATGTTCAGACTGGCAAACGCGGGCACTCAGTGTTTGTTTGCTCATCTTAATGCTCCACCAGATGTTGGCCGCTGAATTGAGCCGTCGCTGATATGGCTAAGTAGCGATGGCCACATTGGACATTGATGCCAAGAATTTTTCTATGGATAATACTTTAAGGTTTTCATTGGCTTAACCGGGAGCAGCTTCTCCTGCGCTTCATAGAGGATGCAGATGCGAGCAGTGTGGCATTTAGTAACCACAATCTTGTGCGCAAGGTCTTCGTATGTTGTGAAATTACCCTTCCCTCCAGCGCACACATTGAGCGAATTTTCAGGGTTGCTGTTGATCTCTTCACAAGGAAACAAAGGAAGATGACCAAGGAAAATTTTGAAAAGCAATTGTTAGTAAAGGTAAACAACATGCGAAGGGCTGCAGAGAACACACTGAAAGAGCCAGGGCAGCTTATTCAATTTATTGTATTTGTGCAATCTTAGTAAAAGTTGGGAGGAAAGTAATGTAAAAGTAATCGGTTACTTTTTGAGTAATTGCTCATTTACTTTCATGGGGCAGTAATTGGTCACTGTAATCAATTAAATTTTTGATTGAGGTAAGTGTAATCGTAATCGGTAAATTTGTTCTTATTAAGTGTACAAGTCTGCCATGAATGCAATTCGTTTGTTCCTAGTCCACAGTCTAGCAAGACGTAATGATCTAATCAGTGCTAGGATAACATTTGCTTCTGTATTTTTGGTGCAGGAAGCGCTATGTGTACGTTGTGCAGTGCCCAGATGGCCCTGGGCTCAACTTTCCACTGGTTGTAACATCTGATGGAGTGTACTGTCGTCGAGAGGGCCTTGGGGGCCACTTTGTTTGTGGCAAGTCACCTGCTCCTGTAAGTTGTGCAGCTTAATTTTTAAAATGTGCTGTGTTATTAACCAGTGCATTACTTTGGCTTTTGTCTTGTTACTTAATTTCAAAATAACGATTGGTGGAAGTGCTGCATATCGGCGCACTACACTAGTCAGGTCAATAGGTTTTTCACAATACAGTAGAACACCACTGTTACGTTTTTCACGGGACCGTAAAAAAAAACCGTAAGAGCCGAGAAACACAAGAGCCGGGAAACAGGAAAACTTTAGAAATGGGAGTAGTGTTCAACTGCATACAATATCATTTTAATTCTTACGTGTCAAAAAAAGTCGTAGTTTCGCCCAACAGCCGAAGTATCGATTGCGATAGTAAACTAGTAGACAGCTATACAAAGTAAAGCCCAGACCACACGTACGCTTTCGAACGCGCGTAAGCTCGCATCTACGCGCCTTGCGCCTGCCGCGCCTAGCGAGGAATGGCGGTTTGTATCCACAAATACGCACGACAGCGCGCGCTCACTGGCCTCGCTCGTTGTCTCCTTGGCAGACGCCACTTCGTATTTCGTTGTTGACAGTACTTCAAAATGATTCGATATCTATGAACGTAATTGTTATATTTTTGGAGCTGTTAGATCAGCACAAAAAGTGAAGAAAAAGCACTTTCTTGCATGTATAAATCTGCTTAACTGAGAGTTGAATGTACCGCGCCGTCGCTGCGTAGCCAGGCGCGTCGACGCGAGGCAGCTCAGGCGCGCGATAACTGAGAGGCATGGAGTATTTTTTACCTCCATGCTGAGAGGAGCTGATCACCGAGATCGCGCCTCGTTTCGACGCGTACGAGCCGTGTCGCACCGTCTGCGCATGCGTGGGCGCGAGCTCGCGCGCGTTTGCAAGCGTACGTGTGGTCTGGGCTTAAGAATAGTAGTTTTATCGTGCGTATAAACTTGTAAACATTCGCTTATTAACTAATTCACAAGCATGGTATCAGCGCCCACAGGCAAACATGAACACATCACACTCGATTAGCGCGGACACACACTGTCAAACGCTAGCGTGAGGAATTTAAGCGCCGCTGCAGAAGCGAGCGAAGTGACCTTCGCGCTGTTGTCTATCGCTTCAACACAAACTGAGCGCCGAGGACACACAGCACGCACAAAGCTACGAGCCGCCGACGCACCTACACTGCGTAGACCCTGCCCCCACGCAGATCGCTTTCAAGATACGGCCCGCGCGACCGCGCGCCGCCGCGCAGTACGATGCCAGAGCACAACGCTGCCCGCTATCCCTCCCCCCTCGCTCCCTCGCCGGTGCCTCGAGCGTATAGGTTTTCTGTAGGAACTGTATAGGTTTTCACAATAGGTTTGTCACAAGAACTTCGTTTTTGGAACAAGGTGTTTGCATTTCAAGAGTTTGGCAGGAAGATGCATTTGTTAAATGTTGTGTGTATGTGTTTGTGCGCGGTGGTAGAATAGGAGAGGTGGCCAAATCAGCACCGCAAGCGTGTCGCCGCACCGCTCGAGTTTCTACAGTAGTCGCCAGGTGGCGTAAGGGAGTTTATGGGCTCAAAGACGCGCATCGCAAGCTTTCGCTGTGCTGGCTTTAAAACGTTTATGTATTTAATAGCTTGCAGAGGTTGTCTGCCAGCCTTGCCCACAAAAATAAGGGTACCAGGCTCTGTGGAGCTTAGAAATGTCTAATCGGCGCTGGTAATCTCGACAAGACTGACACAGAGGGCCGATCGCAAGTGACGCGTGTGTATTTTTCTGGAAGCGTGAAAATTCTTACCGGCAAGTTTACAGCGTAAAACAGTATTTCGTTTTCACGTCATTGTGGGTAACATTGGCCTTATGGACGTAGTTGATTTATGATTGCCTGGCTGTAACTAAATTTCACTGTTGCGCGGTCACCAATTTTTAAATTATTGTTCAGCTCCCTTCAGGCGCCAGTAGCGTCAGATGGCAAGTGCAAAGGTGCACGCGCCTACGAAATGCTGGAGACTGCAAATGACGGGAGTAGACTCCGTTCTGTGTAGACAGAGTGCCGCCGCCGCGCCTTCGTGCTCGCGGCCGACCTTGTCCGACCACTCTGAGCAACAATGAACAGAAATAGCGTGAAACACGCAGTAAGTTAAACCGCGGTGACCGTTGTAAACCAGGCGCAGTGTACTTTACTTGCGATGCACATTGCAAACAGATTGCGCACGCTGAAGCTTCTACAAGGAGTATCACGGTGTTCAAGACAGCGTCGATGAACTTTGCTTTTTAAATCAGCCGGTCCTCCCAGTGATTTAATATTTCAGTAACGTGCTTGGAAACTGACGATTTCTCGACCCAATGTTTTTCATTATATATTGGTTATCAAGCCAACAGTAGTTTTGTGAAGACAGTAAATACTGTTTGTGCATAGTCGTACATGCTAATAAAGGATTTTTTATTAATATTGTAATGATGAAGAAGGAACAGATGTACTTGATCGTGAACATATGAAAAATATATTAGTTTCAAACTTGATTCATTTGGCAATGACGAGTTAGTCACCGTATAGTTCTCAGAATCAATCTGTATCCAGCAAAATAAAGAAATAAAACAATGAAATAAACAAGGAATAAACAAGCCCCTGCTGCCACCTTACCCAAAGCGGCGGCAACGCGAGAGCCATCGCGTCATGCGTGGCGTATTACCGGAGCGGCGCCGTTTGGCCACCTCTACTATTCTTCCACCGCGTGCGGTGTGTGTGTGTGTGTGTGTGCGTGCGTGTGCAGAGTGGCTGCATCATTACAGTAGCAGCAAAGTAATATTTCATTCAAACTGCATTGTTCATCACCTTATTTCAATGGTGCCTCTCTGCCTAGCCATTGTCTATATCAGGATAGTGGCTACAGCTGTTTTGTAAAACTCTGGGCATCTCAATTTTATTTTCATGGTTAAAACTTATTGGTCATCAGGGGCTCTTATTTGCTGTTTATAAATATGTGCAATTGAGATTTTTGTGGTGGTACAATTTTTATTGCCGCTGTAATAAGAATACTCATTCTGTGCTTTAGTGCACAAATTTGAAATTTAACTGCAGGTTTTACTACTGATGCCAAATCCAATGCCTTCTCTGTATACTGCTATCACAGATTTTGTGCTTTTGTTTTTGAAAGAGGCTGTGCCGATGTGAAATATTTTGCTGGAGTGTTGGCACTCAAAGTACAGGTTCAAGGAGGACGGGCGCATGTAGCAGGAATGGTGATATTTCATTCTATGCAGAAAAATGTTCTTACATCATGCATCTATCTTGTGCTCCCCTGAGCAAAAGTATACAGACCAAAGGTTCCGCGATAAAGCCAACTTATTCTTCGTCTATGAATGCAACTTGAAATTAATAACTGCAGTCCAGACTTGGCATTTCAAACTTTACATTGCACTTGTCAATTTCTGTGAAGAAAGTAAATTTTTCGGTGAGCTTGTGGTCCGTATACTTCTCACGGGTGTACAGCCACCCAAATCTTTACTAGCGTCCGCGAGCGGCCACTTGCTGTGCGCCAGCACCTTAAATTAGGAAGAAACTAAGAAATGACTATACTATCTTCACGAGCTTTGTGAGCATTAGTTAACTTCGACCGTTTCGCAAGTTCGTTCTATTGTAATGCACTGGAAATCAGAAAAAAAAAAACTGCATTTACATAAGCTAGCTAAAGATTTGGCCGGCTATACATCATTCCATACATTTCCATGTGTGAGGGAGAACATTGTTTTTTTCTGCGGCGACATGTGCATGCCATTGGTAGGCAGGGAAATGCAGGTGAGGGTTGTAACACATGATGTTACGATTGTTTGCTGTCAATATACATGACCTCTGTAAAACATTCCAAGACATTTCATGAAAGGAAAAGTGGTTTTGACCAGGAATTGGTGTGACACTACAATTTGGAACGCAGGAGTTCTTCAAAAAAACGCACAAAAGACAACAAAGCTTTGCAGTTGAAGAAACAAGTTTGTCTTAGTTCGGGGGGGGGGGGGGGGGGGGATAAATCTTGGTACCACCAGCTTTCTGGTGCAGTCACTGTACTGTACCACTCATGTTGAACAATTTGGGAACATTTTACAACTGTAGTGGGAATAGCAAAAAATGACTAAAATTCATGAAAATTGTACACACAGCCTATATTGATTGAGTCGGATCACTTCCTCAAATGGCTCCATAAATTGGCGTTTCTGTGTGGACAAATCAAGTGCCTCTTCCATGGCAAGGGGAAGGGGGGGGGGGGGAGAAGAGTGCCTATTTGCAGGCCGTGGTGTGAATGGGCCTGTACATGCTGGCTTATAGACATGCGAGTTCATGATGCAAGAATGTTCATGTAACATTCAACTAATGTCTTTCCTGGTGACATAAGCTCTTGCATATGGAGAAAAAAAAATTTTGTTTGTCAGATGTGTTTTTTATAGTGAAATTTCATAAAACTTTTATATAAATTGGACATTGTATCAAAACGCATGTGATCCTTGACAGAGTATTTAGTGTGACTAACTTTGAAAGCTTTGCTTTCATTGTTATACTTTTGCCTTGATACATGTAGAAGCTTGTGTGCAATTAGGGTGCGCATCTGTTAACATAATGAGCTGGAGGTGAGTGTGGTGTACTTGGTTCATGCTGAAACTGTGTGACTGAAATATAGCCAGAGGCATGGAGCAAGAATTTTTGAGGCAGTGAAACAGCACTAGCTCTGGCATTCCAATAAAGTAACGGCGGAGGGCACAGTGCTGACGCGCCCTTCGTCGACTGAGTCGGCTTGTGGAGAAAGGGAGGACGCATGCGATGTGCTCGCCGCAGAAGCTCGCCGGTTCAAGGCTATCTGGGACCATTTGCCCCAGCTGCTTTTATGCATGAATGAATGCACTTGTTTCTGATACCAGCACTTACTTTTCTCCATTTTGAAGCATGGCACAAGCACAACAGTCGGCGGACTTGTGACAAACGTGGGAGGCAGCAAGATGCCTCGTCTCATCTTTCTCAGCCTCGCAAGCAGCGTGCATGCTCCTATTTTGGCTCACCAAAGTCTCTGTCTTAGCACGCTTCACGTACCTCACGTAGGCTTTTCATTTTCGCTAACTGAAGAAAAGTAGCTGGGACAGTTTGGAAATATTGACGGCATGGCGTCTGGCAACAAAACAGGCTGTTTTGACTTGTCTATAAGTACTTCACCTCCTAGTTGGTCCTAATACTGCTTTCTCTCTGTCGCTCTCCAAGAAGTGCTTCTTGCAAACATAGTTGCGAAACGTTAGCTCTCGATGTTTCCTTGGGATTGCACGAGCCTACACTTGCAAGCAACCGTACCGGTTCACTTGGAACCTTAAAGGTAATTACCTTTTCCTTGCAGGATGTGTAGCCACTGCTGCAGTTCAGCACTGGCTACACATATTTCTGCCCCATTTTCAAATGGCACGGATGGAAAGTGCTCGCCTTTGTAGCAAGGTGAAAAGTGCAGGCGCAATGTCTGAAACCGGTGCTGCCGGCGCAATGTGGAAGTCCGCGAGAACAAGAGAAAAAATGCCTGCATACCATGGAGAAAACTATGACAGTTTGCTAGTCAGCGCACACAGTGCCCTAGCTAATCCAAGATTTGCCTCTCAAGGTTACCTACGCATGTACGCACACCACATGCGAGCGAGTTAATTCATGGGGCCGATAGATGTCATCTGCACAGGGATACTGCAAGTAGCTTGTTTCAGGGGCAGCACGGCATGTAATTTGAGCAGTGCTAAGCTATTACTGCTGCTAAAATACCCATCACTTTTGTTTCTTGACATTATTAATTAAAACCAAGGAAAATTTACAAAATATGGGATGACATTGCAATTTTTTTGCGTCACGCCCATAAATGAGCATGTAATGTGAGCAATATAAGAATGCGCCTGCCGCGTCATCTGTCATGCTGTGACAAAAACTGCATTTCACCCTCACCAAACCGTGACGCTATCGCGCCGCCCACATGCACTGTCGTGGATGGACAAGTTCCCCTCCTGAAATACTTCTTTCTTCGTGGTCAAAGGTGTATTGTAACAAGACTAGGAATTAAATACTGTTATATTCAGCTCTTTTGCTTACTCTTTTTCATCCCAGGATGAAGAACCAGACGTTGGGGATCTTGATGTGGATTATTCATTCTTCGATAAGGCAATTTGGCCAACACTTGCTCACAGGATTCCAGCTTTCAAGTCCCTGAAGGTGAAACTTCATCTATAATATGTGCGAGTGTTATTACGTGTAGCTGATACATTGCAATTTTTTTACTGGAGCCTTGACACACCTTTTAAAATATGTCTAATGTTAAAAGACATCACATCATGAATCTTTTCCAACAAAAAGTAAAGTAATTGAATATGTCTCGGATGAGCAGATGTGTTGGCGATCAAATGGCTACACCTTCCTAGTATTTTTCTCTGCCTTGTCCTCCTTTTTATTGTCCCTACAGTCTTTATTTAGCACAGTTGCGCAGAAAGAAAAAAAAAAAAAAGACAGAACCAACATAAAAGCATTGCTGAGGACATTTTTAGCTTTATTTGAAGGCACCATTTAGTCATGATGCCTATGGAAAGCTGGCCAAAGGACATCATGGCTTGTGGACCGCCATAAAGATAAAAAGTGGCAAGACTTTCAAGAGCTTTGAAGCAAAGAGAAAGGCAGTCTTTAGAGCAAAACTGTACATTCCTTGATATGTTTCAGGAAATATATTTGGCTAAACAATGCATGACTGTATTGTCTGTACTCCGTTTCATACTTAGCAGGCAATGCTGTTGAATCTACATAAGTTGTGTGGACATAGAAGTTTCACAAACAAAAATCAAGCAAGAGGCATATTTTCAATCACTGTGACCTTGGATTAACTGGCAAACTGATACTGAAACTCAGGTTGATGGATTATAATTGAATTACAATTGGTGAATACTGGGATTACAATCAGCACAAGACCCTGGTTGATGCAGGCAAGCTGTCGGTGCCAAAAATCTACCGTATAGCCTTCAGTAGAGTCATTGCCAAAGAACTAGTGCCCCTATGCAACAGGCTTAGTATGCCATAGCTCCTTGAACAATGTTCGAGGATGCAGACACAAATTGCAAATTAATCATTCAATGTGTTGGTCTGAAAGAGGTGCTCAAAGATGGAGTTCGCATCCCTTAGAACTGTAGAGACTGCAGCAGCTTTGGCTGTGCTAGAGGTCAGTGAGGGTGCATGTGGCATATCAAGAGACTGCTCGAGAAGCAGGAGCTAAATTATGGAGTCGAGATGAAAAAGCACATCCAGCAAACAACTAAGGAAAGAATTTCACAAGCACAGACAGGGGTGCTTGACAGCTCTAAAATTGAAAAAAAGAGAGGATGACTTGGGGAAGTAAATGCAAGCGAAAAGTGTTGTGCTAAAGAGGGCCCAACTTATGCAGTAGGGGCCTTTGGTTAATCGCTATTCACTATAAGGTAAAGTAGTATACTCTGCAATTTGGGCTCCGTGCTCCTCACTGTCACAGCGTGTTAGCTGCCCACTGCTGGGTGATGTAAGCAGAACGTCGCCTCGACGGGCACGGCTTTGCGCTCGCTGCAGCCTTCCAGTTTCGGTTTTGCGCGCTCTGATAGCCGAATTCATACCTGCCAAGTCTCCCGGATTTGGACCATTTCTTCCAGTTGTACGGTTGACAGGAAAATCTCCTGGAAATTGCAGTTGTGTCCTGTTTCTATACGCGTCCCGTGCTTTGTCAGGCCACATTGGCAAAAAGAATCCAATCCAATCCAGTTGGAAATGCATCATTATAGTAGCTATGGTGGCTAGCGTAGCATCGCGTCCGCAGAGCCACTCCTTACGCTGACGGGGTTGTTCGGTGCCCTAGTCGCCCTAGCCTCATTAAGCTAGCGAGCGAATGCCGCGTTCCGCAACTAGGAACACTAGACTCTCCATCGTTCTCCTCGTCGTCAGCTGCTCTGGCATTGCGTAGGCCTATACGGTCAGTCATGGCTTTTAAAGCAAGGAGCGTTAGCGCAAAAAGTGTCAAGTATTTTTAATGTAGTGCTCAGCCTAAGTGATGTTGGGTATTTCGTTGGTACCACAGAGCAATGCAGAGTGCGAGCAGAAATTTAACATCGGGAAAAATACGAGGACGCAGTGCCACTCCTCCATGTGTCGCTCGTCTAAGATGCTGGGAAACGCCATCCTCGCAAAATGTGAAAGAAATTAAATTTCTTACAATCAAACATTATCTGAAGAATTTTTTAACACCCCCCGTGGTTGCTTAGTAGCTTTGGCATTGCGCTGCTAAGCACGAGTTTGCAGGATCAAATCTCGGCCGCGGCAGCCGCATTTACTTGGGGGCAAAATGCAAAAACGCACATGTGCCATGCATTGGGTGCACGTTAAAGAACCCCAGGTGGTCGAAATTAATCCAGAGTTCCCCACTACAGCGTGCCTCATAATCAGATTATGGTTGTGGGATGTAAGACCCAAGAATTTAATTAAATTTTTAAGTATTTTTGAAGGCAGAATTAGCAACAACGAAATGATTGCAAAAAATTGTAATGAAGTTCTCCTGTCAGTACTTGAAGATGTAGACCTCTAAGGGGTGTAAGCGACTAAACCCCCCCCCCCCCCCCTCCCTCCCTGTCGGAAGATCTCCTGGATTTAGTTTCTTCGAACTTGGCGGGTATGTGAATTTCATCATGCCACAATTCTGCAGATAATCACACTTTTCTAGATTCAAAAATTGATAGGACTTTTACAGAGAGCTTGCCTTAATTTTCCAATTACAATGAGCCTGCTGAGACTAAATGTTTAAAAGTTCATGGATTTTTAAAAATTAGTGACTACTTACCATGTATCACCCGTCACCTCATGGTCGCCACCACTGACGGCATGTCTCCGAAGGAACCATAATTTTATTTCGAAAATGGCTATTTTTAAATATTACTTAGTCTTCGTAGAAGCACTCTTTATATACGACAGCAAGTCCAAGTGTGTTGCTGATCAATGGTGCGCGCATTGCCAGGCGATGAGTGCGCATTGTTTATTTATAAAGTCTATTCTATTGCCAGTCATCCTATTTCCCACCTTCCAGTCGCAATGTTCTTGCAGGTGTTGACTGGTAGGTTATGACCTGTCACTGGCTTGGGAAATTATCACAACCCATACAGCTGCTTAAATTAGAGCCGACACCATGTTTTTATGTACTGCGCTCATATTGAACTTCTTTGTGGTCCCTGCAGTTTTATTATACCCAGGTTCAGCTCTAGTGACCACTGTTTCTTAATTGGACTTGTGCAAATGAAGCTTGCTTGTAACATGCAGAGGTGCATCTCAACTTGCAACTTCTTGTAGTGTGGCTCTAGTTTTTAATTAATAGATCCACAATAGACAATTGTCTGAGGTGTATGAGGAATTAAAAATTGTTATGGTAGCCTATCTTATCTGCTGTGTTAGCAGCAAGAAGGAGTGCACGCATGCACACACACACACTCTGACATTGTTGTATGATACAGATTATTTGGCATGCAGAGACGATGTAGCAGTATATTGGAAATTGCGCCTTTTCCCAATTATTTCTTTTACGACTGCTGAAGACCGTACCTTCATTATCATCAAGCAGAGCTTTTAGCAGTGGAACTGTGTGCAGCTTGTCCACGCACCTTGCACCGACAACTCTGCACTGAAAGGTTGTGTTGGAGCGATTATCTCTGCATGTGATTTGCACCACACAATGGTTAGTGATAAGCACTGTGCAAAAGCCACGCTATCGGCAGCTGGGGCACATGCTCTTTGATTGGCAGCATCATGCAAACCCATGCAGCAGCACAAATGCAGTGGCCACCACCAGGAAAGGCAGCATGCCACATATATGGGCCCACTTGTTCATTTTGCAGGCAGAGGTTCATTCGTAATACTATATGTGTCATGGCAACACTGCTGAGGTGAATACGCAGGGAGCCACATTGTGTTTTATGATGCAGATATAGGCCTTTCTTTAAATGTGGGAAAAGATAGGTGTTGCAAAAGATATTTTGCCATAAACTGATGTTACAATTACAATGAGCATATACTGTCTATAAAGTAGGTCGATAAAACAAGTGACATAAAAGGAGGGGGGGGAACCAGACTTAAACAGTCTAGCTCAAGATTTATTTACTGCAATAGTAGTAGGCTCTTGATGTAGACACCGCTGCCTTTCAGCAACAACCTTGCGATGCACAAAACATCTTTGTCCGCTGCAGCATTTTCATTTGTGTTGTCGACATACACATGTATGGTACAGTTGGTTTCTGCCATGTGGAAGGCTTTGTTCTTAAACTTGGTGAATGTTAGCTGGGGTATGCTGTATAACATATTTCGAAGGGGGATAAAAGGTGTTTTGCTTTTATGTCAATAACATTAAAGTGTGCTTTACTGATCAGAGTTGGTCGGTAGATCATCACTTTTGCATATTCATTTTATCAACTCCTACAACATCCTTAAAAGGCATTTCACTTCATGTCTTGTGCTGCATTATTGTGTAATTGTTGCTACCTGTGGCTTAGCACACTTTAGAAATTAGCTCCCATGGGATTAAACACACATCATGCACAGCTGTTTGCTTATCTTTGTTTGTATTACAGGTGAAAAGTGCCTGGGCTGGATTCTATGACTACAACACATTAGACCAAAATGGTTGCGTGGGACGGCATCCTTGTTATAACAATGTTTTCTTTGCAACTGGATTCAGTGGACATGGCATCCAGATGGCACCTGGGGTTGGTAGGGCTGTTATGGAGCTCATACTTGATGGAAAATATGTCAGCATTGACTTAAAACGTTTCGGCTTGGAGAGATTCATACATCAAGAGCCGATCAAAGAGGCTATTATTGTGTAGTGTGACTGCTAGGCTGTTTCAAGGGCACAGTGTAATGTGTTCCAAATGAATTAAAGAAATTCCAAATGAAAGATTTACCTGCTATGGGACTATAGTCACCCATCACGTTTTATATTTATGTATTGCTGCAGACAAATGTGAATGCCTTGAAAAAGCATGCATTAACCTTCACAAAGCAGAAGCTCAAAAAATAAAGAACCATCCTAGCACATCATGTTCACATATGTCAGTAGTAGACGTATAAAATGTTCTTGATCTCAAAGTCTGGGTGTAATGTGTTAGGTTATGGTACTGAAGTGCTATACACCCATTTTAAAAACAAAACAAAGGACGTGCCTGCAGCAGTAGTAGTATAGTCAGATTGTCCACCCCACTCCTTTTATATTTTTGGGGTGCTGCAGATAAAGCGAAATGTCAAGCTTCAAATTTTTTACAAAGCTTAGAAAATACCTTAAAAAAAGAAAGTGCAAAAGTTTTCATTTGTGTTGTCAATATGCACATGTATGGTGGGAGCAGCCATCCTAGCACATCACATTGACACCTACAGGTTTTTGAGGTAGTACAACTGAACTATTCTTTAGATATTGGTAAATCAGACTTTAAAGGGGCCCTGAACCACCCCTCGGGCTTGGTGAAATAACAGTCCGTGGGTAGCGTACGCTGCTGTGAATATCTCAGCCAAGTTTTGCTGACGTACGCGGTGCGTAGAACAAAGTCACCTTTCTCTCAAACGCTCTCTTTTCAACAGAAGCCATGATCGTCACTCTTTTCCGCGCACTTTATTTCGTAATAAAACTCATTCCAATATGCGGCTTCTATTGGTAGCTGCGGTCGGCTACGTAGCGTAGATACCACGGCTGCCACGAGTCCACTGACTAAGCGCACTGCCGCTCGCTGAGGACAACTGCGTTGGGTAACATTTAGTGCGTCGTAGGTACCAAAATCTGAAGTCGTGGCGTCTACGTTAACATCCACAATGAAATGTGAACTGCACACCACGGTGACATTGAGAAGGCGGAGCGTTGTGACCACGGCCCACTCCACCGTAGCCTTCGCAGTGCAAGGCATTTAAGAAGGAATGGGGGCACAGCGGAGGCTGTGTTTGATTGCCAATAACTCCGCTTCTGCTGAACACATTGAAGTACTTTTTGCGGCAAAGTATTTCTGAAATAACCTATTTTCTCTTCAAATGCCTTTCTCCACTTCAATAAAAAAAAAATGTGGCTCCAATCCACACTACGAAAGTGGTTGGACAGCGAAGCTATAAATGACACCCACAACGATTACCCATTGTGACGTCACTTGAATTAACACACGTGGCTCTACAAAGAGTGAAAGCAGAGACAAGTGAAATGTACTTAACCACACCTTTTATTTTTGCACATTATATTCACGCTCTTCTGGCATCTTTACTTTCCGTGGTCTACCCATGAACTGGGTAGACCACGGAATGAACTGAATGAGTTGCTAGACCGTGGTGACGTCACTACGCAATTTCTATGCTGTTAGGTACTTTTCCATTCGGAGTAGCTTATGCAACCGTAATCTTTACCGGGTAATGCGCGGCAGAAGAAACGTACTTTGCATTATTTGCAGACGTCATTAGCATACATTATACAGTTTGCACTTCACACGAGGGTTTTGAATGATGTCAGCCCCTTTCGAAGTAGCTGCAAACCTAATCTTTACCAGAATGCGTTGGAAGGTGTTTCCATTGTTCACACATGCCTTATCATCCATCATGTGGTTTTGATGCTTGTTTTGTGGTTTTTCTTTTGAAAACAAGTGCCGAGCTGTATGCTGTGAAACCATCATTTTTTCCTTTAACTCCCTCAGCACTTTAGCCATTATGGATGCCTTTCTTACTGTTTTAGTTTGTATTAGTCATCACAGTTAGCACGAGTCAAGTCGTAGGCTTGGTTTGAATGGTGAATGAAATTTTATGCGTAACTGTCAAATCATTGAGCGAAATGCAGCTCCACTAACGTGAGAAACCTGGGGAGGTGCGACGCATACTGCCTTAAGCAATGGCTCATAACCCCGTAAACGCGGCCTCCCCATTACGACGACAGAAGAGAAGTAAAATTCTACGCTGGAATGATGAGCGGCAACGCAGCCAGCTGTGGAAGATGACGAACGCGGGAGCGCTCAGCGCGAGCACGAGCCGCTTGCTTACCGTGACGTTTTTTGCTTATGCCAGCGACATGAAAATTTCCTTGGCCGGTAGAGGTATACAGCTTTGCTGTAAAGGGTGGTCCAGGGCCCCTTTAATGTCCAATACAGACATGTTGGAGATAAGGAATTCATTCTCATGGATGTAAATTATTGAACAGAAAAATTTCTAAACACATATGCTAGGTGCCCTGAACTCTGATTCCGTAGACCATTGTTCTCCCAGAGACTCAACCTTGTGTAGCCAGTAGAATGCCCCATCTTGTACAGTAGAGGAAGTTCGAATGTGTGGTTGCCAGCTTGTTGACCTCCACGACTGCTGTGCTTAAAGTGCATGCAAATATTTTTGTTACGAAAGGCTTCTGTTACCAATATGAGCTGAGAGCTAGCACTCTGAAGTGTCTGTCGTGCCACAATAAAGGGATGCCATTGCCATCACTTTTCCATGCAGCATATCAAAGCCTTGAATGACACGTGCTGGCAGCATTGGTGCGTGTGCACTGCATTCGTTCTTCTTTCATCTCCACTAACACATATTGTCTATAAAGGAGGTCGCTAAAACAAGTATGACAAAAAAAAAAGGGGGGGGGGGGGGGCAGACTTGAACAATTTCTCTAGCTCAAGATGCATTTACTGCAATAGTAGTAGGCTCTTGCTGCAGACACCGCTGCCTTTCAACAACAACCTTGCAATGCACAAAACATCTTTGTCCGCTACAGCATTGCCTGCTGTGGCCACCACTACATAGAACAGATGCCACAGATGCCACCATTCCCAGAATCTGCTTTGTGCACAAAACCCGGTACTAAGCTGCGCAGTTAACACACCCACATTTCTGTTTCGCACCATCTCAACTGCACTTTGCCACAAGGAAAAGTTCGCTATTGAAAACCGCACCCAGTTTTTTTTTTTTTTTAACTGTTTTCCATTTTAATTGCCACAGTGGCGAGAGTTTGATCCACAGTAGCGGTAGTAGGCGAAGGTTTTTTTTTTTACTGTTTGACAAAGGTTATGCTGATTACAACCGTGTAACAGAGAACAAACAGGCACAGGAAACCCAGTCTCGAGCTTATAAAAGCTGCTGCAGTAATAAAATTGTGCCAGGAGTAAAGGCAAAGTGAGCACCCTTACAGTAAGTACATTGTGTGTGCACAACAGAATATTTGACTAAAATAAATGCAACACAGATTTTGATTTTGTTAAAAAGAATATTTTAATAGACAACTTTTTTTATGTGTGCACTTCACCTTAGGCAAACAATGTGACATCACACCACATCCATTGCTGTTAACCACCGTTGCATGGCGATACCATTGCTGTCGTGGCCAGTTTGTCTTGGAGGGCCCCTTTAGGATCCTGGCAACTTGATGCACTATAATGACTGAATACAGTTAAATCTCAATATGACGAACTTCAATATAACGAGATTCTCGGTATAATGAAGTATTAACTTTTCATAATTTCTTGTCCATAGAACGTACACCATGCATTTAGAACCTCAATGTTTATACAAGATTTCAATATAACAAATTTTCACTACCGGTGTGAAGAAATAACGAGCCAATAAATGGAAACTTACACGGATGTAGACGGTTGAATTACAAGCGGCTGCTTGTAAACACGCCTCTCAAATTGCGCACTGTGTGACGAAGAGTGAGTGACCGCCCAAGTGGAGCAGCATCATGTTGCATTTTAAGTTGAAGTATAAGATCCCATCGTGCCCTGTGAGCTGTATGCATAGGTCGGCGCACTCACGCGCACTCATTTCAAAGACGTGAGTGCGAGTGCATGCCAGTGAGCATCAGTGATTGTGAGTGCAGGCGAGTGCGAGTGAGTGCCAGTGTGTGAGTGCAGGTGAGTGCGAGTGAGTGCAGGTGAGTGCCTGTGAGTGGAGATGAGTGCGAGTAAGTGTGTGTGAGTGGAAGTGAGTGGTGTGAGTGGAGGTGAGTGTGAACGTGAGTGAGTGCGGGGCCTGGAAAAATTATGGTGAGTGAGTGTTCTCCCACACTGCCGACCTATGGCTGTATGCTTTGGTTGCAAGAATGAGCCGAGAAGGATGGTGGCTTGATGAGCACAGTCTTCCAATGCAAGCAAGGAAAAAGGAGTGGGTGAGGTGGGGGAGTGAGCTTGCGGTAACGCGATCGATCAAGTGCATGTGGGGGGGGGGGGGGGGGGGGGGGTTGTGTGAGCACCTTTGTCCAGCACGGTCGTGACTGCAAATGGCTGTCCGCAGCTGAATGCCCCGTTTTAGGGGTAATGTGCTGCGATTGCAAGGAGTGGGCGTGCTGAGATGGCGTGGCATCGTGTGTGCCGTCTTCATGGGTGTTTTGTGTGGAAGTTGCGTAATCTCGAGTTTCAACTAAGCATTCACTCCCAACTGCCGGCACTTTTCATGATGTTAGGGAGTTTTAGTATAGCAGAAAAGAGCAAACGCGAGGATTTAGCGTTAGCGTTGCGTGCTGCTAACTGCGCATGCGTAGAACTCTTACGTAGGTGCGCTATTTCTGGAATATAGCGTTCAACGCTAACGCACGCAAGGGATTCTGTATGTAGGGCAAGATGGCGGCGCCTGTTGAAGCGAGAGCCGTCCACTTCGAATCTATCGAGTCGTCGGCCTGCACTGTTCGGCTCATTCGTTCCCCACTAATGCTCGCGTTTGCTTTAGATTTGTGTGATAATGCTTCAACAGCAGCATACAGGTGACAAATGGGCGTTGTTTTCGATATACGTTGTCGATTAGCGGTGGAGTAGGCTTAACGAGAGGGTTTGCTCATGTTTGCTGTATCCGCCTCAAGATGGCGCCCAAGTGTATTTGCGTTAGCGTTTTGCTCCGTTCTGCTATTCTGAAACACTACCTTGTACCGCGCAGTGCAGCCTTTCCTTGCGTTAACGTTGTGTCGCACGCTAACGTAAGCGTTTTCCGCTATACTAATAATACTCCCTAGTGTCATCCCACTGCGGGTGACACTATTAGCCGCGGAGGTGGAGTGGACGTGAAAGCGTGGCTGGCTTCGTTTAATTCGTAGCGCCATTGCGAATATCTCACTGACACGACATGAAACTATCTTTCGTCATCAATTCTCAAATTCAACAAAATGAACTTTATTTCTAATTTAAGTTTGCTTTTTTCGATTGCCCGATAAAATGGAAAATTGTTTGGCTTCTTCTGTGTAAGAAAAATCGATCGGCGACTGTATTTATTTGCATAAAAGGCGATTTCAACACAAAACAATTTCGATATAACGAAGCAAATTGCCGATTTCATTATATCGAGGTATAACTGTATATAGCTAGGCCAGCATGTCTTCATTCAAATGTCAGTCTAGCTCGATATTTATTAAATCCAGCCATAAGCACAAATGTTGACCAAAGGTTTGCTCGCATTTCGCTTTAGCAGTAGATTTGTTTCCTGCTGACTTGCAATTTTGTTGCAACGCCTCCACCTTCTGCTATAGTGTTGTCGTAGCAACTGTCTACTGATAAAATACACAATCTCTAACTTTAAAGCCCAAGAAGCTCAACAATTCTCTGAGCTACTCACACACAGGGTCTTCATCACACTTCAGAAGTTTTATTTCCACACAATTTTGGACGGGTGAATTTATCTGGTCAATTGCTGAGGCCCTGGTGAAAAGAGGGTACCACTCTGCTTATTTGCTGTTCGAGAGGGAGCAAAGCCAAGCAGCTTCTGTGTATTCTGAAAAATAATTTTAAAAAATGCAAATTGGTGCACAATTTTAATTCCGAGTCTCTCTTGCCACAACACTTGTACTGTACTTTCAAACCCAGTCCATAGTTTCACGAACTTAAGTTGCACATGCTGCAGACTATACATTAAAATTTTTCTATACATGTACTCATTTACTCTGCATGCTTGAAAAAAAATTGGGCTTGTACACAATATGCTCAACTTTTTTGTAATAAAAAAAGTTAATCATGTCTGACAAATTTGAATTGGGTCAATGAGAAATATATATAATGTTACTACAATACTTTTAGCTACCAATTATGCAATGGCTGTAGAAAAGAAAAACCTCCAGCCACTGATGGCTCATACAATTACAGACACTGTGAGGTTGCATTAACGGTTAAAGTGATAGGACTACAAAATGAATGTTTGCACCACACAAACATTTGTACTGCCTACATGTATATCCATGGCTCTCTTTCCTCAGCCTGGTAATTGGGTCTGGAAGCCATTAAAAATGTGGCATTGCAGTCACTTTGGTATTGAGCATTATGCACACAACAGAAGATCTCAAATTTATTTGAGACTCCCTAAAATATTTTTTTTTAAATGCAGTCGGATGTGGTCTCGAAAACATTGGTATACAGGAAGGCTACACCACTGCAGCACATTTCACCATCAATGAACTGCAGATCAGCACTCACCTGCCTGATGGACATGGTACAGAGGATATAAAGAAAGATAAAGGAACAATCTGTATAGTCCTCTCCAGGCAGATTTCTGTGCGAGAGGCTTTGGATCCAGGAAATTGGCACAAATGGCAATTTGGCGACAACCCGGCCATCAAAGCTGAAACAAGCACATTGTTGAATAGAAGAATTGAAGAATGTTGAATTGAAGATAAATGAAGCCCAAATCAAGAGAACACATAAATTATAAAGCGATATTAATACACGAAACTTCATTCGTCAGCCATCATTTTCTGTACGAAGGGCTGGAAGATATCAGTACCTGTAGAGACGGAGGAACTCGTGTAAGTAGGCTTTTTGTTTTTTTATCCCAATTTTGTATTACAGTTCATGTGTTCTTCATGTTCTTAACTTGCTTTGGGTTCGGTTTATCTTTGGTCTTTAACATGTCTTGGCATATGTCTCACACATTGATGCCTTTTTTGCTGGAATTGTGAGGGCATGAGTGGTTAATGCTTCTCTTAGCACTACCCTCTAGCGCCTCCTCTTTATCAGCTGCCTGACAGCTGCATGTTGCATAATGCCCTCTAGACCGTCTCCCTGCTCCATTTGCTTGCCCATACCATCCTTGCATGGTCACAATGCTGATGGCTGCATCAGAAGGCATCAGACCCTTTTTGCTCAAGTAGTTTATCTATGTACAGGCGGTAAAGTTGATTGGTGCACCATATTCCGAACCTTGAAACCATCGGAAGCCTGCCATTGCCACAAGATACCATGGCATCAGCCTTGAATGCTACAACCAAGCTGCAAGAACAACTCACCGGTAGAGGCAGAGTAGTGTCATTGAAATACCATTATTTCCAGCCAAATCGGCCAAGCTATTAAAAGAACAGGCTACAAGATATGAGGATTGGACCAAAAGGATTTTGTTGGCAAAAGCCATATGCCATCAAAAGCCATCTTATATGTTAAATTGGCTTATCAGCCGAAATTGATTAGCCAATTTATTAATAGTTTTTGGTCTAATAGTGCAAGTTTGAACATCGAACTGTTCTTTGCATTCCAAAACATCATACATATTGAATACTTTCCAGCCCACATTAGTTATTTTTTTCTCCATTTCAAAACTGATGTGAAATAGAGTGAAGTGCGTTTGCAAGTGCGCGACAAAAAACGAGGCTTTAAACGAACTGACTTGTCTTAATGCCTAACTTGGATACCATGTAAAAGTGACAAGGCTGGTGCTAAGAGGAAGCAGCTGCATGATGCTGTAAGCATGAGCAGTGCTTGCTGGCTTAGGGCTGTGATAAGAAATACGGTTGATATTTGCAGCAGCCAACAGTTTTGCTGACGCCTTGTCGCTTTCACACGGTTGCTGAGTTAGCCCATTTAGTAGAGTTCTTTGAAACACCCCTTGACAGTGCTGCTTTTACGTATCTGAGGCACGTGCTAACTGCATTGTCCCCCCCCCCCCCCCCCTCATATTTTGTGATACAACTTTGAACTGCCGAAAAAATAACCAAGGAAAATGTTGCGAGCTGGAAACTGTTAGATCTGATGTTTTCAAATGCAAAGTAACATTTGGCATATGCACTTCTGGCACTTGGCCAGTACTTAAAAAGTTGAATAATTAAATTTCGCAAGTTAACTAACTAAACAACATAAGCAATACTCCAGTTTTGGGAAGATTTTTCCTGGCAGGACATTGGCTCATGTACATTGTCGCCGGTTTTTGAATATAGCTTCAACAATGTTAGCTAGGACACCTTGTATAACGCTGATACTTTTTGAAATGTAAGCGCTAGTACTTCTGAAATGAGCTGTGCTGCTAAAGCTTCACTACTACTGGTCATCACACCTTTTACTATCCTCAATGACAGCTTCTGAACCTTTTAATTTGCTTTTATGGCAACAGCCACATTTGCTGGAAGTACACCCCCAGAACAAAAGTGACCAGCAAAAGTGACCAGAGTCCGCTACTCAAAACTTAAAAAAAACAAACTTGGAGGATGCTTAAGCTTCGCCTTTAAGAGTGGAATGCGATAGTCTTGTGCTAGCTGATTCCTACTTGAGCTAGCAAATTACCTTATGTCATCCCCCTACCTAACTTTCTGTCATCCTCGACTGTGCTTCCCTTCGCTTGGCATCCCATTCTGTAACTAATGGTCCACCAGTTATCTGCCCTACGCATTACATGACCTGCCCAGCTCCATTTCTTTTTACAGTGCAGCTGTCTATGGCAAGGATCCCGGGATTTCTTCGTGGCGTAACGTCGACAGACAACAGTGGTGGGCCGATCCCTGTGGCCGTGCAGGGCACTGCAATGGCTCATACCCCCGTAAGGCAGAGGCTACAAGCTGTGACTGATCGCAAGCAAAAAGGGGTTTGTGTGTGAGTTTCCGCAAACAGAATTATGTTTTATTGTATGTTCAAATTACAATCCAACGCTACCCTGTCTGTAGGTTGTGTGTTAGTCGTACTTTACGAATTTTCTGACGCATTTTACTTTGAGAAATTCAATTAGTTCAGTAACGCCTATGTGCCACGTGGAGGGCCTACGTGGTTCTGGTTTGGGATGATATTTTTCTGATGGACAACGCCGACGGCGGACGTTGTCAATTCACGCTATGAAATATTAGAAAAATATTCGCATTTACGAATGACTATTCGATTTGATTACTGAATCAAATAGCACACTATTCGATTCGTTATTTGAAACTTTTTAATATTCGCACACCCCTAGTTTTCAAAGACCAGTTTATACACATTCAAAGTTGCAAGCAATTCTATGAAACACCATTTTCAACAAAGAAATTAACCTTATATTCCCTTTTCTTGCTTCCCAGGTATTAACTGCCTAGAGGGGAGATCATACCCCACCAACACCAAGCTGCTGCTTTCTCTTTTGATTCCAGAGGAGCACAGTAATGCTGCCTCGTAGATAAAACAGTCATCTTAAGTTCTTTATTGATTGGAACAGTGAGAATGCCACCTGCTCTGATGCAAAGTGTATAGTGTGCAGTGCATTGCATGCTATACACTGCACTATCATAGGAAAGCTCTTTCAAGTTCTCTACAGCTGTCGCATGGTTAACAAGAGCTTCACAAGCTCCCAGGCTCAGTGTACGATGGGCTGTTCCTCAAGAACTCGTAAAAAAAAAAAAAAAAAGTGTCAGAGTTTTCTGAACTTCTTTCAAACAATTCCTTTGATGGTCACTTTTAATGTGTTAATAGCAAGACAGTTGCGAGTGATTTTTGAGTAGTCTCTGCCCACCACTTCTTGTCGCTCAATTGATGAGAGCATTCGCCAAGTGCTTAAGAACCACCACATGTGGACTGCGAGGATGACATGCTGCCTACACTGCAGCTGTTGAATGTGGATTTAGTGCAGGGTTGCAGGCACTGACTACTTTCATCTCGACATAGGTCAAAATAAAGGCTGTCTTGTCATGTGCAAGTGAAGGTGCATACAGCAATGCATTGAGTTTTTCTGGCCTTTTGCAGAGCAACTGTACTTGTCTTTTGGTGAATTTGCCCTGACTCATTATTTGGACATTTTGGCAGCTGTACTTCATAGACTGTAAATTCAAGGATTTTCAAGGACTCATTAAAAATTCCAGGACTTCCATGGCCTCGAAGACATGGTTTTTAAATTCAAGGGTTTTTAAGGACTCTAAAACTGGACCATGAAAGATGTGCGAATTGACCATTGTTGCTGTTAACAAGAGTCTTCACACGACTCAGCTTGACACTGCTTCCACTGTGCTCTCCTGTCCCAGTTGGTGTTGTGCATATGCTACTTTTTCCTGTGGAAGGCTCTTGCAAGTCTAGCACTTGTCCCGTTCACTTCCTCCCTTCTGTATGTGCCAATTGGCTGGTTTTTCTTTTTGTACCCCATCTGTCAGTGTCCGTCTCTTGCCTGTTCACCATTCTTTGTAATAGATTACCAGTTAGCACAAACCTACATGCAAAATCCTCCAGGGTGTGCAAGCAAGCTGTTGTGAGAACACTGCTCAAAAAACACTTCAATAATGCAGATTAACTAATATACGAGGGCGGTCCGATAAGTACTTAGCCTCACCGCGAGAGCGCGATGCTATCGCACGAGACATATACTGACGTTGAGTACGCTCTCTTAGAGGGACACATGCAAAGGTCCAGTCAAATCGGGCTCGCGGTTTTGTTTTTGGCCACTTGAGGAAGATGAAGCAGGTGATTTTTCATGTGTCCGTTAAAAAAATGGAAAAAGAGCAATATCGGTCGGTGATTCAATTCTTGTTTTTGGAAGGGAAATCGCGCAGCGAAATCGAAAAGCGACTGGATGCCTTCTACTGTGAGTCTTCTTCTTCGATGGCAACCGTCAAAAATTGGTTCAACGAGTTTAAACGTGGTCGCACGTTGGTTTTTGATGAGCCTCGCCCAGGGGCCCCGCAAACGGCTACCACGGCCAATAACGTGGCAAAAATCTATGACCTTGTATTGGCAGACCGCCGACTGAAGGTGCGCGAGACAGCTGAGACAGTAAGAGTTTAAACGTGGTCGCACGTTGGTTTTTGATGAGCCTCGCCCAGGGGCCCCGCAAACAGCTACCACGACCGATAACGTGGCAAAAATCCATGACCTCGTATTGGCAGACCGCCGACTGAAGGTGCGCGAGATAGCCGAGACAGTAGGCATCTCAAAAGACCGCGTGGGTCATATCCTGCATGAAATTTTGGGCATGAGAAAGCTGTCGGCGCGATGGGTGCCGCATTTGCTCACTCCGGACAACAAGCGCGTCCGTGAGGCCACTTCAGAGCAGTGTTTCAAGCTGTTTAAGCGTAATCCGAAGGAGTTCTTGCGTCGTTTTGTGACCGTCGACGAAACATGGATCCACTGGTACACACCAGAGACCAAAGAACAGTCGAAACAGTGGACTGCACCCGGAGAACCTGCTCCGAAAAAGGCGAAGACTATCGCATTGGCCGGAAAGGTGATGGCCACCATTTTCTGGGATTCTCAAGGTGTGATCTTCGTCGACTACCTTGAGAAGGGCAAAACGGTGACAGAACCTTACTACGCCAAATTACTGGGCCGATTCGACGCCGAATTGGAAAAAAAATGGCCACATTTGGTGAAGAAAAAGGTGCTCTTCCACCATGACAACATGCCAGCTCACACCTGCGCCGTCGCCACAGCCAAGTTGGTCGAACTGGGTTACGAAGTGGTGCCCCATCCAGCGTATTCTCCAGATTTGGCCCCGAGTGATTTCTTCTTGTTTCCCAACTTGAAAAAGTCACTCGCCGGACAAAAATTTGAGTCGAATGAAGAAATTATCGCCGCTACAGAAGCCTACTTTGTAGCTCAGGAGAAAATATATTTTTCTGACGGGATCAAGAAGTTGGAGGATTGCTGGGTCAAGTGTATAGAGTTGAAAGGGGACTATGTTGAATCGACACCATTCCAAAATTTTCGTTTTTCTTTTGAAGGCTAAGTACTTATCGGACCGCCCTCGTATGCTTTAACTATTCACCACAGAAGATATAGTCAAACTTTATTATAATGAAAAATGGGTTATAACAAATAATGGGTATAACGAAGTAATCCTAATTCCCTTTTAAATTCTTGTAGATATCCATGCACTTAACATCTTATTTTAATAGAGCAAAGATTTCTTAACCGCATGGTATTACGGGACACAACTATTTGCGGTCTTTTTATTTTATTTTTTTTTTTCTGGAGGAAAAAAAAAAAAAAAAGGTATGACGAAGTGATAACTTTAAGCACTGCTTGTATAATTTGCTCAAATAATGCGGACATTTTGCTGGCATGACACCACTAAGGTGACTAATACCGGTGTCACACGACCACTTTTGATAGCGATGAAGCCTGATCCGTAACGAGATTGGCTCCCTCGCGCAGCTTGCGCAGAGTCAATCACGACCGAGAAATTCGATCCAGATCGGGCTTGATCGCGATCAAAAGTGCGCCATGTGACATTCGTATAAGACACACGTCCACCAAAATGCTTCATGCAACAAGCGAAAGGTGCATGAATCATGATTGGCGGATTTGTGTATATGGCGGTGAAAGACGGCGGAGACGGCTCGCTGAAATTTGGAAGCCGCTGGCCAGCTTGCAAAATGCATGTGCCATTTGGCACCACAGCCTCGTTGGCTTTTACAAAAGGAAATAAAAGGTCAAGCACTCACATTGAATTGAACATGCTGAGAAGGGCTGTAAAGGCAAAGCCTATTGCAAACATTGACTTCATTTTCACCTGCAAGCAGACACAAATGGTTCAAGCCATGTGCGTTAAAGCGCTTTAGGAGTGGAAAGGGAAAATCGCTCACAAGTGAGAGGTCCCTGTTATTGTTCTTCAACTTCTCTTCTTCCCGCTCTGTATCATACACAATTATTAAACAACAAAAGTGATTAAAACAAACAAGCATTGTGGTGAAGTGCCAAGAAGCATGAAACCTTAACCTTACCTATTTTCTTTTTCTGTTGTCGGGCGGCTGCCTCACCGTGAGCCTCTTTTTTCTTTTCCACTGCAATAACGAACACGCTGCAGTTAAATGCCGATAAACAATAATTACAGCAGTTCGTCGCCAGGCGCACTCCTACGATGGTTGACTGCTAACCAATCAATGGACAAACTTGTACTACACACGCACACAAAAAGCGCACTTACGTCGTTTGCTTTGTTTCTCAACTTCGGCCTTTAGTTTCTGGTACTTGTCGGTTCTGTACACCATCAGCCATGTCAAACCTTCAACGAACAGCAAAAACCGGCTTTGAGCAGACCCAAGGGTAAACTTCTGAAGTTGCGCCGCTACGGCGCAAGCAATTTTGCATGACACACGTCGCTTCAAGTGTTATAGATTCCGTAGGCTAAAACATAACGTACCTTCGCTCAGCAAGGCCGTGAATATGGAAATTACGAGTATTAATAAGGTGTCTGACCACATTCTGGATCCAAAGCTTGATCAGCCGAATAAGTCTACAAAAACGGAAACTGTTGATTTCACAATGTCTACATTGTTGCTTGCCAGGTAATGTTTCTCGGCTGTAGCAGCCAAGGCACCTGCCAAGGTCTGTCTGGCAGTGCCATACAGGTTCGTGAGCCCACAAGCGCTTGAACACTAAAAAACGAAAAAAAAAAAAAAAAAAGCTGCAGGCTATCTCGGATCTATATGTATGCTATGAAACAAAATTTTGGGAACATTCGAAGTTTGAGGGAGGCATAAATAGTGCTTTAATAGTGCAGGTAGAGTGTACTAAAAAACTATTCCAGTACACTCTAGTGCGAGTACAGTGCCTAGAATGTAAGTATATTCTAGGCACTGTAGTGCGAGCGTCATATTCTAGGCACTGTAGTGCGAGCGTCCATGCCGTTCGTGCTATAAATAGATAGGGGAGTGCAGTTTTTTCCTTCCTCCATGGGGGAGTATTTGCAACCCTTGCAGCTCCCGCATAGAAGCCGTAGTACAGTGCCTAGAATATACTTATATATTCTAGACACTGTAGCCGTAGACTAGCGCCCCAGTTTTTTCCTTCCTCCATGCTAGCGCCAGTACATGGCCACTGGCAGAGTTCATGGGGTGCGACTGTTTTCACAACAAATCCGTGCAGGGGCGGGGCCTCGCCTCGATGACGTATCACCATCTTCTTTTTTTCCTCTCTCTGTTTGGCGGCGCGGTCGCTGTGCGGCGCTGGTTTTTGCATGGAGGTCATTCGAGGGCAGGGAAGCCAGCAGCAAGATAGAATTTGAGGAGCGATTGAGAGAGATGGCAGAAAAGCGGTGGGCAAGGAGAGTTTTCAGTTATTTGTACATGAGGAATGTTGATACAAAATGGAGGAAGCTGACCAGAAAACTGTCAATCAAATATTTGGACTGCAGGAGGGGTGCAAACCAGGAAACAGCGGTTAAGAAAAAGGTTAAGGAAACAGAGAGGGGTCTGTGGAAAACAGGGATGCAGACGAAATCAGCACTGGGCACATACCGAACTTTCAAGCAAGAAATTGCCAAAGAAAATATCTACGATAATTCTAGGGGAAGCTCTTTGTTGTTTGAAGCCAGGACGGGAGTATTGCGGACTAAGATGTACCGAGTCAAGTACCAAGGTATAGACACGTTGTGCTGTGCGTGTGGAGAAGAAGAGGAAACGGCTGAACACCTCATACTTTTCTGTAGGGGCTTAACCCTACAGTGCAAGGCAATGGGGCTGATTTTTTTCAAAGTATTGGGGTTTAGGGACAGTGAAGGCAGAATAGACTTTAAGCGGGTAGAAATAACCAAACAGAGGTTATCTGATTGGTGGATAAAATTAAGGCAGGGGTGAAATTTCACCCACCACAAAGTACAAATTATGTTAATAGCCATGGCTAGGTGGCGTATGCCACCGCCCGATTTAAAGGGTTCAGCCTCATCCATCCATCCATCCATCCAGGCTCCCTAGATCAGCTCATTCCACGTGAGCGAGAAGTTGACGCACGTATCATATTCGCGGCGTGCGTTGTTTGTTTAGCTTGTGAAAGCG
>NC_051154.1:224788427-224998237 GCF_013339745.2 Dermacentor silvarum | reverse complement strand
TTGAAGGCATTATGTCAGAGCCCAGGAGGCAGAATTGAAAAAAAAAAACACATTTTTAAAGTCACCAATTGAGCATTGGCATGCGCTAACTCTGAACTCTGAACCGTTAACCAGAACAATGATAACCCGATCTTCAAAAAGGCGAACCAGGATAAATCAATTGTCTAGTGTTGCCACTAACCACAACTGAAAACAAGTCGTTCTGCCGGGTTGAGTCCCTGGTTAAAATTACTACTGCGTTTTTCACTGATAAATCTACGCGCAGAGCGGAACATTAAGAAGCAGTCGATACATCCTTACTATATAGTGCCTATTCTAGCCACTGTATCCTTACATTTAGACAGCTTGTTCTTGTCTCTTGATGTCCGCACAGCATACGTCCTCTCGTTGACGGAAGCCAAGGACCTCTCAAAAAGCTTAAGCTCATCGTCTGACTTCACGTAGCCATGGGAGTAGCCGTCTTAATGATGATGTAACCCTTGGAGGTACTTTTCGATCACCTTCTGTCGGTCAGGAGGCTCACTCATCGTAGCATCCCGCGCTTTCACAAGCGAAACAAAACAACGCACGCCGCGAATATGATACGCGCATGACCTCCTCTTACAAAGGAGGTCGTGGATACGCGCGCCAACTTCTCGCTCACGTGGAATGAGCTGATCCGAATTGAGGCTACAGTGCTGAGGCGCCGGACACCGACCGCGCCGCCAAACAGAGAGGAAAAAATAAAGAAAATGGTGAGACGTCATCGAGGTGAGGCCCCGCCTCTGCACGGATTTGTTGTGAAAACAGTCGCACCCATAGAGTTCATAAGGTCGCACCCGAGTTCATGCCATATGCCTTTATACTAGAGTACACTCTACTTTGTACGAAGGCAGCAGCGTCCTAGCAGCGTCACCAAGTCGGCGACAGGGTAAAATCGGTCAGTAGATCGGATGAGCCTCATTCGCCTCTGTGGAAAAAAAAAAAAAAATATCAACCACTTCTTTTTGTATAAGTCACATTTTTTTGAAGGGTGATAAAACAACCCATCTTGCGCATCAGGAAACGACGGTTGCCCAGCAACGGCCCCTTCCTTCCCCTCCCCCCCCACCCGCTTACACCTCACGTCCTCACTCTCTTGCTCGGGCTCTCGCCTCTCGCCGCGCTCGGACGGGTGGCTGGTGCTCCGCTCGCGCGCGCGCGTTATGTGGTGGGGGTGGGGGCAGTGGCGGGGGTGCGTGGTGGCGTCATCCGACAAGTGTGCTTGTTTTGCTTGTTGTGCCTATACGTCGGCAGTGGCAGCAAGTTGTTTTCGTCGTCGCTAATTGCGTCTAGCCAATGCCGTGGTCTCGATCGTGTGGATGCAGTGCGAGGCGACCCCGGTCAGCGGCAGGGACGCTCACGAGCGCGGCCTCGGTGATCCACTCACCCAGTTTGCGGCAGCGGCATTGAACAGCACCGAGCGATAGCCCTGCGCGGCGATCGATACGCTAAGAGAGGCAACCGTAGGAATGAACGCGATGGATGGAACTTCTGCCCTTTTACTGGCCGTGCTGCTGTGTTTGGCCGCGATGTTGCAATACGCGAGCCCCTTGCAACCGAACGAAAAAGCCGAGATAGGAGTGCAAAAGCTGAAGAGTCTGTACATAGCTGCAGTGTTCCCCATGAAGGGCCATGGTGGCTGGCTTGGCGGTCAAGGATGTCTTCCAGCGGCGCTGATGGCACTGGAAGACGTGAACAAGCGATCGGATCTCTTGATTGGCTACAAACTCGAAATTGACTGGAGGGACAGCCAGGTGCGTCGTCCTTGACATACATTTGACGAGACATCGAAACACACCGCGCAGCCGGGCGACCTTTGACATTTCAAACAATGCTGCTCTTTTGGCAGATGTTTAATTTACAGTGAAATTTGATTTGCCAAATGGTGCATTTATAATCGTTCAGCTAGCTGTCGCGCCGACCACGTCCCTTGCGTGGCTTATTCACACAACATCA
Source organism: Dermacentor silvarum (assembly GCF_013339745.2). Taxonomy (NCBI): domain Eukaryota; kingdom Metazoa; phylum Arthropoda; class Arachnida; order Ixodida; family Ixodidae; genus Dermacentor; species Dermacentor silvarum. Next base: position 224,996,260 of record NC_051154.1, on the reverse strand, counting down.
TGTGTATAGTATGGTGAAGTGTTGTCTAGCGAGTGCAGTGTTTGTTCGCCACGGTCTTGCGAGTGTAGTGTTTGTGCCGAGCATTATAATCTGTGCTGTAAATGTGGCTGTCCGCTCGTTGTTTTCATGGAGACATCGTTACCTTAAAAAAACAACTTCCTCATTTTGCTGCTCTCATTTGCAGTGCAATCCCGGCCTAGCTGCGACAGTCATGTATGACCTGCTCTACAATGAGCCGCAGAAATTGATGCTGCTTGGAGGTTGCAGTATTGTCTGCTCTACGGTAGCAGAAGCTGCTAAAATGTGGAACTTGGTCGTTGTAAGTGCTTTTGTTGTGCCCATCATATAGTGCTTAGACAGCTCGAAACTGAACAGAAAGCTGAAAACATCACAGATTTGACTGCGCCAGTGGTTGCTCACAGCTCAAAGCATGTTTGTAAATATATCTAATTTGAGAGCAGAGTGTATGCAACTCGTTCCATGTGGTAACACTTCTCATGTCATTTTTAGGCACTTTTATTATAGCACAAGTTGTAAAAAACATGTTGCTGCATCATTTTATTTTTGCTAGTGTCCACCGCTTGTGAAATAGGAACTAATCATTATTTGGAAAATTCTGTCAAACAATGATGAAAGATATTTCTAAATATCTGCATTTTAGTGTTGTGTTTCAATTGTTGAACGGTGTGAGGTTGGTCAATATGTGCGAGATGCAGCTGACCACCCTTGCCCTCTGTGCTTCACATTTTCAGTGCATCATTTACCTCGGCATGAACAAGTCCAACTAGTTGCTGGTGACAAAGAAATTGCTTTTTTTTTTCTAGGTATTAGTTGAAGTAAAAATATTAAGTCCCCCCCCCCCCCCCCTTTTCTTTTTTCCAATGGCCAAGTTCTCAAGGTCAGTATATTGTGTTGTTTAGTTTTGTTTAGGTTCTTTTATCAGTAAGGAAAACTGCTTTCGTTATCTCTACATTCTGTATTTCCCCTACACTTTGACCAAATTGTGCTTAAAGCATCGTGTATCACATTCTTATGATAGATAGGCAAGATCTCCTTTTCCTTGTAGAAGCCTTGAAGGCTGGCATAGTTGGTTCATGTTCAACTGTTTAAACGAGTAAAAGCAAACAAAGAGCTCAAGGATGAAACACTGCAGTGTACTTCTTGTGTGCTGTGCACTTTTGCTAGTTTGAATATCTGTTTCTGTTCATTCAGTTTGGATAGTTATTTTTCTTTCCAACCACACTGCATGCATATACTATCTTTTGCCTTGCTCTCTAAATGCTGCAGCAAAATTTGTGGCGCACTGTGGCGACAGAAGGCCATCAGGCACTGGCCTCATTGCCGCCCATTGTGTGCATGCACCAAACCCAACATAGCCCTTACTGCTAGAGTATGTTCCCTTTAATGTGGGGTGTGGCTTGGGTGATTTAGCATTTGTCACGGAAACAAACAGTTTGGGGTTTGATCCTTCCTGAGTGCAGTGCAATGTCAATTTGATTGATGGCAATATAATGCACTTGCTGTACATTGAGTCTTTTACATAGGAGCACAATTTGTTGTTGTTATTTATACTGTCAACCCAATTAAGGGCCTTTACAGGAGTGGAAAAAAATAGAAGAAAAGATACAAAATTCTGCTACATCTCAAGCAAAAAATAAAAAAATTACAAGGCAGTATAATATGGCAATATCTATAAAAAGTGACATGCAGTGAACAAAGACAAAATACATTGTTTTTATGCGCACCAGAAACAAAAATACATGCTAAGACGCATTCATACCAGAGAAGATGACATTCTCTAGACCAGCAGTAAAATCACTGACGGAGGAAGATGTGACAACTGAATTTGGTAATTCATTCCATTCCTTAATCACCCTGGGAAAAAAGCTATACTTGAATGTATCATTTCGTGTAACTGGCGGCTGTATGTATAAGCTGTGCCTGTGTCTGAAGGTCTGAAGCGTTGATTCGGCGAAATTACGCAGTATTCCGATAAATTTATTTTAACCTGGTTATGAATAATTAAAAACAAGAATTTTAATCGGTCAAACTTCGTCCTTAATTCTAGCGCGGGAAGGTTTGCACGACTGCATAGTTCAGTAGGAGAGTACACACGCTGATATTTATTAAATATAAATCTAGAAGCCAGTCATTGAACTCTGTCCAATTTATGACGGTTAGTGGCAGTGTGTGGGTCCCATACTATTTGCTTATAACTTGCCCCACAAGCTGCAGAAGGCTGCTGTTAAGAGGATAATAACACTTTGCCTGAACATTGCTTGTTGCAAATTTTTATGGGATAAACAGCAGCACAACCTGGAATGCACACAAAAAGGGAAGCAATTATTTTGAATGCTATACCTTTTCTAAATTTTTAGCGAAAAATGCCGCCATTCTATTAGCAAGTGTAAGCAATAATACACGAAAAGCACAAAGAAATCACTGATCGGAAATGGATGAATTCTCATTTTTGGTAAATGGAAAATTCAGCACCCACATTGGTTCTCACTTTTGAAAATTGTGTTTGGTGAAACAACCCAAACAGCTTGAGTGAAACCCACCGAACTTCTGCGCATTTTCATGGTGCCTTTGGTGGACCCCAACACATTTAAATTATGGTAACACTCTTCTTGTGCACTTTTTACTGTCACCAAAGTATTGAGTGCAGGAGTGAACCATGAGCACAAGTGCTTTCAGCAAAGACAGGAATAGGTGATATAATAGGTGAAGCAGCAAAATTCACTGCAATTGCAAACTTCTAAAAATATCTTCTGATGAAATTAGAGCCAGCTGTTGCTCAGTCTTCATATGGGAAGGATTCATAATGACACAAGCTCCCTAATGGGCTATTCTAATTTAGGATGGAAAGTAAATGGGTTATTGTGGTGAACAAAATGGACACTACTGCAAGCTTCTTAGATGCAAAAATATTTTGGTGTCCCACATAGTTATTAATCCAAACAAGACAGAAGTTAACAGGAAGATGGAGGCTTGAAGTGACTAACAGTGGTTAAGCAAGGAATGTCACTGGAGCCAACGTTTTAACAAGGTGTTTTTCCGACTACTCATATTCATACTGTTATAAAGTAGTTTCTTCAAGCACTTTGTCACTGCGCTCATATTATATGAGCAGTTCATTGCTTTCTTTTTCTGAGATGGACAGTGGCTGTGATAGCGTTGCAAACACCCACATTGAGAAAAAAGTGTTTGAAGGTCTAAGGTGTCCAGAAACTAGTGAAGTGTTTGTTTTTAGATATTTTTTCCCCTTGCGGATACTTCTCTGTGTTTTATATTTAAATGTGGTAAGTCCTGAAAGCCTAAATATGATACTTCTTATGTTCATGGGGTTGTTTCTCTTTGTATCAAGATTTTCCTAAGTGGAGGGCTCCTAAAAATTGATAAGAATTGTCAGCAATGGCTTTGAACTTTAAGCATAATAGTTTCGATAGTTTTTGAACTTTTGAGTAAAATTGTTTAGTCCATCAGGACAGACTTAACTGTCAGCCATTCAGTGCAATATACAGATGCAGTTTATGCTGTGCTTCAGGAATGTTTATTCGGCGCTGTTCAAAATGTGGCATCTCCTACAAGATGACTTGGCGTACTTCTGTGTCCTTGTATTTTGCACTCGTGCTGGCAATTTGTTATGAATTGGCATTTGTGTGGCCAGGTTTATTTGCAGATATTGTATGGGTTAATTTGTTACAATGACTTGGGATTGCATTGCCAACTTTCTCTTTGCAGATATCGTATGGATCTAGCTCACCTGCACTCTCCAATAGAAAACGTTTTCCAACTTTCTTCAGGACGCATCCATCAGCTACCATTCACAATCCTACTCGCATAAAGTTGTTTCAGAAGTTCTCGTGGTCAAGAATCGCCATCATTCAAGAAGCTGAAGAAGTTTTTATATCCGTAAGTAGTATTGCTCTGTATTTTTTAAAAGGCAGTATGAAGTTAGATTGAAGTGACTAAATGTACAATGCAAACTTGCTCCCCTTCTCCGCTTTTTTTTTTTCTTTGGGCAGAGCTTTTAGCCATGCTGATCTTTATTTCCTCACTATTGTGCATGGCGAAAAAATCTGAATAGTGGGCTGGTCTGTCCTTTTCAAGTTTGTGAAATTGCATCCTGCATTAATATTCAGTCTATCATCTGTACATGGGATTATGGCTCAGAGCTTCAGTAGTTTCACTTCAAAAATTTTTTTAACATGTTTTAATTTCAATATGCTCGTAGGCCACCTTTTAAATAGTGTTGATAGTGCTTGTTTCAGTACGCAATTCTAAATAGTTTTTAAGCGGTCAGTGCAGTCACCGCACCTTTGCACACAAATATTTGTGGCAAGACAGTACTTTTATTGAATCTATTAATTGGCAACACATTGTAGGCCTTTTAAAAAGCAAGTTTTTGTTATTATTTCTATACCAGGAATGATTGATATATTCTATTTCTTATTTGAATTGATCCACAGCAATGACTCAGTGGCTATGGAGTTCTGCTGCTGAGAACAAGGTCGCGGGTTTGATTCCTGGCTGTGGCAGCCGCATTTAGATGGGGGCTGAATGTAAAAAATGCTAATGTACTTGATTTAAATGCACATTAAAGAACCCCAGGTGGTCAAAATTAATCCAGTGCCCTCCACTACGGTGTCCCTCATAACCCACTGTGCAGTTTGGGAACATTAAACTCCACAATTTATTTATTTTGTGTCATATTTTATTTCCTGGCCAGCCACTTGTTTCACGTAGTACTTGGTGTTTTACTAGCAGGTTCTGTATGTTTGTGGGCTTCCAGATCTACTTGTTTCACTTTTGCAGACAGGTGAAGACTTAGAAGCACGTTGTAAAGAAGCACACATTGAAATTGTTACCAGGCAAAGCTTTCTAACGGATCCCACTGATGCAGTCAAGAATCTTGTGGTGAGTCTTGTGCTTTTGCTGCTTCAGAAGTTGCTTGTTCCTGTACTTTTTGTAGTGTGTATGTGATAAAGAAGTGTTTCCTTTACATTTCTGTCTACAGAGGCAAGATGCACGGATCATTGTTGGCATGTTTTATGTTGCTGCAGCCAGACGAGTATTCTGTGAGGTATGTGCGACTGTGTACCTAGTAGTGCACTTTGTTTAGTTTTATTTTGACCTACATTTTCATCTTTGACATTGTGCTTGCTTGCAATTCTTAAAATGTACTGTATTGACTCATTTCTAACGTGCTCTCACTTGTAACATGCGCCTGATTTTCAGAGCCAGTAATAAAAAATGCAATGCCCTTGTCATTCCACCCAATGGTTTTCATGGCAGGGGATCGTAATGGCGATTTGTGCTTACTTGGAAAAAGAAAATTTATTGCATCCGAGCTACAGTGGATCGGATATTGCTCGTCGGATACCGCAGCCGTGGCCTAGTGGTAGAACGCCCGCCTCGGCTGCGGGAGGCTGTGGGTTCGATTCCCACTGCCGCCGGGCACCCACTGGTTCAAAAGGGTACAAGTGTACCCCGGCCTGGCGTTCGGCTTCCTTCAGGGGTGATACGCTTGGGAAAGGAGCCTGCGCCCTGAATTCCCGTCGAAACCAACGTGAGCACGGAAAACAAGTGGTGTCTGGGCCGCTCCCATGGCGGTCATTTCCCATGTGGCGCCCCAAGCACCTATTGAGGTGGGGGCACCTTCGGGTTGAGGTCAAACACCACTTTTGGGAGCGGCCCAGACACAACTTTTTTTCCGTGCTCACGTTGGTTTCGACGGGAATTCAGGGCGCAGGCTCCTTTCCCAAGCGTATCACCCCTGAAGGAAGCCGAACGCCAGGCCGGGGTACACTTGTACCCTTTTGAACCAGTGGGTGCCCGGCGGCGGTGGGAATCGAACCCACAGCCTCCCGCAGCCGAGGCGGGCGTTCTACCACTAGGCCACGGCTGCGGTCAGAGGCCTCCTTATCATTATCAACAGCCCCAGAGCATCACATCTTCGGTGCCATCTCATCATCATCATCATCATCAGCCTATATTTATGTCCACTGCAGGACGAAGGCCTCTCCCTGTGGTCTCCAATTACGCCTGTCTTGCGCTAGCTGATTCCAACTTGCGCCTGCAAATTTCCTAACTTCAGTTTCAGTTTCAGTTTATTCAATACAAAAACAGGGATAATTACATCATAAGTATATCACCCCACCTAGTTTTCTGCTGTCCTCGACTGCGCTTCCCTTCTCTTGGTATCCATTCTGTAACTCTAATGGTCCTCCAGTTATCCATCATACGCATTACATGGCCTGCCCAGCTCCATTTCTTCCATTTAATGTCAACTAGAATATCGGCTACCCCAGTTTGCTCTCTGATCCACACTGCTCCCTTCCTGTGTCTCAACGTTAGGCCTAACATTTTTCGTTCCATCACACTTCCTGCAGTCCTTAACTTGTTCTCGAGCTTGTTTGTTAACCTCCAAGTTTATGCTTCATATGTTAGCACCTGTAGAATGCAATGATTGTACACTTTTCTTTTCAATGACAGTGATAAGCTCCTAGTCAGGATTTGGCAATGCCTGCCATATGCACTCCAACCTAATTTTATTCTTCTGTAAATTTCTTTCTCATGATCAGGGTCCCCTGTGACTAATTGACCTAGATAAATGTACTCCTTTACAGACTCTAGAGGCTGACTGGTGATCCTGAATTCTTGTTCCCTTGCCAGGCTATTGAACAATATTTTTGTCTTCTGCATCTATGGTATTTCAAATACCGGATTTTCTATATACCTTGCAGACAGTGGCAATCTGATGAACTTGTGGAGCAGGCACAAAGCTACCACAGCTCCTACAGCTCTATTCTGGACACTTGTCAAATTCCACTATGTTCATGAATTCTGCCATTTTGAAGTCTTGATCCAATCACTGAAGCTGTAGCTGCGCACTATGTTCACAATTTTTTTTTTTTTTTTTTGTGGCATAGAAATGTACTGCAGTTTTCCCCCGTCTCATGAAATGTAGCTTGGTAACAATATGTATTTAAGTTTTCTTTTCCCTATGAAATGAATATAATTTTTCATAGAAAATTTGTCAGATGAAGTTTTGCTACTCTTCTTTTTGTCAAGTTGGATTAGGCAGAGTGAAAGGGCAAAAGGTTTGAGAGACGTGGTCATCAGAGAAAATTTGTGCAGTCCCAAAAAGCAGTTCTTCATTTGCTCAGGGAAGCCACACATACTACTCTAGAAATCCTCTAGGCAGCTTGAACAGCACATTCAAATAAAGCCTGGGCACTTCGAATGTTGTTTCACTTCAAAAAACACAGCTTCATTACTTCAAACACGATCGTAATACCATAAAGCTCTGTTACGGGTTTCCTGACGTAAAATGGCAACCACATGGAACGTATTTCTTATGTATTTTTGGCATAGTGTCCCCTGATGTTGGGGTGTTGACACTATGCAGTGAATCCACTGCTGCAAATTCAGCCGAAGAATGCTTGATGTGGGTACTCACTTAGCAACAAGGATTAAATAATGGTACACATTTCATCCCTAATAGCAATGTCTTTATCGTGTTGCTATGGAAAGAATGCACCAAAACCAGTTTATGCATGATGAAGAGGCATTGCAAATATGCACCTTATGGTTGACGCTTTAGACTCTCTTCTTCCTATAACCATGGCTGCTTGTTGGACGTACGAATTGTGAGCTAACAACCCTTTTTTTGCTTCATTGGTCTTCTCACTGCACACTGCTACAAAGAGCAGTAGCAAACCTCTGTTTGGCCAATCCTCTCAAAACATGCCTATACTCCATGGGCGCGATCTTGTACGCGTTCCAAAATGGAACGGAGGCGTTCCGTTTCATCGAGCCGCACACGATTGGTCAATTTGAACATCGCGGTTGAAATTGACCAATCGTGTGAGGCTCGATGGAACGGAACGCCTCCGTTCCATTTTGGAACGCGTACAAGATCGCGCCCCATATCCCAAGTCGTTTGCGGCACTGTGGAAGCTGCAGAACTCCTTAGCCAATAGGAAAGCCGAATGTCTCTCCAGATATGTTCATTTGTGCTGCGTCATCTGCTCAACACCACAGTAATTCGCGGTATACAACATGCATACACAGAGGCCCTAACATGTCATATATCGCTGTAACGTGTCATGTACCAAGCAAAAATACAACTCTCTAGTCCCACCAATAATTGGGCAGTTAAGCCTGGAGCTATATTCCACTGTGTAAGGTTATTACCTCGTTTGCACCTCGTACCTTCGGCAGTGCTGCAAACAACTTCTGAGATGGGGTATAGTATCCATAGGGTGTATGAACTGCACTTTTTTTTCTTTGTTACAAAGAGCATTCTTAGAAAGACAAAAAAAAAAGGAAGAAAAAGTGCTGCTTGCGGCCACCTTCTTCGTCAAGGAAAGCAAAGAAAATCGAAAAAGGAGTATCGTCTCATACATTCACAAAATTTTGTGTAAGCTAAGGAAATGTAATGTTGCTCAACAGGTAAATATTCTTGTAAACTTGGCCACACTTGATAAGCTGGTGAAACTGTGCAGAGGAAGCTTACAGAAGGGTAAAACAGCAAAGCTGCTCAATCAAGCACTGGCATCTGCTTAGTGCTTAAGAGTGTAGAAATATAGCAAACAACCTGATGTCAGCAGACCAGAAAGACAATAAACAAGGTACCCTGCTTACTGTTTTCACCTATCCTGTCTTCATACTGTTCACTCTTCAACAAATCAACCAGCTCAACTGTACGCATTGCTGCAGTGGTGTGGAAGGTTTCTATTTCACGTGGTGGATGCCCAGACAGCTGGCTGATGGAATGCCATAACATTGCAAAACATAAAAGAAAGCCATTCAGCAGTTGCGACTGCATGCCGGTCCTGTAAAGATGCAATGGGATCGGCAAGCAAGGTTTTTGACCAAGCTTAATTTAGAGGCTGTGGAAATTCAGTATACATGAAAGAATGCTCCTTATGAGAAAAAGAATTGGAGTGTCTATTATCGTCAAATTGGAATGAAATTAGATAAGGTCATTCGGTGTCAGTCATATCTGTTTTTCACATTTTTTTATTGGGGGAGGAGGGGTGTGTGTGTATGTGGAGGGGGGGGGGGGGGCTGATGGGGTAGTGCATTGTGTTAGGTGGGGGTTAATGCATTGGTTAGGGCATAACCTATTTCATTGTTTTGAGGTATTATTGTTTCTGTTTTTGTTACACTTGTGTATTTGGAAACATCTCTGCGATTCTGTTGTAACAACTTATTGAACAAGCATGTGACCAACTGTGCTTAGCTGCATAAGCTGGCCAAGTAACAAATGAACTGTAGAAGGACACGCATTTGGGCTGGTTGGTTCATGATTACGAGAAGACGAAACAGCGCTGAACAACAGGCGAATGGAGCGCCCGTGTCTGTGCTCTCCCTTCGTCCTGTTGTTCAGCACTGTTTCGTCTTATCGTAAGCAACAAATGTCTGACGAGATTTTTTAACGCTTTTCTATGAGTGACATTTTCATCAGAATGACGCAAATAATGGGACAGTTTTTGTATGGAAGCTTGTTTGATGGGTTGTGCAAATAATTTGTTGTCATTTAGTATAGGAGTTATTGAGTAACTCTTTATGATCTGTTTTGGTGTGCAGGCATATAAACAGAATGTGTTTGGCAAGCAGTATGTGTGGCTTCTAATTGGATGGTATGAGGACGGTTGGTACACAGTGCAAGACAAAGGCCACAACTGCACTACAGAGCAGATGAAAGAGGCCCTGGAAGGGCACTTCACCACTGAAGCTCTTATGCTCAATCAAGGAAACCAGGAGACCATCTCGGGAATGGTATGTTTATTATTAACTAACGTTACATGCCTGGGTTGTTGGAAAATTCTCAGCCTGACTAAGAAGATAATGGCTTAGAGCTTTTAAGCTTCACTAGTTGTACTTAACTAAGTAAAATGAAGTAGCATATTGTTTCTGAAGACTGTGTAAATTTTTTAAAATTGTAAATTCCTATCGTCAGGTACTGCTTTCTTGTAGCTTCTCCTTCAAAGTTAAAAGAAATGTTTTTAGTTATTTTTTCGGTTCGGAAGGAGAAAATTGTCAGAAAGAGCAAGATCTAATAACACAAACGGTCGATGTACTCAGTTTCTTCACAGCAGCCATTACCTTGGCAGCCTTTCTGTGTCAGCACATTTTCCTGCAGAGCAAAAAAACTTCTCTGGGACTTCCTTTATCCTACAGCAAGATTTTGAAGTAATCTGCATTCACTATGTGACATTTGTAAAGAAAGAAAATAACTGGCTGTGTTCTTTCTGGTTGACCATGGCTTTCTTGGGCAGTAGAGAGCCAGACTGCTGCCATAGCTCTGATTGGTGCTTTTCCGTTCTTTCTTTCTTTTTACTAACATGCCGTAATTGTCTTTCATCCAGAGTGATAAACTGCTACGTAACGTTTGACTGTTAGATCAGGCTGTTAGATGTTTTTTAAAATTCACTTTGATCTGTTCAAACTGCTGCATTTTGTCTGTGTTTAATAATTTGAATCTTCATTTGGCTGTAAGCTCCTGTATCCCAAACTGTTCTAAACATTAAGCCAACATATTTTCTGTGTATGCTTTTGCCTGAACAAATAATTTAGTTAAGGTTTGAAGGGGGATGTTGACTGGAAAACATAGGGCAATAAATTGCACAAGACACATGAAACAGATGAGGACATTTCAGATGTGTCTTTGTGTAATTTATTCACGCTTAGTTTTCCGGTCAACATGTCAGACCAAACTTGCCCAGCAGTTAGTCCTTTCTAGGGGTGGAGACGGCCAAGATCATTGCATGAATGGAATCAATACCTTTTGGGGCTGATGCGGTTGAAGGCATTTCAGCCTATGCTATATCTTTAGACTGGATTCCTCCCCATTTAAATTTTGCATGTCATTGCTTGATAGTTCTTGGTGACAAGCATTTGTCCCTTAACCCTTTTAGCATCACTGACGTATTGGTGTGTTTCTGTCCCACCTTGTTACCTTTGACATTCCTTTTGTTAGATAGAAATGTGAGGACCACTTCAGGAGAGCATTTGCCATTATCTGTGCCATATTTTTCATTTCTGCACAAACAAAAATAAATCGTTGTTTGTTTTTTAATATGTGTGAAAAGAACCCTATGCTGGGGGCCACATCACCTCCGAAAAAACCTGACACTGAAAGGGTTAAAGGCCAGCTGCAAGGAAAATTTTGGACCACATAAAAAACAAAATCTTGGGCTTTACATGCCAAAACCACCATCTGATTATGAGGCATGCCGTCGTGGGGACCCCAAATAAATTTTGACCACCTGGGTTTCTTTAATGTGTGCCTAATTCTAAGTACGTGAGCATTTTTGCACTTCCTCCCCATCAAAATGCGGCCGCTGCAGCCTTAATGAGTCAGCGACCTCGAGCCCAGCAGTGCAGTGCCATAGCCACTGAGATACCACAGCAGGTGACTGCACAAAAAACTTAGTTTCAGATAGTGTGGATATACATATAGCAGTGTCTATGCGATATTTTACATAAAAGATACAAGTGGATGCATTATGAAAATCTCGTAAAAATATACATTTTAATACCGAAACTGCTTAGTAGTTGTGGCGTTGCACTGATAAGCATACGGTTGCAGGTTCGATCCCAGCTGGGCTGAATGCAAAAATTCTTGCATACTATGCATTGGGTGCACATTAAAGAAACCCAGGTGGTCAAAATTATTCCAGAGCCCTCCACTACAGCATCCGTCATAAGCCACTGTGCAGTTTTGAGATGCCAGATCCCCCAAATGATTTTCTTTTTAATGAGACTGGGAAACAATAAAGAAATAAGAACACGACCATTACCATTCACCGGAAATAACGCAGAACCTAGAACAGTGAGAACCGTTGCAGCTGCTTGGCATGACCTCCGAGATGAAGTGGCATCGGCGGTGCACAGAAAATCACAGAGGTGATGTGCTGAGATTTGTCTCACATTTGCTCACCACCAGGTGTCCATGTCGTCTGCAAAGGTGCTATTTAAAGGCTTTTCGTAAAAAAAATTATATGAGCTCTGCAACTTTGCCACATTTGCTTCAGTAGTATGTACTACTCATTTATAACCAATTTATCCAAAGTGAAATTTCGTTGCAGTTGTTCTTTAATGCTGCTACCGTGCAGTGCTTCCATCATTCACTGCTTCCACCGTGCAGTGAAGAATATCTGTTGTAACCTTTTCTAGAAAGTTTAATTCATGATAGCCTGGAGCCTAACATATAAATATTCAATGTTTAATTCATATGGCTGCATAAGTCAAAATGATTAGTAGTGACAAATTAAGATAGAATTTTGAAAATTTTCATGTTGCTCTAAAAGGAACGCTGTTTCTAAATTCATTAAAAAAGGCATTGCTGAAATTTGTCGAATTGGGTCAAGCCAAGAACTTTTCGGCACCGCTGTATATGTATCCTAAAGTGCTTGTTGTGGTTGTGAAACTAAGCTCATAATAATCGTATTGATACGCACGTTCATTGAAGAAGCTCAACATGTAAATATTTAATGTTTAATTCATATGGCTGCATAAGTAAAAATGAATAGTAGTGAGAAATTAAGATAGAATTTTTGAAATTTTCATGTTGGTCTAAAAGGAACGCTGTTTCTAAATTCATTAAAAAAGGAATTGCTGAAATTTGTGGAATTGAGTCAAGCCAAGAACTCTTCAGCACCAATGTATATGTATCCTCAATTGCTTTTTGTGGTTGTGAAACTAAGCTCATAATAACCATATTGATACGTATGTCCATTGAGAAAGGTCGGAACACAGCTGTCTAGACGACGACGAAGAAGAGACTCGCACGCAAGCTATTAGTTAGCCTGCCTAGCATTGCAATATGCTGTGAAAATATATCATGTACAGTTTTCTGTGTAAGTAGTGCTTCATTCGCGCAACATTTTGGTGGAGGTGGACGTTTCCCGTGCCTCACCACGGAGCTCCACAGCAGCTGTGCTGTCCAGTTTTCAGCCATGGTTCCCGTTGATACTTTGTCAGCACCGGCAACACAACTCAGCCACCACATATGTCGCGCTTCTTCAACGCCGCAATCCTGGCACATTCTCCGGCCAGAATTGTCTCGACGTTGATGACTGGCTCAGTATGTACTGTAATGTGTCGTAGTTGGAGTGATACGACTGATTACGACCGATTGTTTCGGGGATGCACACAGGTTTATTTGTGCTACATCGCAGCCATCTTGGAAGCCCCTGCTGTCTACCAGGGTTGCCTTCCTACATTCTAAGAAGTGCTATGCATGGACACTACATGTACGAGCATGTTAGTCAGAAAAACCACTGGGACCCTTCTACCACGCTAGCTAATGGGACTGCTTGGCTCGAATGCCGCTTGTTTGGTTTCAGACGCACGAGAAAGAGCTCACCAGCTGGGAAATTTTCAAGCAGAAGCTCCCTGATCTCTTTGGAAAACTCGAGCTCACACTCGTTCTACCGAGTCATATGTCACCCACATACAAGACGTGCTTGCCCTTTGCCAAAAAATAGATGAGAAAATGCCAGAGAGTGACAAAGTTGGCCATGTTTTGAAAGGCATCATGGATGATGCGTTCAGCTTACTGATTTACACTTATGTCTCCACCATCAATGCCATCGTCAAGGAATGCCGATGCTTCGAGCAGGCCAGAAGCCACCGTGTAACTGCTCAGTTTTCTCGTCTCAGTAATACGGCTGCCACGCTAGCTTACACTGATTTTGTCGTCACGCCACTTTTTTATGAGAGGAAGATGCACATTGTTCGATGCGAGCTTGATGCGGTGTGTCCTACCCCACTTTGTCCCCAACCACACGACCATCTCTCTGATTCAAGCAGTTGTGTGGCAGGAATTTGCTGACCTGGGTTTTCCTTCAGCCTGCTCTCTCTCCCGACCTGACACCGTACTGGTGCTGATTAGTGTGCCCTGCGGCGACCTGTACTTTCCCTTCCGTTTCCGCAGCCCAGCTAAGTGGAGAACCCTAGACGACAGGCCAATCTGCTTCCGTTGCCGCCAAATCGGACATACATACTTTCACTGCCGCTTTCATTGGTTGTCTCCATCCTGAAACAACTTTGTCCCCACTTCTTGCCCGTTTACTGAACCCCGCCGCTATTCACCACGCTGTGCGCCACCCGACTCAGACGTCCCTGTGGATAATCTGCCCTCCCCTCAGTCGCCCTCGCCTTAACGCCATCGGTCTCCTTCACCCCAACCTCGCCGCTATTCCTCTCCAACCACCATCCGATTTCCCCGGACGGAAAACTAGATCATGCCGTTCTTGGAAGTGATCATCCCAAAATCCTTTATTTTCGCTGTCTACAAACCAGAACCTAATTGAGATATATGTCGATGGTGCTCATGTGACAGCATTGATCGATGCCGAAGCCCAGATATCTGTTATGAGCAGCCGCTTTCTACATTAGTTGAAGAAAGTCTTAATGCCGGCCACCACTCAAGCCATCTGCATCGTCAATGGCAGTATGGTTGCGGTCCTTGGAATGTCTACTGCCCCTGTCGGTGCCCCTCCCCCGTCTCTCAATCAATATATATATATATATATATATATATATATATATATATATTTACAGGGTATCCCAACTATCATGCACAAAGATTTAAAAATATGCAAATGCCACGTAGGACAGAACCAGGGTAATGTTGTTTGCCATTGCTTGGAGATACTCAGATTATTTTTTGCATTCCGCCAAATTCCATAATTAGTCCTAATTAATTAACCAACTTCTCAAATATTATAATTACATGAAAAGTGTCAGTGCGAAAATTGTAGAGCAACATGAAAAACTCCCAATACAGCTTTCTGTTGCTCAATATGTGCTACATAAAAGTGTTTTTGCGAGCGGGACAGAAGCTCGCAAATACACGCAAAGTGCCTCGAGTGGCCAGTCGCGCGAGTCGAATATACGCAAAGCCCTAACGTTTGTTGAGCTGCTCTCCTCCATTCGTGTGCCTGATGGTCAGTACATCGCCACACCAATTGCAGATGTATTATTAATGTGCAATGTTAATGTGTCGACTTTGGCTTTTCAAGTCCTTTCCAAAGGCATGTCTCTGGCCATGCACTGTGCTGTAGAGGACTGCTACATAACTGCATTTTCAGTAGACTTCTGCTACGACTCTCCCCAACCTCCGCAGCATGTTACTTGCCTCGGTGCCAAATTTGTCCGCATGATTGCGACAGACCTCTTACCTGAGCAATCCACCGCTCTGGGCCACCTCTTGGCTACCTACCATGACATTTTGACGATGACAATCATCCTTTGGGCCAACCTTATTTGTTAAGCACCTCATGAATACTGGTGATGTTATTCCGGTTCAATGCCGACCATATCAAATGTCTGCATCAGAACAGCAGATTATTCAAACAGGTCAACAAGGTGCTTACGAAAGGCATTATTGAACCCTCGTCAAGCCCTTGGGCGTCACCCGTCACGCTTGTCAAAAAGAAAGATGGCGCCTGGCAGTGTTCTGTGAATTATTTTCACCTTAACAGGGCTACGAAAAAAGACTTTTATCCTTTACGATACATTGATGACGCTCTCAATTGTCTACATGGTGCCAACTACTTTTCATGAATAGACCTTCGATCTGGTTACTTGCAGATTTCAGTGGCCGAAAAGGACCAAGAGGAGACTGCATATGTCACTCCTGACAGTTTACGCCAGTTCAGAGTCATGCCTTATGGTCTATGCAGAGCCCCAGCAGCATTCGAACGAATAATGGACTCATTGCTTTAGGGATTCAAATGGACCACATGTCTCTACTACGTAGGTGACGTAATTGTATTTTCCCCCACGTTTGAGACTGGCCTTAAGTGTTTCTCGGCTATTCTTGATGTCTTCCGTAAAGCTTAGCTCCAACTGAACTCGTCCAAATGCCACTTTGGCTGCTACAAATAACCATGCTGAGACATGTGGTTGACACTTTCAGCATACAACCAGACCCGGAAAAAATTTGTGCTGTTAAGTCTTTTCCTTTTCCTTGGTCACTGAAAGACATTCGGAGCTTTATAGGCCCGTGTTCTACTTTTGACACTTCGTGATAGATTTTGCAACAATTGCACGACCACTTACTGTCCTTATAAAGAAAGATGTGCCTTTTACCTGGGGTGCCACTGAAGCTGCCGTATTCTCTAACCTCACCAACATGCTCGCTAGACCACCTATCTGTGGCCACTTTGACCTGTCTACTCCTACAGAAGTTGGTACAGACGAAAGCAGTTATGAAATCGGCACAGTCTTAGCTCAACACCAACGTGGTCACAGCCATGCATTGCCTTTGCCAGCTAACTCCTGACAGCTGCAGAGTGCAACTACTCGTTTACAAAGTAGGAATACTTGTTTAGGCGATATCAAAATTCTGCCCATATGTATATGGCAGGCAGTTCTTTGTAATAACAGACCATCACGTCCTGTGCTTACTGTCATCACTGAAGGCTCCCAAAAGCCGACTGTGTCTCTGGACACTGTGGCTCCAAGAATATTCCTATACGGTTGTCCACAAGTCCAGTCACCTGCATCAAGATGCAGACTGTTTGTCTCGTTACCCCGTGAATAAACAAACCACTGACCACCTGCAGTCACGGACATTTATGTAGACGCTTGCATTTTTTCGATTTCACTGTTCCTCAACATCACCGACGAGCAATGCCGTGATGTCTCCTTGCGCACCATCATTGAACGGCTTGAATCTTTGCCTTCTGATGCCCCCCTATGCTTTTTCATCCTGCAGGTTGGCATATTATACCGTCATAATGTTCACCCTGACAGTGTAACCCCTCCACCTCGTTGTTACCAAACACCTGCCCTCCACTGTTCTCCATGAACTTCATGACGAACCCACTGCCGGACACCTCGATGTCTCTTGCACTTAAGACCGGGTCCGCCGATGCTTCTTTTGGCGGCCTAGTCCTGCCTGCGCTGTCTGACGATAATGTTACTGCATGCAAGAAATGCCAATGCCGCAGAACACCATCAACCCTACCTGCCAGGTACCTGCAACCTCTCAACATCCAGTCCAAGCCATTTTTTCGTGTTGGATTGGACTTGCTGTGCCCCTTTCCTCAATCCACCTCTGGCAACAAGTGAGTCGCAGTTGACACCAATTAGTCAGCACGCTACACTATCACACGAGTGCTTCCAACAAGCTGCCCCACAGATGTCGCCGATTTCTTGCTACACGATGTCTGCGCCACAGATGTCGCTGATTTCCTGCTACACGATGTCGTTCTACAGCATGGAGCACCATGCAAACTGCTTCCTGACCGTGGCCGCACATTACTGCCATGAGTTATCGCCGACATCTTGAATGCTTGCTCAACGCACCACATGCTCATAACATCGTATTACCCGCAAACCAGCGGTCTTGCCAAATGTCTTAATCGCGATCTTACAAACATAGTTTCGAAGTATGTTTCTTCTGACCACACCGATTGGGATCTCGTTCTGCCCTATGTAACATTCGCCTACAATTTGTCGCGCCATGACACTGCCAGGTACTCTCCATTCTTTATGTACGGTCGAGAATGTATACTACCTCTGGACACTTTACTTCCATCTCCCACTGCCCCAGCTAGCGAATGTGCACATGATGCTATTACCCGATCTGCCCATGTCTGTTGCATTGCCCATGCTCGCCTTTTCACCTCGCAAGAGAACCAGTGGTGTTTGTAGAATCAATGACACCGAGACATGCTCTTTATGCCTGGTTCTCTGGTGCTCCTGTAGTCCCCCCCCTCATCACGTTGGGTTCACAGAAAAGCTGCTCTCTCGGTACATAGGCCCCTACCGAGTGCTTCGTGCTGGAGCACTGGTTACATATGAGATTGTCCCTGCTACTTCCACTACGTCATCTGCCTCACAATCAAGTGATGTTGTGCACGTCTCTCGCCTTAAATCCTACCACTGTGCTGCTACCACCGATCTTTAGACGCCCCGGGACTGCGCTTCAGCCACAGGGAGTAATGATACATAGGTCCATTGAAGAAGGTCGGAAAACAGTCATCCTGACAAAGACGACAACGAAGCAGGGACTCACACGCAAGCTATTAGCTAGACTGGCCAGCGTTGCAATCCACCGAGTAAATACATCATGTACAGTTTTCTGTGTAAGTAATGCTTCATTCGCGTAACAATATGAAGCCAGCAGACAATTACATCAAGGAAAGCATAGGGTGAATTACTTGTATGAATTGAAATTTAGAAATGATAAATAAACGGAAACAAAAGCGGACAAAAAAAAACAACAACTGAAAATTGAGCCCCTCTGCTTCCTTTCTAAGCTCATAATAGTGATCGTTGTAGGCATGTGGGCAGAAGTTTGCTCAGCAACCTTTTAGTACATTTCTAATTGGGCCAGTAATGAAATTACATTACTTCCAAACACGCTACTGTCCTGAATGATTTCACTTTGACCAGGACTGAAGTGCGCTTGCAGTGGAAAAACCTTTAGCATGACTACTGCTTGGGGTCTTTCAGGGCTTTTTCTGCATCCTGGGTGATAGCATTTCATATGGATTTCAGCATGTAGTGAATCTAATAGCACATTCCAGTGGACGAATGGATATACAAGTGGCAGTCTGCAAAGAGTAGAGCATGGCACCACAATGACAGCCTTCCTTGTTGTGCCACTGCACCATTTTTCCATGAAATTTTTTTGGACTAGCATGAAGGGTGCAGCAGTGTTGCAGTGCCGGTGCAAGTTACATTATAAATATTGCATTGTTTCCTGTTTACTTTGCAATCAGCGTACGATCATCTGTAAATGCTGTTGGCTGCCCTCAGCACAGTGAACTGGTTTGTGCACATCAAACTAATTGTCATGCCTTGTCCACTCGTTTGACTACAAGGACCTGCATGCCCCTTTGAGAGCATTAGTGCATCTGTTTTCCCACTAAAAGTCACCGTTATGTAAGGGATGGACTTCCATTTTCCCAGGTGCATTTAATTTCTGATAACATTGTCAGTAGACTGTTGAGGTGCCTGCCAGATGTGTGAGCTGCGTTAGTGCCCACCGTGCAAAGTTGGCTTGCCCACTAAGCTCTAGCCACAGCCTTCTCGAATAAGCCAGGCTGAAGTCGCCCACGGAATGTGTGTTGCATACTGGTCTCAGAGTTTCTATTAGAAGTGAAGGCAATGTGAATTTTGTGTGGCTGACATGTCTGCAGATTAGTTAGTGGGTCTGCTGTCATCAGCACTTCCCAACTGGTCTTCAAGTTTTTCTGTGCCTGAGAGCCAAAGCGCTCTCTTTCTACCCTGTTGTCACCACATAGCCACCCATTGCACCCTTTGTCATCACATTTCAAATATAGATGTAATGCTGATTGTATGTAGACATTCATCTTGAAACTGCAGCGCGCACACAAGAAACGAGGACAATAAGGCGAAGGTGACAGACTTCATGACGCTAGATATGTTTGTGCCACAACATCTTCAGGGGTGACATTTGTCTACAAGCAATGACAGAACCAAAGCCTTTGAGTAGCGCTTGTGCATTCATTTCTTCTTTTTTTTTTTTTATACAAGTCAGTGTCAGGCACTGTGTGGGGTATGTGGTTGAAGTCATTAGAGAACTGGTTTATGTGCCCTCTTGAAGGCAAGGCTGTTTCTATACAACCTTTTGGTATGATGTTCTAAAAATAAAGTGGTGTATGGAAGTTTCTTCTCATTGAAAGGTAAATTGAAAGAACAAAATGCTCTCAACTTTTGTTAATTTGAACCTGACGGGACCGACGGAATTGATAAAATTATCTGGCGGGTCGAATTAAACAAGATGCAGAAAAAACGCCACAACACACCTCTGATTCATTTGTCAGTATTTGCAGGGTCGGACATGCACCCAAATCAAAAACACAACCACTATCTATGTGTCCAAAGTAGAAAACTAATGTGGAAATGACACAAAAGCTTCTGAACAAAGTAGAAATCTATTGTGCGCCCGATTTTCTTTAGTATGAAAAAAATTAGCAAGGGTCTGATATGTATTGCACAACGGTGGCTGGTTTTCTAGTCAGCTTCATCACATGTTTTTTAAATTGAGCTTTGCCAAAATAAAGCAGTGTTATGCGGTAAAGCATATGAACACCGTAAACGCGGTTTTAGTTTCATATCCGATTGCACTGCGCAGGTAACTTACGGCATAATGTTTTGGGGAAAGAAAGAAAGAAAGAAAGACACGCATTTGAATCGGGTAAATACCGTAATCAGACATTGTCAACTACTGTTATTGCTTGAAAATCTTCATAGGTCAAGCCGAAAATAGGCGTTTTCAAAGGGAGGTGACATGTACTCAACTCATTCACTGTCCTCTAAGCTCTTCCGAGACAGACACTGATACTTGCGTGCATGCTAACTGCGTGCATGCTAACTGGTCAAGTTAAAATTATCTGGCGAAGGCCAATTTTATGATTCAAATAATGAATGTTTGGGCATATAGAAATGCATGGGTGCCTGCTGGGACTTTCGGTCAGCATCGAATTAACCAAAAAATCTAATTAATGGAAGTCTACTGTAAAACAAGCCATTGGTAGGGACCAAGCTCATGACATATATTTGTGCTTTGTCTAGAGCTTTCATATGTTTAAGACAAGAGAACTAGTATCCTGCATTGTTAGTGGCTTCTCTGGAATGCAGTTGTGTATTTGCATGCACATACTTCATTGTTATTTTTCAGAAGCAGTATGGTCATGCAGCAAAAGCATCGACACTGACATTGTTTGCTGCTGTTTAACAAAATGCAGAATAAACTAGCGCGTTTGTTGAGTAGCAGAGCAGTTGCCACAGTATGTTGATCACTTGATGTGCATCATTGTCTTTCTTGTGTGCAGAGCTCGCAGCAATTCCTGGAGCGGTATGAGCGAGCGCTAGCGGAGCAGAATGGAGGGCTTCAGGGCTACAAGCCTGAAGGGCATCAGGAGGCCCCCCTAGCATATGATGCCATCTGGGCCATTGCATTGGCGCTCAACAAGACCATCAACACCTTGCGTGAATACTCCATGAGCATTGAGGACTTTACTTACACCAACCACAAGATTGCAGATGAAATTTGGTCAGCCATGAATGCCACCCAGTTTCTTGGTGTCTCGGTGAGAACTTCTTTTGTGCATTTTCCTCTCATGTGCCTGAGTAATAAAGAGATTCTTTTTACTTGATTCTATTCTGTTATCCTCATCCGCCACCTTGACCGGCTGATTCCAGCATTATTGTAAGCAAAGACTCGTTCAGTTCAAAGGTAATAGGGTAAAAGAATCAGTCTGAAATGGAATCAGAATTGGATCAAAATAGAATCTCTGAATTCATATGGCCATGGTATTCTTTGCATTTTTAAAATAATGCCAGCTGTGTGTTTGACACAGAAGCAGCTGTTCTGAACAAATAATATCAGACAGAAAAAACCTCTTTCATCAAAGAACCTTGATGACAGAGCAGTGCATAGATGTTCACAGCACAAAGCAAGAGATATTTCCTCTTCACTTGCTGTTCACGAAAAAAAGTATGTTGGCAGAGGAAGCTGTAACAAGAAAACAATTGGTATGGGAAAAATTGGCCTATTATTCGTTAGTTCTGTGATCGTGGTATGTGTCATATTGCTTTGCAAATTGAACTTGTAATTACCATATTTACTCGAAAAAAGGTCAAGCACGAATATAGGTAGACTCCTATATGCAGTGGAATCTCGAAGATGCGATCACGGCTAATACGAATTTCTGGATAATACGAATTTTTCTGAGGTCCAGGCCGAGTCCCATTACTTTGCAACGTGCTAGAGAACGGTTGTTACAAATCGATTTTCGACCTGTGTCAGTTGATACGAATAAACGCCGCCCCATTGACGGCCGCAAAAGAGATCAGCGCGCAGTCACGCGCTTTCTCCCTTTCAATTTTGGTACGGAGGTGCGGACGCGGCGCCGGACAGCGCGGAGCCCGCGACTGGGCGCGAAGAGTTTGAAGCGGTGGCGCTTTTGTTGCTTTTCCTTTTGTGCTTTTCCCCATGCAGGCGTGGGGAAGCGCGGCCGCCGCAGCGAGCGAAGGTTCGTGCGGTCTATCGCTTCAACGGAAACTGAGCGGCGTAAGCACAACGCATACAAAGGTCAGAGCCGTGTGGAGATCGCTTTCAAGATACGGTACGCGCGATAACACCGACAGCCGGCACAGGCACAAAGTACAAGAAGGCATTTGTTGGCAGATTAGAAGCCGGCCCCCCCCCCCCCTCTGTCTCTTCCTCCCGCGCTGCCTTCCCGTTTTGCTCCTTTCTTCGTGGGAGATTGCGTCGCCAGTTACCCTTGCGCCCGGTTGCAAGATACCAGTTACACCGTGCAAGATACGCATTTGGTGCCGCAGCACAGCGTCGCCCTTCCCTCCCATACCCCCACGGCCTTTCGCGTGGCGGAAGTCGCGTTTGCTCTCGGCTGTGCGTTCGCTCTCTGTAAAGGCGCGCGTCCCCCGCGCGCTTTCACTCGCACATACGGCGCGTGGCAACGATTTTATCGCCCTTGGACTCATGCTCCACGTCTCCGGATCGCCCTCGTTGATCTTCTTTCCCATCGTTGGGCACACCTCGTTGAGAAGCGTGCTCGCTACTGCCCTTGCGGCGAGATTTTCCCATGGAAGCCGGATTATAACCGGTATTACGCGGCTGCACTCTAAGCGGTATGCGTATACATGGAGTTCTATTAGAGGGTAAACGGGAATCGGAAAAGGCCGCATTGTAGCCAGTTCTTCACTATAAACGGTTACGTTATAAGTGGTCTATACTGTAAATGCTTTTTACGTACGTGTGCCTGAGTGAGTTCACCTCTGACTCTTTAATTTAGCTAGTTTTAATTTTGTTTCGATGATACGAATTTCGGCTAATACGAATATTTTTCATGACCCCGTGAGATTCATATCATCGAGATTCCACTGTATTGTGCTTTCCGAGAAATAAAAAAAAATAATAATTCGGATATAGGTCGACCCATATCTTTTAAGAAACGGAAAAATTGGAACATGACACCTTTATTTACAATAAGCTCGACTCGGCCACTCGCTAGTCGCTGCCACAAGCCACATCCTCGTCAGAAATGTCAGGAAAGTTGTCTTTCAAATGAAGCCTCAGTTCTTTCTCGAGAGCGTCATGCCTCCCGGTTGCTGGGCCGCAAAAAGCACGATGCTGCCTGTTGCACGCAAAAAGTTGGTCCCGCTGCTTCCTCCAACCCCTAATCAGCTTTTCGTTCACGACGAACTCATGCAGAGCGGCGCAGTTGTTGGAGTTCTCGGCAAAAAGTACCACTTGATGCTTCAAGTCAGCGGTGTAGCTCTGCCGACGTGACATCGTCGCACAGCCACACAACAGCAAATGCGAACCGTCACATAAAAATGATTGCAAAATGTTGACGCAGAGGGAAAAACAACCAATAAACAAGTGTGTTTCTTTAACCAGAAACATTGTTATGACTTATTAATTGTGCTGCCGCTTTTGTTGGATTTTTAACTGCCGCAAATTTCCTATTTGCATTATTTATGTTTTGTGCGTCTGCAGCTTCGACGTGTGGTATCGACATGCATGCCAAGGCGTTTTGGTTTCCGGCCTTGGCCCTGGCTGCTCCAGCGGCAGCCCTGTTCCGCAGTGGAACTCCATTAGCTCGATACTTTAGCTAGCTTTGACCACAAATATAGGTCGAGATTCTTTGGTTACGAATATAGGTTGATAGCTAATTATGGATGACATTTCCGGAAAAAAAAAAGGTCGATCTATATTCGAATAAATACAGTACTGTTTGCAATGAGGCTTAGTGTGGTCGCTCTTTCTTTACTAATACAGCTTTGTTTTAGCTCTTTTTATTACAATATCAATTATATGGACACTTGAGGCACATTCATACCACCACCATCATACCATCCCAGTATCAAAGGTGCATGCAGGGTTCATGAGTGGAGGGTTAGACGATCTCTGGAGATGCAAGTAATGCACAGTGTGTTTGGCTGCAAGAGTGAGAAAGCCAAGTGGACGCACCATCATGCACTGCACAATTGGCTCGTCAGCTGAGCCTGAGCAGTGTTCTGCCTTCCACTGCTGGCATGAGCGCTGTGTGTTCCTGCTGGGCAGCCATGTGCATACACTGGTCTGAGCGCAATGGACAAGGAGGAAATAATCTAATCTCTCATTGGGCACTGACAAATGCTGGCAGTGCAATGCCTGCAATGCCACTGACAGTGCTTCTCATCACGCCAGCATTGTGAGACATCTGGTAGCTGGCTGCCTGGGCACTGTTGCTTCTGCGCAGCAGCACTCGCTTCGTGGGCTTTGTCACGCCAATATGTCGCCTCTGCGTAACACTATCCAAGGAGCTCAAGCACAACACTAAACCTTGCTATCTTTGTAAATTTTTCACCCCTCGGGCAACATTGACAATTTTCTTTATTATTGCCACAAGTTTATTTTTTACTTGCCCTGGGCCGTTTTGTTTCTGCAGAAATGGTAAAATTTCCCGGAAAACCATGTGGGAAGTGCCAACAGCACATACAGTCGAACCCACTTATAACGATACCAGTTTTAACAATATATCGGTTATTGACCCTTTTCGCGGAGCAGTTTGCTCTAGAGGAACGAGATGGCTCTTTCGGCGGCGCGCCATACGTTGCCTCAGCGAATGCGCACGAATACGAAACCATTACTGCTTCTGCCCTGCTACTGTGGGATCAGCTGTCGGAAATGCAAACTGGGTGTTCGCTAATGCACTGTGCCCAATTCATGCTGCAACATGTGTAACAATAAGGGGAAGGAGTGCACAGTAGTTCGCTGCAAAAATAGTGATTCACATATAAGGAATGGAATCAACCTGTGTCGCCGCTGCTGCATAAGGACTGCCTGTGTTGCCGGCCCTTCGCGATGCATGGCTTTCCTCAAGGATCCAAAAAGATAGTTCATCCGCCAACGCTGTATAGCTAACCTTCAAAAAAAAAAAGAACTTCAACTCCGGAACGTCGGCATTTAAGAGGGAGAACCGCTCGTTACAAAAGGAAGTAGCGCCACTTACTGGCATAGAAAGCTTCTCGCACATTATCTACACACATCCACGCCTAGTCGCACGCAAACTTACGCCCACCCTATCGCCAACATATCAATAATAAGTCAATGGGTGCACACATGGAACCAATGTGCCGAAGCATGAGTGACGGCAACTACACTGACAAGACACGACTGTTGGAAGCTGAACGTTTCGCGACGGTCCACAGAGTAAGCGAGGGACTAGCGATAATGCGTCTTTGCTACAAGCTACCTCAAAGTACAGAACATTTACATCCAAAGCTTTGTGCAGAGCACACCCGCGAGTGATTAGGCTGAAAATAAACAATCAGATAGTGGCCGCACCGAGGAACTTTACTGAGTGAGAAACGTGACAAGCGGCTGCTTCAAAATGCTTGCCAAATAAAGAAGGAAGAGCTAACTGATCCTGATTTAATTCATAAGCGCGAAGTTTGGACAGCTTGGAATACATTTCTGGCCCCGCTTTGAGGCATAATGGACAAGGCGTAATGAGCTCTGAAAGCACTTACATGTCCTGTAAAGCTGTGGTCAAAGCTTCGTGTCATGCACAAAGCCACCGATAACGATATTCGTCGAAATGGAGGTTTGCTGCGCCGCACCGGCGTCACACGCTTGCATTGTAACGCGGAGGCAACGCAGGCAGCTGAGGCAAGTAATGGACGATTCACCACGTGATCAAACATGGCAGCACCCATGTGAGTGCCGCGAAAAGGGTCAATAACAATGAGAAGCTGCTGCACCGTCAGCTTTTGTATGTTTTCTATGGTGAAATAACCCGCTTACTACAGTGCCCCCATGCCACATTATCGGTTATAACGATGAAGTCTGGCTATACTGGGTATCCGTGCTGACTGGGAATGGAATGCGAACTCCTCAAAAATAAAAAAGAAAATTGAGCCGTTGCACGCCGCTGCACACTGTTTTCCATCCATCCTCCGCATTGCCATCCTCACGCGCCTCTGTCCCATTGCCCTTCCACCCCTCCGAATCACGAATGGACTGCGCCAACTGCACTGATTGTGCTGGGGCTGGCGGAGTGCCACAAATGTGCATAGAGCCAAAACGACGTTAGCGTCCACCGTAACGAAGCGACGAAGTTCGCATCACCATAGTCATCAGTGAATATTGTACTGGAATGCCAGCAACGCCGAAACGCTTCGTGCCTATTTGCGACTTTAAAGCCTTTATTCTTGCGTTTACTGCCGCGCATAGCACCGCATTGGCCGCGTGCCTTCATGACTGCGTAGTCGTCATCCATGATCGCGTCGATAGCGGCCGCGATTTCGTCCGCAGCGGTTGCAGCAAACGGTAGTTTCGTTTTGACTCACCGAGTCAAAACGCTACAAAACACTACACTACTGTTTGACTTCAGAACCGCAAGGTCGCCATCCATGATCGCGTTGACAGCGGCTGCGGTTGCTTCAAACAGTAGTGTCGTTTTTACTCACTGCAAAGCTGTCGAGGGTGAAGAGCACCATCTATATCGCGATGGGCGGCGACCTGGCGTCCGGGCGAAAAAATAATCGGGATAATCGAGTGAAAAGCATGTCACAGATGAAGATGTGTGCCGTGGCCACACTGTGACAGAAGTCGCGAGGCCTTCCTCGCTGCGAGCGCTAATCAGTCACGAGATGACGAAAATTGCAGCTTCTGCACTGCTTTTGTGCAAAATAAAAACAGGATTCTGCTGATTCATTCAGTAAATAAACGCGTTTTGACATAGAAAGCATTTGATACCCTCGATAATTCGACATTCGGTTAATGCGCACATTTTTTCAGTACCATGAAATCCTAATTAACGAGGTTTTACTATAGCAGTGCCATTCTTGAACGCCGACAGCCGCGAATTGTTACATGCGATCACAGCGCACAGGAAGCAGAATTAAACGGAATTAAAAAGGAGTCAACAAAATTAGCAGCCGGATGAGGATGGTGGTGGGGAAGGGCACTGGCCTCCCTGCCATTATAGTTTTTTCACAACAGCTTTGCCATTCCCCTATCTTGTTTTTTTTTTTCATGCTACCCGGTTATAACAATTATCGGTTATAACAATGGAATTTTCGTGGCACTTGAATGTTGTTATAAGTGGGTTCGACTGTAGAAAGCAGGCCTTCACACTCTGTTTCGTGACGTCATGCCACTTGGTCCAAAGTTTCCGCTGCAAAGTGCAGTGTGACTAAAGCAGTGATGTAATAATTGGCACGGCTGCATTTAGAGCACACCTATTTGAATCCATGCGAGTCAGGCCAGGTAGCATGACATCATTTAACAGAGTGTGGAGGCCTTTTACTGTCTAGATGGTGTTATAATTGCAATGAGTGTTCTATTTTATTCCTTGTGGCACCAATTATAATTGAAAGCACACATATGACTCGAGAGTGGCTATTAATTTTCAACCCATGCTAAGGTTAACAGACATCAAATGTTACTGATTAAATTTCTGTGATAATAAGAGAATGTTTTAAAAGGTTAAACCTTGAAACTACTGATGAGATATGAGAGTTAAACTAATGAAGCAGCTATGGTGTGTAATTTCGCACGTTGACGTGCGGTGTGCAGGGCACGCAGCTCTTTTTTTGAATAAAGGGGCCAATTGTGCTCTCTTATTTCTTCAGGGATTTGTTGCCTTCTCGGCAAAAGGTGATCGCATGGCATGGACACTCATTGAACAAATGATTGGTAAGTGCACTTGTCTTGAGCTTGTTCTCTGTCAAGTGCATGGGACACACCACTGCATGACTGCAAAAATTAGCATGTTGATTTTGTGTCTATTTTGTTCACCACCAGATGGAAACTATGTCAAGATTGGTTATTTTGACACCCAGACTGACAATTTGACCATATTAAACCAAGAAAAGTGGGCAGGTAAGCCACCTTATCAACATTGTTCAAATCTTGTGCCTATCTTGTGCCAGCATAGCGATTTGTATGTGCAAGAACAGTTGCATTACAGAGCTGTTGCGAAGCGATGTAACTTGCCCAGTTTTATGATGTTGCCTGCTTAAATACTATGCACCTTGGGAGGGTACAGCGACCTTTCAAGTGTGCACAACTAGGCGTGCAACTAATTTCAGCTCTTGCAAAATTGAAATCAAGGTGCAGACTAGACCTAGTTCATTCAACATTCTGAAGCAGGCAGCACTGAAACATGAGATAAATGGCGAGGCACATGTCATGGGCGCTGCATTATTCATTCATTCATTCATTCATTCATTCATTCATTCATTCATTCAGTGGAAATAAATTCATGTCACTTCAGCACAAAAGGCACACTTCTGGCTGGCATGATTTTTCTTCTGGCAGAAGATGTGCAGGCACCAAAAAAGATATATATATATTTTTTGGTGCTTGTACAAATGAAACAGTAATGATATGATAATGAGGATTTTTTTATGTGAAATATTAAATGGCCGATCGAGCAAAAAAGCTAGTGTCTGCAGCAGCGAAACGGCACCTAAATTCCCATTGGCTGTGACGGCTCGTCACGAGCACGCCTCGACGGAGCAGAGCGGGTGAATCAGAACACTTGCTGCTGTGATAGCGCGCCAGGTGTTGTGAGAGGGTAATGGGCATCACCACAATGCCACATCACCAGCATGCCTCGACGGAGCAGATACGGTGCTGCCGTCTCACTCTCGGAAGCTGGCGCGCGGTCCGTATCTATCTCTCTCACCCTCGCTTGGCTTAGCTGTTGTGCGCGCCTGCCGGCCTTGGTGGCTGCTACTGCTTCCTTGGTCTCATGTCACGCAGGACATCGGTGCCATGCGGCATCCTTAATTTCTCAGCAATATCATCCAAATGATTCCGGTCTAGAGCCAACATGCTAACGTAGAAACTGTACAAAAAAAAAAATAAATAACCTGCACCAATCAGAACACTTCTGCAAAACTCGATAACATGCCCCGCAGCAAAACTCGAAAACATTACCTGCAGCGCAAAACTTAAAGGACTGCTCAGCTGCGTTCAATTGGACATTAATGCTTTCACATTCACAACTCATAAGAAGTGCTTAGGTATCCTCAGAATTTTTTATTTGTCTTTTGATTTGGATGTGTTACCATCTTAGCTAGGATCATTCTGGGTTGTACAGCTATGTGGGTTGAAGATTTGTAAGGAAAAGCTAGTCAGATGTAATTCAGGAGTTGACTTTTAACTAAACAGCTTACTGCAATGCCCCCATTCGCGCTATTAGTTATAACATTTTAATCTGGCTACCTAGTAGTGGGTGCGCACCGCCAAAAAGAAAAATGACCGCAAAATCCACAAGAAAAAAAAAAAGAAAGAAAAGAAGAAAAAAAAGATACGCTCTGCTTCGTCAGATTTACCTTTCATGTTTCCCCGACTTAGGAGGGGTGGAAGGAAGACAGAAGAAGGAGCGACAAAGGCCTGCTGCGTGGGATGCGCAGCGCAAAGGCTGGTTTGGCAAAGCACTCTTGGATAGTGACAAAATTCTTGAAGGGAAGGTTGCACAATGCTTATATATTGTGCAGACATTATTCCCAAGAATATTGTACCACCCAAAAGGGACTGGTGGCTGGTGAACCAGCAGGTGACATTTTTAAAGTGGAAAGGCTAGAGTGTGAATGCACCGGTGGTTTGCCACGTCATGCAACAGCAGCTTTTCTTTCCTACACAGCAAGAACTGAGGGGAAGAAGCGCATAGTCCAGCCTGACTGTGACTGCAGCAAGTACAATAACCCTCTCAAATTTCAATATTTCCCCGTGCAACGCACAGCTATGTGGACATCTATCATGAGCTGCAACGATTGTGCAGTTTCATTCACAGCATGCCCCCCCCTCCCCCCCGAGCATTTATTTGTAGTTGTTTCTTGGAGTTTACATAAATTTACTCCATTTTTTCCCAACCATTTTCATTTGAAGGGAGTTGATTAGTGCTCAACGTAATAGCGCAAAACACTTAAAGGGAAACTGAACAGGTTTTAGATTTCTAAAAAGTGACGTTTTTCTGAAGCGCAGACACTTGAAATCCCCGGTACGAAGTTTTGTTTTTCCATCATACAAGTAGCGGCGGCGTAATTAAGAATTAAAATGGCAGCTATGCTCCGCCCACCGCGGCTCGCGGAGTCAGCCCGCGGCGGCGGCGGAAGGGGAAAGCTAGCGGAAATGACGTCAATATAGGGGTCCCAGGCCCCCGTGCGGAAAGCGTGTGCAGGTTTTGCGCGTCAGTCGGGTTGTATCCGTGGCCTTTATCGCAAATGATCAAGATCTCCACCCTGCGTTTTCGGCTAACGCTTCAAAGGACTGTTACCGCAAGAACTCCTGTCTAAGAAGCATACAGTGTCACCATGCCGTCCTTTTGCACTGCTTACGGCTGTACGACCAACGGCGGCCGAGACGACGTCATCTTTCACAATTTCCCACGGCAGAAAAAACAAGCTGCTCAGTGGATCGCAGCGGTGAAACGAATTAATTTCAAACCTTCAAGAACCACTCTTCTCTGTTAAAAACATTTTTGGGACAGTGATTACCATCAGAGTTTATCGCTGATGCGTGCAATGGGAATTCCGGTGAAATCTGGTCGACTAAGGCCAGGCGTGGTGCCATCGATCTTCGCTCATAAATGAAATGAATCGCCGCCACCGAGAGCAGCCTTCTGTGATACACTTAGTTTTTTTCTGTCTTGCAGGAATTTCGTTTACTTCCTGGCAGCACAAACATTCTTCTTCTATTTCCATTGCTCTGCAGTGCATGCAGGAACACCTGTCACAACAGAAATATACGTCACGTAGAAAAGACACCTAAAATAATGTTTCAATCGGATACCTAAGTGCCCATACGCCTGAGTGCTTACATCACTTGCTTTAAGGAAAGCGGCGGATTGTTCAAAAGCGTGAAACGACGGGAGTGGGCTTTTACCTCTGATCATTTCAACACAACCGGGAATCGAGGGCCAAAAAGCATAAAATAGAACTACAGTAAACCGCAGAGATATGCATAACAACGTGCAGTGGCACACTTTTTTGTTTTTCGTCAAATTCCCGCACGACATTGCAAGCAGCCCAGGCACGCCGTCGCGGCGTCGAACGCTGCTTCTAGCACCATGGGTCACAAAACAGCACAGCTATTGTGCCAAAATAAGAAAAATTCACTTCCGTGCAGCCTATATTTGTCTGGCACGTCTGCACCTTGTATTGTTATCTTAGTAACTTGGTAACTTCAAAATGCACTGTGCTGACAGTGCGTCTCCGCATTCGCTGCAAGATAGAATACAGCAATGATTGCACACATTGTTTGTTGCGGTCACAGCACAGCAGAATGCATCTGTGGAAGTAATATCTGCACTGAATTAAATTATATTGCAAGTACAATAATTTCCATGCGATGTGTACCTTCAGGGCAATTCGGCAGTTGCACTTTATTACTTGCAAACCAGCAACACTAGAATGCACTGCGTACAAAACGAGTCTCTCTACTGTGTACAAAACGAGTATTTCTTTCCGTATTCTGTTATAAGGACGCCCGGTATGAAGTAATACAATCTCACTCTGACTGCTAAGGCAATGTCGAACGCTGCTTCTAGTACCGTGGGTCACAAAACAGCACAGCTATACTGCAAAAAAAAAAAAAAAAAATCACTTCCGTGCGGCGTATATTTGTCTGGCACAAATGCCGCAATGGCAAATGTCGCAATTAGGTCCTCGGATCCGGCGGGCTCCGGCCATTCCAACTTCTGCGCTGGCGATCGCGCTCGCGCTTGGCGTAGGTGTTTCTCGTTGTCAGGCCACTGGTTCAAACGTGTATGGTGTCACGCCAATCACCCCTAAGTGATCAAAATTATCCATAACAGCAACTGAACCGTGCGAAATCGTTTGGAAGGTAATCGCAGTACCTGGTGAGAAGCTGTCACGTTGCGGCGGGCTCTCGTGGACCCATGGATTGATGTCACGGTGCGCTCCACGAATCATCGATGCGAGCCGGATGCGCCGCGTGCCGCCCAGTCGCAGCTCGGAGTTTTTTTTTGCTAATAACGCGTTTTTGGCTGCGCCATGTCAAATTTCTTGTCGATTTTCGTGTTCAGGGTGTTCAAAAGTATCAAATGGTGCTTATAACTCGATTTTTTTGGAAACCTGTTCAGTTTCCCTTTAATGCTTTAAAGATGACAGCCATAAGCAGTAGCACTGTGTGTCTGATTTTCAGATGGGAAGCCACCCCAGGACCGTACAATCATAGTTCGGGTACACCGCAAAGTGTCACTCAGCCTCTTTGCTGGGATGTGTGCAGTGGCCTTCATCGGTGTTGTCTGGGCTGTTGGCCTGCTCATATTCAATTGGATATTCAGGCACTCCAGGTGAGATGGGAACAGGCACATTTGCCTTTTCCTTTTGTACCCCCCCCCCCCCCTTTTATTTTGTTGCAGCATAGGATCTCTGCCAGCAATTTATGCTCTTATTGTGCCCCCCCCCCTTTACTGTTTGCCTTTCTTAAGTGTGTGTCCTTTCCCAATATGTTCAATATGAATTACAGTGGAATCTCGATGATAGGAATCTCACAGGGTCACAAAAAATATTCGTATTAGCCGAAATTCGTATCATCGAAACACAATTAAAACTAGCTGAATTAAGGGAGGAGGCGGGGATCAGATCGCGAAAATCGCGAGAAAAATAGATTTTTGAAAACCACTCGTTTCGGTATCTGCAATGCCTAATCTACGCTGTATCAAAATGGTTTGGCTGAAAACATACTAAAAGTTGCCCAAAAAAGATTAATTCGTCAGTGCGCAGGACAAGAAAACAGCTTTAAATCTCGCAAGATCACCCTAGTTCACGGAGACATATCTCGTATTTCCCGTCACCGAGCGCCACCATCTTGGTATCGTTAGAAAGCTCAAAGTTTCGCCGTTACGCTTCTCAATTCGTCCGTCGTCGCCATCTTGTAACAAACATACAAACACAAAAGAAGCGCGGTTCTGCGACAGGTAGTCACAGGGGCCCTCCGATGAAAGCGGGCCTCCGATTGGCTGCCGTGCTGAAAGGCGTCTCTCCATTGGTTGCTGCTGTGGCAGGCGCAAGATGGCAACCGCAGTTGTCTGCTTCGTAAACCATGCCAGCGTCTTCACTTGATACGCAGAATTTGGATTACTGAGAGCTCCCAGGTTAGGGATGGATCGTCGCTCGTTGGAGAAGAAATTTTGGACAAAGCACGCCTTCGGAATACGGACTCACAAGCCTCCTACGGCAAGAAAAATACGGCGATTAGCGGGAGAAGCGGAGGAGCACTTGACTGAACGTACCGCACTACCTTGCACCGTAGATTACGTGCCGCGCTATCTTGCACCGTGTGACTCCAGCAGCGAAACTGACAATTGCCCTGTGCCATCGGCACCGATAACGCAGTCAACGGAAGACGCGCCAACGGAGGCTCCCGCGCCTCGGCGTACGGTTGCGCGAATCAGCCGAGATCGTACCTCGGTAGAAATAGCTCGCTGCGACTAGGCAAAATGGCGCAAACACAAAGAACGCGGCCCAAAGCACAGCAGCCAATATGTCCAATGGCATGCGGAAAAGGAGGAAAAGCACGAAAGCAAGAAAAGCGCCACCGCTTCAAACTCTTCGTGCCCGGTAGCGGCCTCTACACTGTCCAGCGCCGCGTCCACGCGTCTGCACCAAAAGAGAAAGGGAGAAAGCGCCTGACTGCGCGCTGTTCTCTTTCGCGGCCGTCGGTGGGGCGGCGTTTATTCGTATCAACCGACGCAGGTCGAAAATCGATTTGTAACAACCGTTCTCTAGCATGTTGCAAAGTAATGGCGCTCGGCCGGGACCACAGAAAAATTTGTATCATCCGGAAATTCGTATTAGCCGTGATCGTATCATCGAGGTTCCACTGTACTTGTCTTTGCCTTGCCCTAGCTGACCTTGTGGTGGGGGGGGGGGCACTTTGCCAGCCGTGACCACTCCTCCCACAATTGATATCCATCTCCTTTTTTCCATCCATTCGTCCGTCTGTCTCTTTCTACTGACAAACACACATGCAGTACAGCATGTAGTAGCTCAGAAAAAAAATTAAAAATGCCTTCTACCTGCATCTACTATCCCCGACTCCTGGAAGTCACAGCATCTTAACCCTAAATGAAATAAGTGTGTCACGGTGTCTGCAGCATCCTGAGAATGCACAGAAAGTCACTTGCAATGAAGGCAGTCCGTTTTACCTTAATTTTCGGTTGCTTCCTCCCCTCTGCTTACAAGAATCAAGTTTTGGGCGCGGAGGCAGGCCCGTAGCCAGGGGGGGGGGGGGGGGGCCTAGGGGCCTGCCTCCTCGAAATTTTGATGGGGGGGCTTCTCCAGCAGAGCTCTTGCCACCCTGCTGCGCAAAGAAACTTGTCAACAGCTGCTCACCATGTGCAAGACTGAGCAGATCTTTCCGTGCCCATGTCCTGCAATCAGCACCATACATTGGCCAAACGTCTTTTTATTTTTGGCTCCGAGTAATGCTGTTTTATTTTTATTAATGAAATCTATTGAGACAAATCGTCCATATACAAATATTAAATGTTAAGAAGATTAATCTCAAAACTAAAAATATATAACTATTAATAAAATAGTATTTAAAAAGTCACATAATTTACATACTGTGATTTTTACCCAAAATAATTACTGAAAAGTAGGTGCTTTCCTCAAATAGTGAAGGCCTTCAGCAAGTGGGGCCCCCTCCGAAAAAACTTCCTGGCTACGGGCCTACGCAGAGGTGTTCTACAACAACTGTCATGAAATGTGTGCACGACATCATCTCATCAGGAAGAGGCTCCCTTGTGGTAATAGTTACTGTGATTGTTAATATTATGCAATAAACCCTGCTCCCATTCAGGTTACTGCACTACTACTGAAGGAAAATAGGGGTAGTTTTTACTTTCACAAGTCAAGAACACTTGCATATGGCACAAATGCATTTTTTTTTTTCACTTCTTTCAACATCTAATTTCAGTTGACTACACTGAACAAAGTAAAGTGTAGCTAACAGAAGACTACATAGGTCTCTGCTCTCTTCATTCTTCAAATTTGTTACCTTGATAGCATATCCCCTGAGCATCTCTGGCCTTTGAGACTGTGGCAGGTCAGATCACGAAACCATTTTGCATATCTAGGGGAACGAAGGTGATGGTGCGCCAGGCACGAGCAGAGTCTTTATTCATCATTAATGTGGAAAAGCTCTACCACAGAAGTAAGAGCCAACAACACTTTGTGGTGGTGCACTATTGTTTCCCTACTTTATTATTATTATTTTTTTTTTCATTACTATCTCTCTCATACTCCTTACCTCTTCATGCACAGACTGCGAGCCTAGGTGGTTCTGCATAACCTTATTCACTGCTCTTTTTCTCTTTCGTACGGTGTGCCAAATTTGCATTTTTTATCCTCATCACTACAGCCTACCATTGCACCTATCTTGAAAGTGTATCTGATTGATGAGGGTATGTTACAGCATGCTAGCAGCTGTTGTGAAAATGTTGGGTGAGCTGTTATGCGGTTGTGCTAGTATGATGTATAGAAGATTCAGGGACAGTGGAGGGTGTGCTGGGTGCATTACAGTAAAACCTCAGTGATGAGATTACAAAAATGTATTAAACGTCGATATAACGAACCTCGATTCCCCATGATGTAATAAACCATTTTCATTTCCAGATCTTAGTTTCATTGACATATGTATATATTTTTCTCAATTTAACAAAGGAATTTTGTGACAAGGTTTAGATTTAACGAAATTTTTGGCCATTTCAAGCATGATTTGGAGCCTGTATGGCTGGTAAATGTAGCAAAAAACTGTAAGAATGTCAACCGAGGCAAAAGTTATTAAGCAAGCGTCCTTCTACATTAAAAGCTTTAGCAAACACGTGGTTGTCGTCTATTGTTTCCTCGAGCTTGTACCAGTCCGCAGTTGATGCGCAGGCATGCGCCAACCGCGGGACTCGGTGTGTCGAGGCAGAGGGTCGTTGGCATCCCTCCATATTCCGACAAAGTGCATATTTACATATTTGCATATTTATTTTGTATTAACGTGCAGAAAAACAGGAGTGTCCATTTGCATTATTTCATAAAGAAACTCACAAAATAAACAAAGCAAATACTTTTCACCCGACGAAAGCTATTTGTGTTCTGCAGCCAGCGCAAAGTGCCACTGTTTCTTTCAGGGAAAGGCGCCTAGTGCCTTTTCACTTTGACGAATAATTCTTTGCCATTTCACCCCCCCCCCCCCCCCTGAGTGCAGCACATGGGACGGTTCCCGACCCCTCTCCCCTGTAGTGACGCCACTGGGTCTGGCCATCAATTCAGCTTGAAATATTCATCTACAGTGTAGACCGCTTATAAAGTAAGTCGCCAAAGTCGCGAATATCCGCACTATAAGCGGTACCGCACTATAACCAAAACAACTATTTTATTGCGATAATGGACACTCCAGGCGCATTTCTGCCGTCGCTGTCACCGTGCTCTAGGTTCCGTATTCGCTTACTAAATAAATCAACTAGCACGGTGTCACGCGTGCACAAGCAAACATGAACACATCTCGCTCGTTGACCGCGGAAACGAACTGTCAAAACGCTCGAGTGACGAAGTGCAGCGAGCGAATTGACCTTCGTGCTATCATGCCTCTCGCTCCAGCGCGACCTATAAGCGGTGGAAACACGGCGCGCGGCGGACTTTCCTTGTCGCAGATTGCTTTCAAGATAAGGCCAAGGCGATCGTATCGCCGAAGTGGATTGTCACAGATTACGTCCTGCTTCAGTCCACTGAAATCGTTCCGCATTGCGTTGCTGGCGAAAATCCTCTCCTTCTGTTTGCGCCAGTCCCGAACGCATGTTTCGGTTTCTCCGAACGCCTGTTATGCAGCCCGATTTCCGTCCGTCTCCGCACACATGATCACTTTCCTTTTAAATGCGGCATCATGATGAACTCGGTACTTCATGCTGATAGAGCAGACGCAGAGGACGTGAAGACAGACGGTAGACTATTGCCTAAACACATGTACTGCAGCACATGGAGGAAGCTACGGTAGTTAGGCTCGAGATTAGCTAGGCTCGACGCATGTGCGAGGCGGCCATTTTGAAATGCCGACGGCTATATGGTGACGCAGATTTAGGGTCGTACTCGATTCTAACGCGCACGCAATTTTTGGACCTGCTTTATCGAAAAAAAAGTGCGCATTAGATTCGAGTAAATACGGTATTTGTGGCTTGAGGGGAGCGTTTTCCATCTAGGTTGACTGCCGAACTTCCAGGCAGCCGCACTGTAACCGGTATTTCGTGTCCTGCAACTGCACTATAAGCTATACGCGTATACATAGAGTGCTATGGGAAAATTAACGGGAGTCTGAAAAGACCGTATTATATCCGGTCCTGCACTATAAGCGGTTACGTTATAAGTGGTCTATATTGTACATCGAAAATCATCTAAGCAGCATGCTGTATACTGCATTCAAATTGCAGTCCAGTGTGTCCAGTTCCTTTTTAATTTGTCCTTGTCCGCAACGTGCTATGTGTGCTGTTCATATTGCAACAGCGTATTTCTAAACACCTAACATAAAAGATGCATGCTATTTGTATATGACATCACTATAGATCGAACATTACAAAAGACATTGTGTAGCCTTGACATCTAGCCATAAAAGGAGGAAGCATTATGCAGCACAGTGGCTTTGCAGACCTTACAAGTATTTTCATTGACACCAAGAGTTCATAGATTGCTGCCTAATTTATTTTCACTAACAAGCCCTGCTTGACCTCAACAATGCTGGCCATGATTTGCAGAACATGCTGTCACCCTTGCCATACTGATGCAATTTCACATGCATGCAGGTACATACAGCTTTCCCATCCCATGTGCAATAACATCATGCTCATCGGCATCATCCTGTGCCTGGTGTGTGTCTGCCTGCTTGGCCTGGACGGGCAATTTGTCAGCGAGTTCAGATATGCACACATCTGCCAGGTACGATGGATTTGATATTGCTTGGATACAGCCTGGAAGGTTGCTCTATGGCCTCAGAACCAGTTCACTTAGTGTATTAGCCCACTCATAAGTGGCTCAGCTTGGAGAGTCTGTGTATGATGTAGAACTTCAAGGCAGAAAAAGGAAGAAAAACAATACAGGTCTATGTGGTTTGGTGGAAGACATTTTACAAAATATTCAATCTAATAAACGAGCTTTGATTTTTTCAAACCTATCCAAAGTCTCAAGCATGAAGGAATGAAATAAGTTCACCTTTAGTTATGATTTCACAAGCTTTTTAAGAAAAATATGAAGTAAAAAGAGGGATCATTGTTAAGTTGTGGACTGCTTGAAAAGCTCACAGCTTCATTGCTAAGATGCATGGCAACTTACACATTGCAGCATTTTTATTACATAACTGCACTTAATGACAGTGCTAGCAGTCTGTAATTTTTTTCAGTTTTGACATCATTCTAGAACCTGGGGTTGGCCATACCTTTTCTTCAAAGTATTGTGTTTGTATAATTGAGTGACACGGAGGTAAGCTGTCAGAAGATGCTGGCAGTAGAATGCTTCTGAACCTCTTGTGGCGACATCAAGTAATGTCAATCTCCTAAAGTTATATGGGGGTGTCTGAGCTGAGGACGTGTTAAATAAATGTGTTGACAGTCTTTTTATAAGTGCACATGTAACCTGCTGCTAGAGCTTGCTCACATGAAGACTACAGCCTTTTGTTCCACAATATCTTCTAACCTAGTAATTTCCTAGTGTGTTTTTCATTTAGCAAAAAGTATATCCTGACTTGAAGGGAATGACAACTGATTTTCTAACATTTCCCTTTTCTTGGCGCGATGGAGAGCCTGCTGTCTGAAGCATCTATACCTGCACTAGTTATTTTGGGCAACGTCTGGAAATTTATAAAACATAATTTTTTGATCTGCAGA
This sequence comes from Dermacentor silvarum, assembly GCF_013339745.2. Taxonomy (NCBI): domain Eukaryota; kingdom Metazoa; phylum Arthropoda; class Arachnida; order Ixodida; family Ixodidae; genus Dermacentor; species Dermacentor silvarum. The sequence goes on along the minus strand of NC_051154.1, from coordinate 224,957,339 downwards.
ATCTCTTCTACTTACTGTGTAGACACGCTGGCAACGCTGATAATGATATTGCTAGCGGAGCAAATGTGAAACTTAGGTGGCAGAACAGCTGTTTTATCAAACATTGCAATTGCGGCCATAAAAAGAGCCGCAACAACTTTTTGTTGTCATCTGATGTCATCTGGAAACAATACGCTTACCCATTTCCTTTGAACTGTTTATGCGTGAATTGTTTCCAGTGGTACTCTCATGGACATGTATTTATATGTATCAAAATGCATTAATGCAATAGTCCAGAACATTTTTCCTGCAGCTTGAGAAATTTTTCCTTCCCTGCAAATTTTCTTCTTCTTTTTCTTAAGCTCCGATAATCAACATCATATTATTGCATTTTGGCATAATATGTGCAGATTTTGTGCATCTCGGACTCTGAACCAGCATAATGATTTGCTATTTCAAGATATGCAATATGACAGTAGCTAAACTAGTATGTGCACTATGGTCGGGTACAACTTTAGAAGACAGGAAAGGCCCCGCCCAGTTGACCGAAGCGCAGCAGCCAATTTCTCCGCGACTAAAGAAATAGTCCCACTCAAAAAATTGTGACTGCTTCTAAAACGCATATTTGTCGGTATAAATAAGATTTGTGTATCTTGACGAGTGGTTTGGTAAAACTATCATGATGGAAATGCTACAGCACATGCCGGATCGCGAGAGAAAAATAACTCCGTGCCTTCTACAACGCTGTGCGTTGTCTGCTACGGAGCAAGATCGATGGCAGCGGGCGTGTAATTATAAAGCAGTCGCTGGCTTAATAGCATAAGATTCATATATACTTTTTGTGTGTTTGCACAAGCTTATTTTTTAATGTGTTAAGCTTATTTTTTAATTAATATTTTTTCTTTTTTTTTCGCGGTTGCGAACCTGCGATCTTGTGAGTTCGCGCACGATCGCGCGCGGCATTCCGTGCCAGTTTTCTGCCATGGAGCTCAGCGAGGTGACATCGGAACGCAATCCTTTGTTGCCGAACGAGCCTTGTGTCACCTCGATGACCACACCACCGAGGATCCTCGGCAAGAACAAGAGCGGCCACATCCTGAACAGCGATTCACGCAACATGATCTTCCACTGCTACATGTTTTGGTATAACAGGCAGCCTGAACGCAGCGTGGAGGACGCAAGGAAGTTTGTCGCCGACATGCTCGGTGTCAGCGAAAGGACTGTGTTCAGGGTGAGGGAGGAAGTTAAAGCTTCGGATTTTTCGGGTGGCAAACTGACGACGCCCTCGCGAAAGCGCCCATGCAATGCGGTGAAGAGAAGACGCAGCGCGAAGTTTGACAGCTTCACGTTGTGCGCGCTGAGGCCATGTGTGCACGATTTCTTTCGCCGCAACGAGATACTGGCGGTCGAGAAGAAAACTACGGAGATCTCGGAGCGTATGGAACTCCCATCACTAAGGTGGTGTACTGTACGTCGCCTGCTTGCCGAGATCGGCTTCAAGCACAAAAAGAGAAGCTGCAACTCGCTGCTTATCGACCGGGATGACATCACCGATTGGCGGAATCACTACCTCCGTGACGTGGACCGCTACCGCGCAGAAGGCCGAAAGATCTTCTACCTGGACGAGACATGGGTGACGGCAGGACACACTCGGTCGATCGTGTGGACAGACACCATGGTGCAGAAGCGCGGACGCCTGTTCGCTCGAGCAAATGGCCTGACGACGGGTCTAAAACAACCTTCTGGGAAAGGTCAGCATCGGCAGCGAGGATGGTTTCGTCGACGGCTGCTTGGATGTATTCTGAGGCCAAAAGACAGGCGACTACCACGTGGAAATGGACGGCAATCGCTTTGAGGGCTGGTTCAATGACGTTGTGCAGAAGTTGCCAGCTGGTAGCGTCATTGTTTTAGACAATGCACCTTACCATAGCCGGCGAGAAGAGAAATTGCCGACGACGGCCTGGAAGAAGGAAAAGATACAGGAGTGGCTCATAAGCAAGAACATCACCTACGGTGAAAGGATGATGAAGAAGCAGCTGCTTGAGCTGGTGGCATCTGTGAAGTCACGCTTTCTGAGCTACATCGTAGACAACACAGCTGTAAGGGCCAGTTGCATTGTACTCAGGCTCCCACCATATCACTGCGAATTTAATCCTATTGAGCTTGTGTGGGCCAAGGTCAAAAATGGCATCGCTGTGGACAGCAGAGACTTCAAGCTGTCCACGGTCGACATCATCTTGAGGGAGAAAATCAAGCAGGTAACGGCGGAACACTGGAGGAAGAGCATTGAGCATGTGATGGTCTTCGAGGCAAAGTTCAGACTTGACACGTCTGGGAGTGAGCACATTCAACACATCATCATCCAGCTCGGTGAAGATGACACTCAAGAAAGCGACTCTGACTGTGAGCTGTCTGGCATTGAGCTACTCAACGAAGCATAAAGGCCTCTTATTAACAAAAGAACAGCCCTTATTAGGGCTACCAAAATTTTGCCAGTGGGTTCGCAACAGACAACCATCCATTATGTGACCTCTCAAATAAATAAGCAGTTCCATTTATGGCATATTCCTTATAATAGAAGCTCAATTCTGATTAGCAACGTCCTGCACACATTGTGCTCGATTTAAGAAGTGTCATAGAAACTCATTTAAATATTGGCATATCTGAATTGAAACACTATTGTTAACCCTGATTATCGTTGGCAGGCTCAAAATGCTCATTCGGGCAGCCACCGTCGAGTTTTACGCGCCCCATAGTGAAATAGCAGTAGTCAGAGCACGCTTTATGGTTCTGTTAGCAGTCTGCACTGTAAATCACAGTCATGTCATAGCGAGTGGTGGTGAAATAGCAGCAGACAACACGAAACTGACAGCCACTGTCAGCAGCTTGAATGCCAAAGCACATTCATGTAGTTGCATTGTTTATTTTGTTATCTGGCTCGCACAAGAAATGCGAATAAGAGAACAAATATAAGACATCATTAGCTTAGTGAGGCCCAAAATGCTCATTCAGGCAGCCACTGTCGAGTTTGACGCGCCCCATAGTGATATAGCAGAAGTCAGAGCACGCTTTATGGTTCTGTTAGCAGTCTGCACTGGAAATTGAAGTGTTGTCATAGCCAATTTTCAATTTATTAATCTGACTCGAGCAAGTAATGCGAATGCAAGCACAATTATTAACGTGATGAACTTTGCTAGCATTTTTTGTCATATTTACGTACCGGAAAAATGCTCAGCAAAATTGAACGTGTTTTAGTGAGTCATTTTGTTCATTACAATCCGTAGGCAAAGTGACGGACATATTCGGACAGTGATATTGGTGAAGTAATAAATGGTGAAAGTTGCAAAAGCTCTCACAGCACTCCTTTGCTGGACTCCATTCACTAGAAAACTGCATTTGTAATGATGAAAGCGTCAAGACAGGAAATGATACCCCACTGCACAATGTTATATATGTGTACGACCACATGTGACGGGCAGCAAAACCATCTGTTTATTAAGACTGAATGCAACAACATAGCAAGGTGCTGTTTCATAATATGGCACCTTTTCATGTGCACTTCTGGCAAGCTACCGTATGCACTGATGCATAAACACATTAACAGGGGTAAGAGACGAAGTAACTGTGCAAGCAATGTGATGCTTTTAACATTTCGTATCTGTCAATGTTTCTGTTGTCACAGCTGATAGATCTTTCTTTGGTGCAAGTTGGTTAATCACGTTACGGCAACAGCACAAGAAGCAAGGTCAGAATAGTAGGAGAAAACAAAGCAAGGTGACAGACTGAGGAGGCAAGGTAGACAAGAGAGAATGGCTTTAATGACATCGAAGAGGCCAGCCCTGCTATTCACAGGACTTGGTGCTTTGAATGAGACGAGTTAATGGAATTGTAAAGACGTGGCTACAGCATGCTCACAAGAACAAATGCAAAGATAAAAGGATAGAAATAGGAATAAATACATACATGCACGGAAGAACTCACATATTCACACACATGAACACAAATGCGAGCGCGAAAACTAAGATCTAAAATACAAAAAAGGGCAAAATAACAATTATAAACAAACACACAAGAAAACACGCACACACATTTAACGCAGACGCGAGTAGAACTATTAGGAGTCAGTTCACAAGCAGCTGTGCCTACTTTGTCGTACTTTTTTTTAATGTACATATTGGCTCTGTTGCCTTCACTGTCATAGGAATCTTTTAGTAGCGACATATCACGACAAAGCTGCAAAACTGTGTTGTGGGAAAGCAAGTCGAGCGCTGACAGCACAGCTTATGCGTGATTGTGTCACAGCAGGCTTTCTACAGCTGGCGCGTGCAGTGAGCGAAGAGTTCTAAGCCACACAGCGACGCGAATTCATGCCAAGCTCCCTTGTAACGGCACCAGTGTATCAGTCATAATTTTATATTAACATTGAGGCTGACATTAAGGAAACAAACACTGCTTCCAAACGCCTGACCGCTAACAATCCAATGACATTCGCTCAAGCAGCACGTGTTAGTCACTGATTGTTAGCATTGGTGGAAAGCAATCAATCGACGGTGCTACACAACACTCGAACGACGCTGCTAGACGCTCGGCTATCTTATCACACTGCTGCCAATGATCGGTTGTTTGCACGCGGAGTTGGCAGCAACGAATCTTTGCGTTGGAGGTTGCTTTCACAAATCTTTTCTGTTGAGAAACTTGCAGGTTGGTTTCATCCGCGCACGCTTTTCTCATTTATCCTGATAATGGTTTTGCTCCGTCACTTTACCACATCCGACGAGAAACGCAGGGGCACAGTACACAAACACACCCGCCGCTCACAGTAGGTACGAGACTTTAGCGAACTCTCCTCGTCGTAACTTCACTTAGGAACAAAACAAAACACCACGGAACAAACACGCACAATGTTTGTTTGCAGCGGTATATCGCCGCGGGATCCTGTTTCCACACGAAGCACAGCGCAGCGTCACCGATGTTCGCTGCAATCTTTTTTCGCCGGCTCACGGCTCAGAACAAACGCACGCGGCACAAATTGTGCATCGTATGCTCACGATAATATTTCCGGCATGACAGACCACCACAAACAATTCGAATTCACTCTGACGAAGGGAGATGCACAGAGCTGACGTGACTCGGCCCATTTCGAAGCGAGGGCGGCCATGTTAGGCATGTTCTCCGTCGGCGGGGATACCGGCCGTCTGGCTCATGACATCACCTGAAGTGCGCACCTATTGGTGGAGGCTGGTGTGCATCCGCCTTTGAGGGGCAAATGCCGCTGCCTTCTAAAGTTGTATCCGACTTAGTGCTCTTCTATGTTCACATGTGGCCTTGCCTTTGACCAAGGCCACATTGGTTATTATTTTTTCTTTAGCAGTCCACATGCACTTAATTCTGTGTAATTAAGTTGGCAGAGAATGTAAGTATTTGCAGGGCATGGACACTTCTTAAAAAACTGAAACATCACACACAAAAAATAAAAACAGTGTGGAACTGGATTTGATAATGAAGTTTGCGTTCTTCTTCTAGGAAATTCATAGTGGTGCAGGACCTCAGAGTGAAGAGTTGGAACTGGTAGTAGTAGGACAATACAGAGAACCTGGCTTGATAGTCTTGCTTATCATTTATTTGCAGGCTCGCTCATGGTTCCTGGCCATTGGGTTCACGCTGTCGTTTGGTGCTATGTTCTCAAAGATATGGAGGGTGCACCGGCTTACGACAAAGTCCAAGTCCGAAAGCAAGGTATCTTTGACAAGGAACTGAAAAATCCCCATTACCAAGCAGCGGGAGATATTTGTGCAACCATCTGAAGTGATGTTTGCTCGGGCAAGGGATTTCATCACAAAGAAAAAAGTCTAATTTACTGCAGGCAGTTGCCTTCCATGGTACCAACTTCTTTTAAATTCAATCCTGGTCATAAGCACTTCTGCTTTTTACGTGACCATTGTAGTCATCATTGGAATATAGTTTCTGTTGCAATCTTTATTAAAACATCCCTATGGTAAAGAGTGCTTTGGATGCACCATAAAGCAGTAGGTGCCAATTACACTTTGTGATGACCAGGCTGCTTGTATACTGTCGGTGGGGACTATATCACTGATTTTGTGAATGACCCTCTTGATGAATACATGTAACCAATTAACAAGTATGTGTAAACTTCAACATAGAGTGTTGATTTTGTCCATTAAACTGTTAAATGCTGCAACAAATTTAAGTTAATATTGCTTTATGGTTGCCTAATAAGAGCATTTACTCATTCCATGTGTATTTGAATAGAAAATTAGGGTTAATTGGGTCTTAAAATGAATGAGGCAACAACAATACTGAAATGATAGTTTTCGTCATGCATGCAGAACAATGTACACACCTATTTATAACGTTTTTAAACAAAGTGAGCATTGTCAGTACTTTACCCGCCATGGTGATGTAGTGGCTGTGGCATTGCGCTGCCAAGCCCGAGTGCATGGGATAAAATCCCGGCTGCGGTGGCCGCATTTCGATGGGGACGAAATGAAAAAACGCTTGTGTGCCATGCATTAGGTGCGCGCTAAAGAATCCCAGTCATAATTAATCTGAAGTCCCCCACTACTGTGTGCCGCATGATCATATCACGGTTTTAGCACGTAAAACCCCAGAATTTAATTTTTTAATTTTAATTGTCAGTGCCACGTGGCTGTTTGCTAGTAGGAAATTCAAGAAACGTAACCAGCAAGGCTACAGTGTCATGTCCTGTGTGCTTTTCATTCTGGTCCTGCATCATTTTTGTGCTACTTGAATATGTCTCAATCTTGCAGCTTTATTACAGGTAACCAAGAACCTACAATTATCATTCCGCATACTGATGATATCAAACGAAATTAATACTATATTATTCATATGTCAGTTCCTTTTTACTGCTTTTAAGTAGAAAGTCAGGTGGTCACACTTTCTACATTAAGAGGTCTCTATTTTATCTGCTAAGAATCCTGATAAAGAACATAGAAGCAGACATACGGCTGAGGTTTTGTGGGTTCTAAAAGCAAGCATGTACTAGAAGAATTAAGCATGTACTAGAAGAATTGGTAGAACCACGCTAGGGGGCAGCCTGCTGAATAATTCAGCTCAGCTGCTTTTACGCTTGATGTGTTGGGTGTCTTGGTTTATGCCTAAAGGATGAATAAATTAAGGCCATAGCACTTTTGCTTTTTGCTGTAAATTACTTAAAAGTTGTCGTCCTTCTTGGAAATGGTGCTGCCGAACTGTTGGGTACTAGTGCTGCTTATTTTAAATGTGGTCCATAAGGCAGGATGTTCAAGAGATTCTGCAGTCTGCTGAATAGAGCTATGCCAAGATATTATCAACTGTGCCAGATGTAACACTGGAGCAGCTAGCATTGGTGTAGAAAAATAAGTGCTACAGTTAAACCTGCTTATAACGAACCTCCATATAATGAATTCCTGGATATAACGAAGTTTTTCTATTCCCCGCCATTGCTCCATAGAAGCACATATATTTGAGACCTCTACGTAATGAAGTGGCAGCGGGAGACCCCCTCGAAATAACCAATTTTCCCCGCCGACAAACTAGAGATTTTGCCCCAAATTTTGTCATCATTTTTGCGCGAGCAGCATTGCTTTCTGTAATGCTGCTGCTGTTAAGTTTTGATTTTGTACTGGAAATTTTCTCCAAGTTTTGATAAATTTTTATGTCGTGCAGAAAAGTAAAGTATTTGCTTTTTAATGTTAATTTCAACACTGTTAGTTTTATTTTGCAGATGTATAGTTTTGGCATTGTAAGCTTGTCGCATAGGAACATTTCCCGTTGCCCCTGTCAAAGTGCAATTATCGGGTACAGACCCTGTCAAGCCTTTTTTGGCTTTTAGTCTGTGCCCCCAGCATTTTGTACATGCTATAATGTACCATAATGCCGAAATAAAATGAATGAATGAATGAATGAATGGAAGCACCTTCTCCACCGCGACAGAATGCGAAGCGGCGGCGTTGCGCGTGGCGCGCTCGAATTCACGGCGACTGCGAGGCGAGAGCGAGCACACGTGTGCGTGCGTGCAAGCGTGCGTGAGGTGGGCCTGCATCTTTCGACCTGGCGATCTTGCCGCCGTGGGCGTGACCTTTCCCCCTCCCTTCATTCAAACCTGATCCCACCGCTTGCTGCAGCTGGCCTAGCCCATCAAGCCGGCACTCTCCTTTTCCAGTTGATGTTGCCAAAAAGAAAAAAATGTTTCTTTTTTTTTTCAACGCGCTCACAGCGCTACTCTTTGGTTACTGCGCAAGTCTCTGCGCTTCACTTCACTAACCTGACACTAGGTGACACTATACGACGCTACGACGCCCTCGTGTTGCTCGCTCTTCGTTTCCGACGCCTCGCGCTTGTGTGAAACGACATGCGTGGACGCGTGTTGAGTACGACCCTAAATTTGCACTACTATATCGCCATCGGCATTTCAATATGGCCGCCTCCTACGTACTTTGAGCCTAGCTCCCGTAGCTTCGACCATGTGCTGTAGTACGTGTGCTTAGGCATTAGTCTACCAATTTATTTAAACAGTGAATGTTTACAAGTTTATACGGCCGATAAAACCACTATCCTTACTTCGTATAGCTGTCTGCTAACTTGCTGTCGCAATCGATGCTTCATCTTTCGGGCGAAACTGGGACTTTTTTGTTCATCGCAGCTTTAGTGTATTGGGAGTAAATCTTGAGCGATAGTTGTATTTCTGTATGAAAGCATGAGGTGCGCGGTACTGTAAAGGATTTTTTTCCCTCTCTTTTGGTCACGGAAAACGGGTGCGCGTTACAATCGAGGGCGTGTTAGAATCGAGTAAATACGGTAAGCATTTCTTTTTCGAATTTTCGTGCCGAACCTGCATATAACAAAATCCTCTTTATAACGAAGTTTTTCGGGAATTTGTCAATTTTGTTATATCCAGGTTTAACTGTATAATAAAGAATGGGCGCTCGTAGAGAAAAGAAAAAGAGGATGACGTTCGAGCGGGCCCTCGGTGTTCGAGTCAGCCTCTCGCGGTTTTAATATTATTTTGGTGCCCAAACCTGGGATCGAACCAGGTAGGGACCTTTAGATATATCTTAGCAATGTAGAAATATCTTAGCAAGGCTGTTCTTGATTCAACTTTGCTAACAGAGCAGGCAACTTGCTCTCTCACGACGCATGCAAGAAGTCCAGTGCATGGCACATATATAACGTAACCATTTGTTGGGCTCTCACTTCCTTGCTGACATGAATGCACATCTGTATACTGCCTAGGGCATCGAGGATTTGTCTTTTTTGCGCGGCTGAGATTCATGATGATTTAACTCACCATAAGGTATGAAATAGAAGAAAAAATATATCACATTGTGGCATTATGTTCAGAGCATAGTTTCAAATGCAATGTGAAGTGCTTTCTCGAGCCATAATGGCATTAAAAAATTATATTCATGCAAATATAGTCAGTAGAGAGAGCATGATAGTGACCTACCCAGAAAAGCAAAAATATGTGTAGTACTGCGAACATACTACCATCAATGCTGTTATCTATTTATCGATTTGCAGCTTTTGAACTTGAAGCTCTCTTCTCTTTGGGACGTTGCCTACATTGTGGATATTATAAAGAAATGCTGCGTCTTGCCTCTTCCATCTCGTGCATGCAACAAAATGACATGTAACATTGTTGCTGGGCTTTCTTTCTCATGGGATATTTCATCGATGACATACATGCAAGAGTGTACTACACAGCAGATGGCTAAGCCCTTTTCTCGGTTTTTGAATGCTCAAGAACGTCTTGAGCAACACAATTCAACTTATCTGTAAAGCTCAACAAGCTTTTTTATCTGCATCAGCTCAGTATATGGCATTCAAATGTGACTATAACTTGCACTAAGCACTTGATGCAGCAGTCCTATAGTGCAAGTCTTATGTAGACAGTTTTACGATGCTGCCACTATCTGGCAACCTTTGAGCACTCCTTCTCAATAGCCCAAATGGTGCACGTACCCTTTGCACTATTGCAACAAACACAAAATCTTTCATGTTACGTAGGGCCTGTCATTCCAGCGCGTGGAGAGCTGGAAGCTGTATGGGATGGTGGGCGGCCTCGTGTTGGTGGATGCAGTGATCCTGTCTGCCTGGCAGCTGGTGGACCCCATGCAGCGCCACCTCGAAGTCTTTCCTCTTGAACCACCTGCTCTCTCTGATGAGGATGTTCGCATTGAGCCTGCCCTCGAGCACTGCGAGTCACGCAATCATGCCATATGGCTCGGTGCGTGTTGTCTCTTGTGTTGCTTGATTCAAATGCAGATGTATTTTTGTGATGCCTTGGTAGTTGTCTGGGAGCAGCAGTCATCATGTCCTTTTCCTTTTATCCTCTTCTGGCTGTACGTAAAAATAATAATAAAAAAATGCATATGTTTCCTGGAAAGACTGTACACCGGTAAACTTATCAACGTGTACGAGGGCAGATAAATACATGTGGCTGTGTTGAAGATAGCCTAGCAGCAGCTTTTCATATACGCAGCTCTGTCAATATTTAAGAAAGAGAGTTAATCCAGCTGTTTAACTGTTAATCCAAGAGAGTTAATCCAACTGTTAGGTCAAAGAGACTCCTGCTCCTAGATAATCATGTTCCCATGCACTAGCAGGGTCTTCATCACCCATCTCAGCAATACATGGGAGATAGAAGCGCCTTTTGCTTGTGTATGTTCATTCACTTTTTTTATACTTAGAATAAGCTAGCACACTGGAAATATTCAAGTACATCTGCAAGGAGCCAATAAACTTTTTTCAGTGAAAGCTCCCAGGCCACCATTGTAACTTGGACTAGACTGTGTGGGGGCACCTTGCTTAAGCCTTTGAGGGCGGTGATCAAATGTTAAAAAAAAATGCACCTTTTCGGAATGATGTGCCGCCTGGCATCATTTCGGAGTGCTGCAACTAGAGTTCCTCAATGGGCCTCTTCAATTATCCGTAACTGTCAGTCCCAGACTGTCTGAGACGCTGCATATGCAATGCTCATTGGCAGAGAGCACTGCCTCGGGCAGTCCGGAATTGTCTGGGACGGATAATTGAAGAGGCCTAATGCTTTCCTTGTTCCCCGAAATGGAGTGCATCGAGGAACCTTAGGTTGCAACGTTCCGCGTGACTTCTAGAAAAAATTCTTATTGTGCTGCTGGCCCTCAGCTTCCGCCAAAACTGTTTTTTCTCTTGGCTTTATGGTGGCCGCCACCGCGATAGTTTGAGAGTATTCCCGCTTTGCCTAGTTTACTGCTGCATGCTCACGCCCGCTCTTGCCTGCTTTATAATTGGCATTCTTGCACATGTCATTTCGAGTTATGAGTGTAGGGAGAACTGATTTCCACCTTGTTTCTTATTAAAGTGTAACCATGAGATGCTTGCCCACAAGGCTCTGCCATAGGCATGTGATTACTTTATTTACAGGCAGGCGCTCGCTAACTGGCAATACTACTGCACGTTCATCTCATTTTGCAAGACGTGCAAGTATTGATGGAATCTTGTCTAAAGATCTTACAGTTGATTACTACAAGTTTCACACTTGCTTTGTTTTTCTGAGGGGTGTGCGCCACTGAGTTTGCCTGTGGGAACTCGCACGGCATGCCTCGCTTTCACTATGGTCACGCATGTGTCCCTGGGGCTGTGTTCTCTAATGATCCACTTCATTTTGCATTCTTTCTCTACATATAATGGGTAGAGGAAGTTAAAGATGCAGGCAGTGGTGTCACCGCGATCTCTACCAATGCAGATGTTTAAAATCTAATAATAAATCGCACAGTTTATGCAGATCGCTAAAATTTGGCCCTTCACCTACCCTACCAACTGAGTGCCTTTGTACAAAATCATCAATATCATTTCAGGGTCCCTAAGTTTTTCACACAAGCAGACTGAGCTAATTTTCTGCATCCTTCTTTTTCTCTTTTTTGCCACAGGCGTGATGTACAGCTATAAGGGCTTGTTGCTCATATTTGGCATCTTCCTTGCATATGAGACGCGAAGTGTCAAGATCAAGCAGCTCAACGACTCGCGCCTCGTTGGCATGAGCATATACAACGTTGTGGTGAGCACCTGAAATTTTCTAGTACTCAGGTAGTCAGTCGAACCAACAATCTCTTAAATATTAAGAGAATTCGTTCTTGGTTTGTCACTGACCATTAGTAAGGCTAAAGTGCTATGAGGTTGGAGAGTATGGATTGATATGTGGTAATGATGCATCTCTTCTCATGCATTTATGTGAAATATGCGAAAAGTTATTCTTATGAGTCTTTGTAAGGCTTGTTTATGTGGACAAGTTTTTCAAGCTCATCTGGTGCAAGAAGTGCACTGTCGAGGGACTTCAGCTGGATGTGGAATAGTGAAGATTGTTTTTTCTGTGCCGTGTTGTATTTGTTGGAAATTGTGTTCGTATGGCGCATCGAAAAGGAAAAAGTAAGATGGGCTTGCGACCGACAGAATGCGTATGTTAGGCTTGTAATGTTGCATTCACCTTGTTTGGATGGCTTTGGGCTCTGCACCAATAAACCCTGCAGAACTGTCTCACCCACAGTATTTATGATCTTCTGGCACTATGCAAGAGCTGTCTGCACTCAATAGCCTTAGGTTAGCGTTTTCACCAAAATTCATAAGAACTGAGCATCTGCCAGAAACTGGTTCCATATTCATGAAGCTTCTCCGAAGCTGAGACTACTTATGCTCACTGGCTTGCTTCTACGCGCTTATACGCTGTCGGATCTCGCACGGGCTCTTGGGACAAAGGAACGACAACACAGTAGTGCAAACAAACAAAAAGGGCATTTATTGCGCCTTTCATACACTAATGCACGCTAGCCGAATTACTACGCATAAAACATTCACGTGGGTGCACCGCAAGTCAAGGAAGTTCGACTCACCGTGATCGGATAGCGAGCGAATATGTTCGCCCCATGCTATGACATCATCGTCTAGTCGTTCACGTGTACGGTCATGCGAACGGTGGCGCGTTCGAACGATCCGTGTTTGTCCATACCGGGGCTCTGCTCCTAGCCACGCGAGATGGTCTCGCGAACCGTGGATCGGCGCACGCGCGGGACGTCCGCATCGCTCACCGACCCCAACCCGAAGAGAAACAGCCTTCTCCCTTTTCCGCCCGCGTAACCCCTCCCTGCCGTCAGGTGGCGTTAGCAGCGCAACACTAGCGCCGTCTCTCGTAATACGCTGCAACTCTGCCGCCATAAAGCTACGTGGCGAAGCGGGATTACAGGAGACGGGAGCCATGCGGGGAAAACAACATCAGGGGACGCGTGAGAGTCTCGCATCCCCACATCCCCCAACCTTAAATCACTGCATACTCCGGCGAAACATGTCAACACTGTCTAACCATCGACGCGTGCTTCACGAACAAGAGGTAGTACATGCAGCAGTGGCCACACTGAGGAAATGTCTGCGCGCTTTCCAGAACATGCGAGCCGACATTGTCTCTGGGGTTCACCGCTGGCGTCCGTTGGTCACAGCACCAGCTCTGCAGATTCGACGGCACGACTCCAGCCCAGGACTCTGGAAACGGCGACACAGAAGTCGGCACGAGCAAGCATCGCTCGCGCTTACGCGCCCTGCTGATGAGAGCCGCAGTAGCCGTTGGTGACTGCTGGCTCTTTTCCCAGCCTCCGAGGGTTGCGAGCCGGACATAGGCGGCCGCCGAAGTCGCTGCGCCGAACTGGCCACAGGCATCCCCATCGCCTGGGGTAGCTTGATTGTAGTCCGGGGCAGCAGTGCAGATGATGTGCAGGTGACAGCAAACCAGGGGTGACTCTGCTCACGCTGCGTACACTCAACGTGCTCAACAAACACTAATGTAGTGCAAATGAGAGGAATTCGGCATGCGCGCATTGCCCACGTGGTACGATGTTCACTTCGGCTAGCAAAAATTCAGGCGGCTACTCAGATGCTAAGTTCACGTGAACAAAGCTGGCTTTCCCGAGCCAAACGAGCAGTTTCAATTCGTGGGAGGTGAAATAATGAGGGAAACAATGTGCGACAGGCGGCTTTGTAAAGCCTTAGGCCTAGTGCATCACTACTCTGACAACAACCGGCATCCACAAAAAAAAAAAAAAACATCACCCAACATGGGCACAACAGGCAGCCGCGAGGAGACGTTAGCTCTGTGAGGTGGTCCTACCCCGCTCGGTGCACACAGCATCCGAGTTGACGGCGTCCACCGTCCCAGACGGTGTCGGAGCACCCAGTGCCAGGCAGCAACACCAGTCAGTCCGTAGCGGCACCCGTGGCTTGTGGCCACCCGGCTCCCGGAGCTGCGACTTCCAAAGCCAAAGAGATAGAAGAAGCTATTTACATAAGAAATTCAGACCACCCACGAGGCTTCCGTACTCACTCGCTTCAGGCTTTCCAATGCTCCGCAGGCGCTAGGCCTTGCTTTCCCAGGATGCAGACCACGTGGCTCTCGTACCGACGAGTGTACTTCAACAAAACACTCGTGAAAAGGCTTAGCACGTTGAAAAGTTCAAACACGCTACAGCAACCGTCGCCTCGCTCAAGAAAGCACGCCGCCGACGCTAGCGATGAAAATCCACGCTAGGAATATGCTTCGGTTGAAACAAAGGTTGGCTCGAACAGAGCAAAACTGTTAAAATTATCGTCCGATGTCCCAAGAGGTCCATGTTGGGCAGCCAGATGTGGGGTCTCACACGGGCTCTTGAGACAAAGGAACGACAACACAGTAGTGCAAACAAACAAAAAGGGCATTTATTGCGCCTTTCATACACTAATTCACGCTAGCTGAATTACTATGCATAAAACATTCACATGGGTGCACTGCAAGTCAAGGAAGTTCGACTCACCGCGACCGGATAGCGAGCGAATATGTTCGCCCCATAACGCCACTCGCACCGAACAGGGAATGGCAGTTAGCATCTGCAAAGGACGTGCAGTAGCACAAGCTCACTCCTGGCTACATGCCTTGGCAGACGTTGCTTTGGATTGAGCTTAACTTATAATGCTTAAAAATGCTTATCAAAGCCTTTAAACATATTTTCTTTTTTAGTTGTTTTTGAAAACATATTTGTTTTCTTTTTAGAGTTGCTTTCTTTTTGGAGTTGTTCCTTACATGGCGTAACCCCAGAAAAAAGCCGATATGCACCACACTGTAGCTGCTATGGCGAGCCCTCTCGCTGATGAGATGCTCGTGTAGCCGCATTCATCGATTGGTCTCTGTTGGCCACGTGGTATCAGGCGCATGGCAACACAAGCCAGGATAAGTGCCCATATCTGACTGGTGCAGATGTCCATCCCTGCACACGGTCCTCTGTGCCCGAGCTTTCTTGCAGCAGTTGGGAACATGCACACGCGCATAGATTCGACCTGGCACACACAGGCAAGGCTATGTGCAGTCTGGGCTTTACGTAGGAGAATATTTTTAATTGGCCAACATTGAAACGCCAGCCACTCAAGACAGTGATACAAATGATAGCAAAATGAATGCTGCAGCAATGGCCAATCACACATGTCACTTACTTAAGAGTTTCTTTAAAAGGACACTAAAAGCAAATACTAAGTCGATGTAGACTGTTCAAATACCATTCCAGAAACCTCGCTACGCTTGTTTCGTGCCAAGAAAATGCTTAGTTTACGAGAAAATTGCATCTGAAGGGTCCGGATACCTTTATCGTAATTGAAATATCCTGCTACCCAACCGGGGAGTGGTGACATTGCACACCCCATCAGCACCCTTTGCTGCCGTCGGTGAGTAAAACGGCGCATGACAGGTGGTGGTACTGTTTTTTGCACAAAACACGAACACGCGATCACGGAAAAACACCAATCCAAAACAGAGTGGTGGATTCGCTGCTGCAGCTGCTTTTTGTCAAGTGGAGTAGACCATTCGGGCATCCCACGACATTACATGGAAGCGGAATTCTCTGCTACTTGCAGTTTGTGCAAGTTTCATGAGCCAACAAAACCAGCGCAGAACTACGCAATAACGAAACTACTGAAACGCGAGAGCGCAAGCGGCGCAGGGTCGAGCCAGAACGAAACCTTTCGACCGCCTGCGTCATCAAATGTCATGTCAATGAGTTCTTTTTTCTAAATATGAAATAGAACTGGACAAGTAGCATTTTCTTTCATTTTATAATGCAATACAATGATGTTTTTATGCTAGTGATGACTACTAGTGACAGAATTTAAATGAAGAGGGCCTTCGTCATCGGGCAAGTACTTGAATGTCCCGAGGGAGTCTCTAATATAATCGTCTCCTGCATTTACCTCTTTCTCGATTACTAAGGTTCTGTTCGCGATAGTATTGACGCTTTAGAGATTATCAAGCACTAATCTATCACTTTAGCTTGACTTAGCATTTGCCTTTAGTGTCCCTTTAATGTGTGTTCAAAGTACCATCCCTGCTAAAAAAAGTGATCGAAAACGCTTATTGGCCACATTTTCAGTATTAGTCTAGTGCATTTCATTCCTGCATTACCTTAGCTTTTGCAGTTGAACTATGCTGCAATACAATTGGTGTCCTTCTGATAGTGTGGTGCCTTTACAATGCAGATGCAACAGCTTTTTCCCAGATTTAGCATTATGTGCCACAAGTGACCTCTGTGGTGTTATATCTTTTTGCAGTACTAGAAAGTAGCAGTTGTGAAAACATTTTCTGAACTGCGCCGCAGTCAGAGAGAGAAGAATCTGATTTCTTACTTAAGCTGTGGAAGTGTGATACCTTTTTTATGGAATTGCCACATTTCACATTCCGCTCTGTGTTCTATTGGGGAGTAAGTCAATGCAAAGGGTGACCCCGAGCTGAACTGAACTTGGTAAAGGTGTGCAGGAAGTATAACTTTGCCACAGTGTGTTTGGATCTGCTGTTTTGACAGGGACTTAGAATCCAATTCACTGAGTGATTTTCATTTGCCCATTTCCTGAGAGTGCAGTTGCTATTTTCAGGTGCTCAAAATTATTTCTTTCTTTTTCCTCTTTTTATTTTTTTAAATTGTAAGCGAAGCAGCTTTGGTATATGTTCAGGTATTTATATAGGCCTTTGTAAGCTCAGATATTTTTATAAAAATTCTGAATTGGCTGAGCTAGCACTCTCTTCATCATTTAATGCTGTTTCCTGATCAGTGAAACGTTTGATGTGCTTGCCGTACATGGGTAAAAATGAAACATGCTTTCGTTCATGTGATAAGTGCTTCACTTCATAGCATTGCCTGCATAACAGCAGCTACTATAGCTTAATAAGCTGTGAGGTATGTATGAATGGGAGGTGATGATATGCTGTAGCTTTGTAGAATAGAGTCCTTGCCAATGCTCCTACCTTTTCTTTTTCTTTCCACACCTCTATGACCAGGTGCTGTGTCTGATCACGGCGCCAGTCACGCTGGTGATTGGCAGCCAGCAGGACGCCACCTTTGCGTTTGTCGCCCTGGCCATCATCTTCTGCAGTTTTCTCTCCATGGCACTCATTTTTGTACCCAAGGTGCGTGCAACTTGTAGTGTGAATTCAACAGGAAATCGATCAGTATAGCATGACATGTAGTCATAACTGTTGGCAAGAGCACTTGTGTACATAATTCACATGCTAGTAGCAGTAACATGAAAGCAAAACTCGGTACATGCACTTACTTAATAGCCCAGATTGTGCGATAGAATCTTGAATTTCGTGCATTTGAAATTTTGTAACTCTAGTGAAATCTATGGGGGAGCTGCTATCATGCTTTACCTGAACATGTAACACATGCTTGTAGCAGCACAGTTAACAAGCGCAGGCTGTATTAAGTGAGCATCAAAACTTCTAGTAAGAATAACAAGAGCAAGCTAGCACTGCGACTGGTAAATTATAGCATCATCTCGATCAGAAACTTTGAGGTGCTAGCGCATATCTTGATAAATACTATGTCAGCGGTAGCAAACAATATTGTTTTGTGTGGTGTGGCCTGCTCCAGGCTATCAGCAGGCACAAGTACATCATGCACAGACTGGGGAAAAAGAAACACCTCTGCTTGCCAGGTGTACCATTTGTTATGCTATTCTCAGCTCGTGAGTTCTGGTTTCAGTTCAGCTGAGTGAAATTTCTGTTTTGTTTAGTGTCAGTGCGTAGTTTGAAGACCCCTTCATTTGTTGTGAGCAATAGCTTATAAGCAGGAGGGCTTACTAAAAAGTTTCATTATCTCTTGACTTCATATGGTTGTGACGAACAAAAATCGGGCCGCTCAATTCCCATTCTTCTCGTTCAATTTTCAGAAGTGCTTCAGAAGTATACTGAAGTATGTTGGTTGGTACATAGCTGAAAAATGCAGGAACAACGCAGATGATGGAACGATGTATGGTGTAAACAAACAAGGCAAGCATCTGTATACCCTTGACTATGTCCTGTCCTTTCAGTAAAATGTTGCCTTGCACCAAGCATTGTTCAACAAGTTAGAAGCATCATCAGTCACTCAAAGTCACTCAAATAAAGATAGCTCATGTGCAACAACAGCTTCTTTTTCTTTCCGTTTTACACTTCCGAGCTATAGATTAAAGAGTAGCAAAATGGGCCTAGTCTTGAAAGTACCTTCATTTTATTTATTTATTTATTTATTTATTTATTTATTTATTTATTTATTTATTTATTATTTATTTATTTATTTATTTATTTATTTGTGTGTGTGTGTGTGTGTGTGTGTGTGTGTGTGTGTGTGTGTGTGTGTGTGTGTGTTTCACTTGATTTCTTGGATGAGCAAATTAGTTTTATGATATCAATGTAAATTTAACATTATTTTCTTAGCTCATTTGTTTGTTCACACTGTACTGTAGTGCTTTTAAAGAGTAGGCTTTTTTGAGTATTCAAAATTTTCTATTATTCAGTTTAATATTTCATTTAGTGTTGAATATTGATATTTGGGACTATCGAAGTACTTGTGCAAATGAATATTATAATTAGCATGCCTGCCACCAGTGGTTTTAGATTCAATGAGTAAATTTCAGTGGCATTGACAAGGCATACAACGAGATGTCTTTGTGTGCTGACTCCAATTTCATAAAGTAGAAGAGGTGGACTTGAGCTCTAAAACTTGATATATTACCGGAAAAATTATATTATGTACCTGTAATATGGTTAGCTATGTGCCTCATATTTAAAGGGACCATAAAGGCAAATATCATGCCAGCGTGGACTTTTAAAATGCCATTCCAGAAACCCCACAGCACGTTTCATGCCAAGAACATGCTTAGTTTAAGAGAAATTTCCATCTGAAAGTTCCGCATTCCTCTTGTACAATTCAAATCACCTACCACGATCAAGGAGTTGTGATGTCGCATATGCAATCACCACCCTTTACTGCCGTCAGTGAGTAAAACGGTGACTGACAGCTGGCACTGCGGTATTTTGCATAAAACTTGACAGCATGGCCAGAAACCGAGCGAATTAGGCACAGCCAACAGCATCTCAAGACATCACATGGATGCGGCATTTTGTACTGCTTGCAGAAATTCGCTGGTCACCCAGAAGTCCACGCGGCGGCCCGCCTGTTACCACATGATTGCATAACAACATGACAGCAGCCAGTGTGTTCGCTTCGATCCAAATTTGCTCTTGCTACTTGTTTCCTCCGTGAGAGCATGAAATTAATGGTACAGTATAGACCACTTATAATGTAACCGCTTATAGTGCAGGACCGGATATAGTACGGTCCTGCACGGTCCTGTACGGATATAGTATATATAGCAGCCGCATGAGACGAAATACCGGTTGTAATGCGGCTTCCGCGGGAAAATCTCGCTGAAAAGGGTGGTAGCGAGCACGCTTCTCAATGAGATGTGCCCACCGATGAGAGAGGAGATCAACGAAGGCGATGCGGAGGAGGAGTATAATGCGGCTTTCGCGGGAAAATCTCGCCGACAAGGGCGGTAGCGAGCACGCTTCTCAACGAGGTGCACCCATCGATGGGAGAGGAGATCAACGAGGGCGATGCAGAGGAGGAGCATGAGACGTGGAGCATGAGTCCAAGGGCGATAAAATCGTCGCCGCGCACCGTATGTGCGAGGAGCGGGGGACGCACGCCTTCACAGAGAGCGATCGCACAGCGGAGCGCAAACGGGACTTCTGTCGCGCGAAAGACGGTGGGGGTATGGGAGGGAGGGAGGGAGGGGGGGCGACGCTGTGCTGCGGCACCGAATGCGTAGTATCTTGCAACCGGGCGCAAGGGGAACTGGCAACGCAATGTCCCACGCGAAAGAAGCAAAGCAGGAAGGCAGCACGAGAGGGAGGGAGGGAGGGGGGGGTGGCGGTGTCTTCTCTGCCATCAAATACGTTCGCACCTGTGCCAGCTGTCGGTGTTGTCACGCGCACCGTATCTTGAAAGCGATCTCCACACGGCTCTGACCTCTGTATGCGCTGTGCTTACGCCACTCAGTTTCCATTGAAGAGATAGACCTCACGACCTTCGCTCACTGCGGCAGCCAGGTTTCCCCACGCCCGCGTTTTGACAGTGGTTGTCTGCGGTCACCGAGTCTATTCATGTTTGCTTGTGCGCGTTGCCACCTCGCTTGTTAATTCCGTTAGTAAGCGAATGTGTCAAGCTTATGCAGCCGATAAAATGAATATCCCTACTCCTTATAGCTCTCTACTAATTTGCCATCGCAATTGATGCTTCGCCTTTTGGGCGAAACTGAAACATTTTAAAAAAATTATTACTTTGTCTGCTTTATGCGAAGATCGTGGGTACTTGGACATTAACCTTTCAACGTTTTTAAATTTAAATGGATGCAAAACTCCCAGTCGCCCGCTTCGATGCTCCGATATGCGCGGCTGCTTAGTCTACATGTTTTGCATACGTGCAGGGCTGGAAAATCGTTGTTTTCGTTATAGTGCAGTACCGCCTATAGTGCAGATATTCACAACTCCGGCGACTTATGTTATAAGCGGTCTACACTGTAATATGAGCCTTCGCCTCATCTGATCCCACACTGAGTACTAATTATCCCGAGATCATGCACACACACAATCTCAGAAACCATGGAGTCATGAAAGTTTTTTTATTTCTTGCTATCAGATGACACCACGGCATTTACCGCTGGCAGCATGGAATGCATTTTTACTGGCAATGGCGACATTTAAAAACTAGATCTAGTGCCCTTTGGTTAAAACATTGGCGTCGTGGCACGTTTGAGATTTTTTTACGGGCATTTGATTGTATTTATTCAGACAACAATGAAAGCTTCTTGCTACTTCTTTTTTTTCGAAGTGGCGCCCATGTATTCGCTGGTGTTTCTGCGAAGAGTGCCCAAAATTTCTAAATATAGAGCATTCAAGATAAAAATGTGATTTTTTACAAACCGGACTATTGGAAATGGCGGACATCTGGAAACAGGTTAATTTTCTCACTAATTAGGTAAGTATGTTAAATAATCATATAATTAGTGCAGTTATGCAGCTACCAGCAATGTAAAGTTTGTAGCTACTGATGATGTGATCTCATAGCAGTTTTTGAAATCGCGCAAAAAGTCCATCCCCTAGGCCCTGCACTAGGAGACAGTGTCTCACTTTTTCGTTGGGAAACTGAAACTTAGCACTTGAGTGCAGGAAACCACGTGTACAAGAAACGTCGGCTGGCTATTGAAGTCCTCTGATGTCTCCCATTTGTGCCACGTGAGATGTACCATCTTTCTTATTTCGACATGCTGATCATGGCTTGTGGCATGTCCTTGGCTTTCATTGGCAGTGCAAAACATTGGCCATCACGTATAGGGTGTTTTAGCGAACACTTTCAAAAATTTTTATATGTTGCCTGTGGCAGATAGCACAATTCTAGTTCATGAACTGGTCTACTCGTAGAGGTGGACATTATTTGCACAAAAAACTGAAATGCATAATCGACTAATTAACAAGAAATCACCAAGTATTTAACTGATTACCTTATGACCCATATTGCAATTTACAAATTCTAGCCGTGGAGTTCGCAAGGCGGATCCACTTGGAACGAATTCTCAGGATGACACCAGTTTCGAGATATTAATTCCCAAAGTTTACGAAGAAATTACTCATTGGCGTTCCAGTTACTGTCTTAATAAGACGTCGTTTTATGCATTGAAGCACAAAAGTATGCTAAAGTACACACACACGCACCCCTCTCTCTCTCACCACACACACACACACTCTGTCTCATTCTCACTCTCACTCTCTCTCTGCATCGATGACGTGGCGGGGGAAGCGCCCGCCTCGAGCCACGTAATCCCCATGTCGAAATAAGAAAGATGGTTTGTCTCGCATAGTGCAAACCGGGAGCTGTGAACAGCTGGCGTTTTTTGCAGACATGGTTTCCTTTGTTTCTCAAGCTCTCAATTTCAGTTTCCCAGCTAAGTGAGAAACTTTCTTGTGGTGCAGGGCATAGGAGAAGGATGTCTTGTGGGATTTCAAAACTAATATGAGATACGTAGACAGTAGCTACAAATTTTTGCATTGTCAGTAACCACATAACTGTACTAATTAATTCAATTATTTAGTCTATTTACCTAATTAGTGAGAATATCATAACACTTACCGTATTTACTCGATTGTAATGCGACCACGATTGTAACGCAAGGGGTGACTTTTCATTGTGTCCACCAAAAAAAAAAAAACGCGAAAGTAACGCGAGGGGTGACTTTTTGTTGCGTCCAGCAAAAAGGAAAAAAGAAAGAAAACCGCTAACGTAACGTGAGACCACTGGATGCATGAAAAAGTAGCAGTTTCGCCCGAAAGGCGAAGCATCAATTGCAATAGCAAATTAGTACAGAGCTATACGGAGTAGGGATAGTAGTTTTATCGGCTGCATAAACTTGACACATTCGCTTGCTCACTGAATTAACAAGTGTGGTATCAACGCACAAAAGCAAACATGAATAGACTCGATGACCGCAGACAACCACTGTCAAAATGCGGGCGTGGGGAAGCGCGGCCGCCGCAGCGAGCGAAGGTACGTGCGGTCTATCGCTTCAACGGAAACTGAGTGGCATAAGCACAGCGCATACAAAGGGCAGAGCCGTGTGGAGATCGCTTTCAAGATACAGTGCGTGCGACAACACCAACAGCCGGCACAGGTGCAAAGTACAAGAACGCATTTGTCAGCAGAGTAGGAGCCGCTCCCCCCCCCCCCCCCCCCTCGCTCCCTCCCGCGCGACGGAAGTCGCGTTTGCTTTCCGCTGTGCGTTCGGTCTCCATGAAGGCGCGCATCCCCCGCGCGCTTTCACTTGCACATACGGTGCGCGGCGACGATTTTATCGCCCTTGGACTCATGCTCCACGTCTCATGCTCCTCCTCCGCATTGCCCTCGTTGATCTCCTCTTCCATCGGTGGGCGCACCTCGTTGAGAAGTGTGATTGCTACCGCCCTTGTTGGCAAGATTTTCCCGCGGAAGCGGCATTATAACCAGTATTTCGTCTCACGCGGCTGCACTGTAATCAGTATGCATATACATGAAGTTCTATGGGAGGGTAAACGGGAGTCGGAAAAGGCCGCGTTGTAGCCAGTTCTACACTATAAACGGTTACGTTATAAGTGGTCTATACTGTAACTGAATTAAGAAGTCTGGTGTTCGCGCGCACAAGCAAACATGCATAGACCACACTCGATGACCGTGCACAACCGCTGTCCAAACGCTACCATGAGCAAGCGCGCCAGCAGCATGCAGTGAGCGAAGGTTCGTGTGGTCTATCGCTTGAATGGAAACTGAGCGGCGAAAGCACAGCGCGTTCAAAGGTAAGAGCCGTGTCGAGATCGCTTTCTAGATACGGTGCGTGCGACAGCCCGCATGCGCGCAAAGTACTCAGCATGGTGGCAGAGCAGCAGCTGCGCCCCCTCCCTCTCGCGCTGCCTTCCGGCTTTCCTCCTTTCCTGTGGGAAATTCGCCAGTTCCCTTTGCGCCCGGTCGTAAGATACGCATTTGGTGCCGCAGCTAAACGTCGCCTCTGCTCCCTCCCTCCCATCCCCCCACGACCTTTCGCACAACGGAAAACTTTGTGTTTGCTCTCCGCCGTGCGTTCGCTCTTCGTGAAAGCGCATGTGTCCCTCGTGCGCTTTCACTCGCACATTTCACTCGTTGTTTAGAATTGGGTGCATCATTGCACTTTTTAGACAACTTGAATTTCGGTATTTGATTGTAATGCGAGGATCGACTTCAGGTAGCAAAAATCTGGAAAAAAACTCACGTTACAATCGAGTAAATACGGTAACCTCTTTTCTGATGTCCGCCATTCCCCATGATCTGGTTTTTAAAAAATCACATTTTATCTTGAATGCTCTCAAGAATATTCAGCAGTATTTGCAGAAGCACCTAGTATAGTTCCACAGCGAGACGCGACAGCACTACAAGGTCCGTTTGTCGCTGTTGCTTGAATGTTGCTTCCATGTGATTGACTCCTTAATGCGCGCTTTATGCGACAGCAAAGCAAGCAAGCGCAGCACTACGCGATGCAGAAACTACCAAAACGCGAGAGCGCGGATAGTGCAAGGTTGAACGAAAACTGAACCTTTTGACCATTCACCGCGTCATTGTCAAGGGTAACGTCAATTAGTTCTTTTTTCTAAGAATCAAATGGAACTGGACAATTTGCATTTTCTTCTGTCTTATAATACGATCTATTATTTTTTTACTATCAGTGGTTGAGTACTAGTGGCAGGATTATGTTGAGGAGTTGCCATATCATCGGGCTAGTACTAGAATGTCCCGATGAAGTCTCAAATCGTGCCCTACATTCACCTTAGATGCTTTTGAGTATTAATCTATCACTTTAGCTTGACTTCATATTTGCTTTTAGTATCCCTTTAATACAGTGTCCTGAACAAATAGTAAGATTCTGGGAATTCAACACTGATCACTGGGTAAATATATCTGTCAGATCAAATTAAAAGAAATTGCAAAATTGTCTGAATGTTTTATCATTTCATTTACGAAAATAATTGGCAACCATCTGCTGCCATTTGTGCTTAGAAGGACACCAAAGTCAAAGATTAAAAAAAGAAAAAACTGAAATATTAGAGCTCCAAGATGTTCTTCATACAATTTTTATCAAGAACAACACTTTTTTATGGGATAGCTTGGGTTTTACATGGTAGTGT
Source organism: Dermacentor silvarum (assembly GCF_013339745.2). Classification (NCBI taxonomy): domain Eukaryota; kingdom Metazoa; phylum Arthropoda; class Arachnida; order Ixodida; family Ixodidae; genus Dermacentor; species Dermacentor silvarum. Next base: position 224,932,297 of record NC_051154.1, on the reverse strand, counting down.
CATAATCAGCAACACATTACAGATAAAATTCCAGAGATCAAGCGCCGTCTCTGCCTTGCAAATGAAGGGTTCACCCCCCCCCCCCCTTCCCTTTATTTTGTTTTTAATGGATTAAACAGCACTGAATTATTTTGTCATGTTGTATCGACTACCCACAACTAGTATTTGAGCTATCCATTTCAATTTTATTTGGCACTCATTACTGTTCATTTTGAATCAATAAACCAATACTCACAGAAGCCTGTGAAAAACCATAGTATGTTTAAAGCTCCCTATGTAAGTTGTGGCGACTACTGCGGCCATAGTCAAGCTCACGACAATGGCAGCAAAAACTCTTGATGGCTTTTACCATCAAGATTTAGCTTCCTCCAACGTGCTGTAGTATGTGTGCTTAGGCATTAGTCTGCCATCAGTGCCCCATATACTCCACTGATGGCTCGATGCCCCCGGTGACATTAGTGTAAAAGACACCAAACAAAGCATGAGACCAATTTCAGTTTTCGGGGAATTGTTGGGTTCTTTCTGCAGCTAGACATGTAGACAGCATAATGGGCATATGTTATTGTGAAGGTGGGGCAAAAGCTCTTGATGCACGTTAACTAATTTTTATTTAAGGAGGTACTGATGCTCACTGTCTACCTGCATTAGGCTAGTGAGCTTTATATTTAGCTATGCCATTTTAGTGACCTGCTTATTTTAACAACGTGAGGGATAATCACACGGAATGTGTATTTTTTCTGGTACTTGCGGCATGCTATCAATGATTATGTCATGCCATGAGTTCTTATGCTGATGTCTTCAGCTGAAATGCTTTTTGCATGGCTGGCACTCAAGGTAGCAACTACAAAGGATACATTTTGGCTGTCATTTCAGCTTGGGCATTGCTTGGCACCAGTACTGCACCAGAGGTACTGCTGTGGTAGAATTTATGCACATGTCACTTCAACCATCTGCCTAAAACGTTGGTGTGATGTTTGTCATCATTTTGGTGTCCCCTTTTTTCTTACCGTATGTGCATTGCTGTGTCTAGATTATAGAGCTGGTGCGGCGGCCCCGCGAGCGTGCGGACGTGCGGAGCCTTATGGACACCATCACGAGCAAGGAGGAGGAAGAGAGGCACCAGCGGCTGCTTGCCGAGAATGAGGACCTCAAAAAGCAGATCGCTGAGGTATGTGGCAAGGAGCATTACAGAGGACTCTGGTGAGTTGTGCATTAAACCAAGAGCTGCTTAAAAGGTGGGACAAGAGAACAGTGAACAGCAGCAAAGCAGGCTTGCAGCTATATTTGATTAACAATAGAAACAAATATTTAGTACTTGTCTTTTTGTTTCAGTGATGACAACAGAGTCCAAACAATAACTGTTTTGCAGTTTCTTGCCATACGCTTTGTAAGCAGCCTGTAAGATTCACTGCAATTCTGCGTGGTCCTTTACACTTATGTATAACATTAGCATTTATTTCTGTGGTCATCATACTATCACTTTTTAGCCAGATCAAATGTTTCAAGTGAAAGGTGTGGTGCTATCTGAAACATAAGCAAATTTAAAGTAGGGAGGCACTTAAAGATGACGCTGAAAGTTTGCTTGAAAGGAGAGAGGGGGGAGGGGGCGGGGCAAAAAAAGGCTTTTCCACACAAAATACGGAGGCGGAAAGGAAATGTCTATCATCAGAAACACACAGTGCTGCAATCTATGCCGCTTGTTGCAGCTGTGATCATACATGTTTCCAATGTTATAACTGGCATTTTTATTACAGTGGTTTCCATAGTTTCACTAATGTTGTTGCAACGAACAAAGTACAAAAAGTAGTTTTAATGCACTTTATCCTGTTGCTCGATGTGCTTTGAATGCATGGATATGTATGACTCAAAAAAATTTTTGGCTCACATTGTAGTGTGTTTTTCGTCACCGATCTCGGGGGCGTGCGGGTGTTAAATGAGATGAGGTTGGGAGACGCATGGCAGCACAGCAAGCAGATTTTAATCCCTCACAAAACCCAAAACCTCAAACTAAAAACTCACTTAAACTAGCACACACTGAAAAAATAATGCCAACAAATGTACAAACTAATCAATCATCACTAATGATGTCCTTAATTCCGCCTATGATAAGTCTGGGCGTTTGCTCTCTGAGAGTCAGGCAACTCTGGCCTATTGCGTTCTCGCCGCTTACGTGGAATGTCCTCACGTTCCTTGACGCTGACTCATGGGGCTCTCTTGGTCCAAGTTGCATCGCGTCTCTTTCGGAATCGTTGCTCCCGACAATCTTGACAATGTCGTCGCCTTGGTGGACGCCTGTAACCCGGTCGCTGATGCTGACGTGGCAGAGAGGCCTGACGGACTAGGCCTAACTACGTTCTCGGCCGTTGCTTCCGTCCAGCTCCTTTCTCAAGTGCCGACGTGGTGTTCCGGCGATCATCGAACGCGCTGGTCTGCCGATGAAGGGGGATCCTCTCTGGAGTGCCCAGCCTGCCGTGTGATGCTGCAGCTGGTCCAAGCCTCGCTCGAACGTCTCCGAGGTCGATAACTGCACCTTGGACTGCCCGCGTCACGGACTCGTCCAGACCTTCAAGTCTCCTGTCGCCAGAGCGTAGCTGACAATGCGACCTTCTCAGCCCAGAGCCACGTCGATAATGCTCGAACTGTGCCGCTTCTCCCTCGATTACGGCTCGGTTCATGCGCCTGGAGGTCTCGTGCCGTTTGGAACGCTTGGTTCACATCATCTTTCTCTTTTCTTTCGCTGCACACCTCTTACTCATGACACACATGTCCATACACCCAAGACGTTACGAGCTGCAAAGTATTCTATAAAGTTCAGTGTAAGGTCAGCACACGGGCACATATATATACAAATTCTTTATTTTGAAATCTTAGTAACATTCAACATGCAGTTTTACTATTGGAATAAAAATGTGTTCATGAGATATGCCAGAGTAAAAGGCTCCACATTGGCTTTTAGGATCTTGCAGTATGCTGAAATTGGAGAACATAGGGATCTTTGTAGTTTAGCCCCTATTGGAATGCAACTGTGGTTGCCAAGGAATGAGAATTTGTGATTCCTCCCTCAGCAGTCGAGTACTTTCGTCACAGTGCCATTTTGAGAGGTATACCGTATTTACTCAAATCTAACGTACACTTTTTTTCTGATCAAACGGATCCAAAAATCGTGTGCGCGTTAGAATCGAGTACGACCCTAAATCTGCGTTACCATATCTCCATCGGCATTTCAAAATGGCCGCCTCGCACGCGCTTCGAGCCTAGCTGCCGTAGGTTCCTCCATGTGTTGTATGTGTGCTTAGGCATTAGTCTACCATCAGTCTGCCTGTTTTCTGCATTTGCTCTATCAGCACAAAGTTCCGAGTTCATCGTGATGCCGCATTTAAAAGTAAAGTGATCATGTGTGTGGAGATTTATGGAAATCTGGCTGCGTCACGGGAGTTCGGAGAATCCGAAACTTGCATGCAGGTCTGGTGTAAACAGGAGGAGAGGATTTTCACGAGCAAAGCAAAGCGGAAGGGTTTCAGTAGACCGAAGCAGGACGTATTCTGCGACGATCCTCTTCGGCGATACAATCACCTTGGCCCTATCTTGATAGCGATCCGCGACGGGACGGGGAGTCCGCCACGCGCTGTGCTTTCACCCCTTACAGTTCGCATTGAAGCGAGAGGCGTGTTAGCACGAAGGTCAATTCGCTCGCCACTGCTGCCGCGCTTCGTCACTCCAGCGTTCTGACAGCAAGTTTCCGCAGTGATCGAGCGAGATGTGTTCATATTTGCTTGTGCACGCATGACACTATGCTTGTTAATTTAGTTAGTAAGCCAATGTTTACAAGTTTATACGGCTGATAAAACTATCCTTACTTCGTATAGCTGTCTACTAATTTGCTATCACAATCGATGCTTTTCAGGTGAAACTGTGACTTTTTTTAGTCATCGCAACTTTAGTGCATTGGGAGTAAATCTTTGTTTTTCCAAATGAGAGAACATTTTATTTCTGTATGAAAGCATGAGGTGCGCGGTATTGTAAAGGATTTTTTTCTGTCTTTTGGTCACGGAAAACGGATGCATTACAATCGAGGGCGCGTTAGAATCGAGTAATTACGGTATGTGTTATTGTTGGGCCGAAACTTGGGATAACAACAAAGAAACTTGAAAGGAAGCCAAGGATCGTGCAATGAGTAATGTATCAGAAAATGTAGGGGAACATGGGATGGTCATGTGGAATGCAGGACAAATAACCGTTGGTCAATCAGGTGCTAAGAGAAGGGAAACATAGTCGAGGGCAGCAGAGGATTAGGTGGTGTGACGAGACAAGCAAATTTGCAAGCATAGAATGGGTTCAGCTGATGCAGGATAATGGCTATTCGAGATCTCTTGGAGAGGTATTCATCCTGCAATGAATTTATGACTGACAGTGATGAATTCTTATATTACATGCACAGTCGAACCTACTTATATCGATACCAGTTTCAACAGTATATCGGAGATAACAATGAGCAGCTGATGCACCGTCAACTTTTGTATGTGTTCTATTGTAAAATAAACCACTTACTACAATGCTCCCATGCCTTGTTATCAGCGATAACAATTAAATATGGCTACTGGGTGCGTGCGCTGAAAGGAAAAAAAATGCAAGATCCTCGATAAAAAAATTTTTTTTAAATGCAAGCCGCTTTGCCACACTTGTTTTTCGTCACATTGCCTTGGGGAAAAAAAAAAAGAAAGAAAAAATTGCGACCTGCTTTGCCACACTCGCCTTTGTGCCCACACGACATGCCTCCATTGCATCGCACCGCCAGCTTGATGCACCCCTCTCCTGTCTCCGTTCCACCCTCTCGCCGACGTTAGAGGGATGCAAGAGAGACGGGAGAGGGGTGAAGTAAGGCATGCGATCCGGGATAAAAACGGTGGTAAAAGCGTTTTGCGGGGTATTCCCCAGCTGCGTTTAATCACAAGAAGTGTCAAAGCGAATTGTGATAAAAAAAAATATTGGAATAAAAATAGTAAAACCGGAATAGACACTGTTTAGTATGGATTGCGGTTTGACATCCCGTGTGCGTGCATTATAGTGCACGTTGAAGAACCCCAGGTGGTCAAAATGAATCCGGAGCCCTCCATTATGGCGTGCCTCATAATCAGAACTGGTTTTAGCTCCTAAAACCCCAGAAAGAAAGAAGAAGATCACGGGCTCTAAAAGCAAACCACGTAACCTTATCTCAGTTCCCTTACACCCGTGCAATGAGTAGATCGCATGCTGTGAGGACTGCAGAATAACAGCGCTCTTATGAAGAACACCGTCGTGAACAGAATCGGAAATGTGCGTGGCAACGGCGGGCGACACATAATATGGACGAAGATCGTGCCACAAACGGCAAGCATATGCACCTTTGCTTGATCACCCCTACGACTCCACTCCCATCATAATTGTGGGTGATTTCAACATAGACGTGTCTCGGCCAGACAGAAAGTGGTTCGTGGCATTTCTTTTGGAAAGGTTCGGCATTCAATGTTAAATGTGTGCTCACGATGTGTCATCGATTGTGTATAGACCTTACATACAGCTCCGCTGCTCATCCACCTTCACAGAGTGGAATGGTTCTGAATTTTTTTTTTTCTGGATTTTGCGTTTCTTTTCTTTTTGGCGCAGCCACCCAGTAGCCAGATTTAATTGTTATAGCCAATTATGTGGCATGGGAACATTGTAGTAAGCAGTTTATTTTACCATGGAACACACACAAACGTTCTTAGTGCTGCGGCTGCTCTGAGTATTGTTGAAACTAGTAATGCTATAAGTGGGTTTAACTGTACTTCTTTCTGTCTAATTGAAATGTTTGAATGTTTGTTCTCTCCGCGTTTTCGTGCAACCCTGTTGTAACAATTTTAGTCATAACGATGGGATTTTCTTGGCACTTGAATACAGGGTAATCTTGTTGATATGATTCTGCATAATACATTTTTCGGGATAATACGTTTTTTGTTCTTTTCCCAGCCAATGTCTTATAAGAGCAATGCATTTTGGACAATATGATTTCGGATGATACATTTTATTTTCCGGTGCCCGTGAAGATTGTATCAACGAGATTCCACTGTATTGTTATAAGTGGGTTCAACTGTATTTTCTCATGTAGTACTTATTCTCTATTAATACACACAAGTAAGCCAGAGATGTGCTAAGGGTGGCTAAGATGACCGTAGGTGTGAACAGTAACTGGCATTGTAATTATATATAACAAATGATACTCATTAGCATCTGTAAAGCTTTATCATAAATCCTGGAGCATCATGTTGTGCTAGTCACAGAACTACAGTACGCATTACAAGGCATAGGGCCACCGGCTATAGAGATTTATATGTTATTTGTGGCACGAGCACCGAGTGACACTCTTTGTTTCTTGCGCAGCAACTTCCGGTTAGGGACCGACTTCTGGTTTGTCACAAAGCTGGGACGAAATTAAAAATAAATCATAAAAAAATTAAAACAGGTAGATATCAATGGTTATACTTATGTTGGATAATAGATATGGCATCAGATCACAGGTTTAGTACAGTAAAGAGCTAATTAAGTGTCAGGAATTATTAGAAATAATTAAGGAAAGTCTAATTGCCGTACACCAAAGCATACAGTCGTACACTTTAGATACCCACCGCATCAGTAGAAGTTCTCGTGAAACTCCAAGACCAGAAGTGACATCATCAGTAACATCACACTTAAACCAGGGGTACCGGCTCATTACTAATCAAAATAAAAACAAGCTTTTTTGATCTGAGGATTTTAGAGTTTGTGTAAACTTGATTCTTCCTTGTATTATTATTAACAAAGTGCTCTTATGTTCTGTATGATTGTGTGCTCTTTATACTGGAAAATCTCGTTACAAGAGACATGGTTACAAGATACAGTTGGTTATAAGAGACATTTGAAAATGGTTTGTTGGTTTTCCTATGTTCGCCATGTTAATAACATCGCATACAAGAGACATGATTACAAGAGACACTCTTTTACTAAGGGCAACTTTTTAGGTCCCTAGAGTAAGTTCTTCACTATTTCGAAGAGACACAACCCAGACACGGATCTTCCATCCAACCCAAGATGGAAGATCCTGTGGAAAACTGCCCTGAAGATAAAGCTTGGCCCTGCATCCATGAGACTGCAGACGTTCCAGAATCTTTTGAGGAGTTTGTGTCTGCAGATGTGGACCTCGTGTGCTCCGAAGAGCTTACAGATCATGCAATCCTCGCACAAGTAAAGGGTGCATGTGCCCTAGAAGGTGAACCAGAGGAGGAGGACGACGTCGAGGACATTGCAGGGCAGAAAGTGTCGGCAGTTGAGGTTGACGAACATCTAAAAGCACTTCAGTGGTATTGTGAGCAACAGGAAGGCTTGTAAAGCGAAGTGCTTTACCTCCAGAAGTTGGGAAGGAAGCTAATACAATCTGCAGTCACTAAATAACAAACTACTATGAATGACTTCAAGCCATCCTTAGATGTGTTCAAACACACTTTGATGCTGATGTAATAAAGTGATCTAGTCTGACCACTCAGTGTTTTTAGAATTTTTGGTTACAAGAGACCTTGGTTACGAGAGACATGTTTCCCGGGTCCCTTGAGTGTCTCTTGTAACGAGGTTTTACTGCACTATGTAAAATTTTGAAGCTCCCCTTACACAATGCCTATTCTTCAGGCCTGTAAGGTATTTTAAATAAATAAATAAATAAATAAATAAATAAATAAATAAATAAATAAATAGAGCTACACACCACCTTGCACAGAGTGAACACCTGCTTAACACAGTGGAGGGGTGACGTCACTCGTTCCTCACTTCTCTCCCGGCGCACATCTGCTCTGTCGCTGGCTCCACGCTCTCACATCAGCGGCGGAGGAAAGCGTAAGGTGCGCTTCGTGCGCCATCCGCTAGGGCGCTACATATTGCGCAGTGGTGGTCCAGCTGCGCCATTTGCACCATTTTGCTACAGTTCGACTTACGTGCTCCTGGCTGCGCCACCTGAAGTGCTATTTGCGCCAATTGCGCAAGCGTTCTGATGGCAATGCAATGTTTTCAGTAGCGTTATGCTGCCATTTTGATTATCTCGCCGCCTCGAACAAGCACTCTCGCACGCAGATCCGCTGGCCGCCGTAGCCACCACCGCGGCAACACTAGGCCTAGCTACTTGGACGTTCGCTACCAAGGAATCTTTCTGTTTGGTGCTGTGTTTTTATTAAAACAGTTCGCCGCTGTTAGCAATGGTGCAGACTCCGCCTTTGCAATCCTCGCCAATGGTTTCGGAGCTCGGAAAGTATGATGCGTTGCATAATGCCGTGTCCCGAAAGTCAGCTTCGCCTCAATACAGCAGTGTTACGTGGTGAAGCATACCAAGAGTGGAAAGAGGCAGTTGTCACGGCCCGTTATAAGTTTTATGTATATAAGTTTTAGTATGTATTCCTTAATTATACACGCATGCACCCGTAGTTTCCTATTACAGTACGAGCACAGATACACCTAATAAGTGTACTGGCAGGCCTTCAGAGCTATTTTGTACGTGCTTGTGGCGATTATAGCGCTTAGGTCAGTAAAAGGCACACATTAGTTTTTTCGGACGTTTTCGGGGCCCCTAGGGAGTCCGAAAAATCGGACGTTGTCTGTACTCAACTATACAAATCGATTTGTGAACATTCAAATAATTCAATTCGCGACTGGAATATCTACTACTCTAGTTTCGCATATTTAGTGAAATACACGGCTGAGGTCGAGGCATTACACGCAGTCTTACCAGGGTGCTCAGTTGGTTTTGGGAGAAAAGAAAATTTAATTCTAGAGTTGTTACGTGGTGAAACCACAATTTGATTATGAGGCATGCCTGTCTTGGTACAAGGGTAGTCCGGGTCATCAACTCCAATCGAAACAATTCCTATACCCTATGCTGACAAAGCGAACGACAACGAAAGCAGCGCCTATGTGCGAAGATATAGGATCGATTAGCCACTGGAAGACACGCAGATCGCATACGCGTGTTCATGCACGTAGATTTATGCATTTGCACGTGCAGTTTGAAACTTTCTGTCAATTGGTGAACTTCTATGCGTGATTGCAGTAGTTGCCGGCTTTGACTGTTATCAAAAATGGTAGGCGACTCTAATCTTTGACTTAGGTGTCTCTTAGTGGCACTTGCACCTCGGCGTTGTTCTGTGCATTGGTGTGTGGTATTCAGTGATTTCTAATTAATTATAATTATTCCAGACACTTCAGTAACTCAACTTGTAACTAAAATCATGCTCTGATATCAATATAATGAAACCCATGAATTTTGTATTGTACTATTTTTTTCAGATTTATCTTGAATTTCGTCTCAGCTAATTAATTCTGATTATTCCAGACAGTTCAGTAACTCAACTTGTAACTAGGTAAACTTATACTCTGATATATCTATAATGAATTACTCAAGTATTATTGCGCAACAAAAAGACACACATAAACCGATTCACATATATATTAACCGATTCAGTGGCACAATAAATTTAGTTGAAAGTTTGCACTTGGTGTGTGTTCTTGTCTTACGTCCGTGTCTTTTTGCTGCGCAATAATACTTGAGTAATGGATTACCAACTTGCTCGGAATGCTGCTCTCATTTATAATGAAACCCATGAATTTTGTACTGTACTATTTCTTTTTTTCTATTTTTCCTGAATTTCGTCCCCGGTTGTCTCAGGAGGTGAACCGGAAGGGCTGCACAAGAAACAAGAGTGTTACTCGATGCTCGTGCCATTAAAAACATGTTTGCATGATCTCAGAACCGATCGTCAGCTAGCCACTCATACGAACATATTAGCGGCAAGCTTTCCGCGACGGCTTGTGGAAAGCTTGCCTGTAACATTAGTCAGCAGCTAATTTTCGCCATGGTTCCTTGCCTACCCAAATAAAGATGTTTGCAACATACCATGCATGTTATGCTGTCCGTGGGAAGGCAAGCTTAATTGGTCGCTGTTGGCTTTGTGTCTTGCTTCACTGTTGAGCAGCACTTCCTGATTGCACAGTAATAACAAGCTTCGGCAAATGGCTAAAGATTACTGCTGTATTACTCTAAGTGTTCCAAAAAGACCAATGTTTCTTCTCCTAAACTGCTTCAAAATGCTGGTGTGGCTGCTCCTAAACAGCTCAAGAACAACATTATTCCTGCTCCAAAAACTGCTCCAAATCCTAAACTGGCTGGACCACCACTGATCGTGCCCTCCTTCGCTCTCTTGCCTGCTCCTCTGTGCATGGCGGTTTCCCGCCAGTTCTGTTCGCTCGCTCCTCCGAGTTCAGTTTCTCACCCTACACCAGGGTACACCAACACCGAGGTGCGAGTGCCAATAGCAGACACCTAAGTCAAGGATTAGGGTCATTTCTCAGTTTTTTGTGGCTTGCCAAGGAAAATGCAACTGCATTCCTTTTTATTTATTTTTTTTAATTTTATTGTACCCTCAAGACCGAGATATTACAGAGGGGAGTGGGTAAAAAAAACATACACAAGTAAATAACAAAGCAGCAAAAGTGGTTTAGTTAATACAGCAAAATTGATTAGTTAATTGTATCGGGGAGCGATTATGTCAGATAAAACCGAACGAAACGAGTTGTCCTTGATTGCAACAACTGCGCCGAGAAGGTGGTTCCATTCTTGAGAGGTCCTGGGAATAAATTATTCATGACAGGTTCTGGGGGTGCGGCAATGAATTATTCCAACCTTATGACTATGATCAATGCGAGAGGAAATGTAGGTAGGAAATGATATATGGTGATCGCGCAGGTAGGAATTGTGGAAATATAGTTTGTGAAATAAAGCAAGGCAAAAGCACTTACGTTGGGCTGAGAGCAGAGGAAGTAGCAAGGAGTTTTTCGTGGAAGTTACGCTTGATGCGCAACTATAGTTGCTGTAAATGAAATGCGCGGCATTGTTTTGGATTAGTTCAAGTGATTGAATAAGGGTTTCAAGGTGCGTATTACCTTTATATTAGGGGTGTTGGAATAGCGAAATTTCCAAATCTGATTGTATGCAAATAGTCAAGAAAAATTACTTCCGAATATCAAATCTGCTGATTCTTTTTTATATTGTCACGAGCAGCGATCCTGTGGTCGGTGCTTGGACGATAACGACGACGACGGCGTGGCTTTCGGGTGTGCACGCGCTCTCCTGAACGATTGCTGTAGCATTGTGCGCCTTACCTTGTAAATATATCCATTGTATATATATTCTCCCCGTAACATCTTTGGTGGATGTGCGGGGTACGCTCGCTACAACACCGGGAACTGGATCTTCGCAGCAGACGGCGCGTTGCTGCCACCACAATGACCGACCAAGCGACCCAGTGTGAGCAAGGCCCGTCACCAGTCATTCTCTTGCACCTCGTGACCCCGGGACATTCAACGGCCCAAGCGGCGTGGACGTCGATGAATGGCTGGCAATGTATGAGCGCGTCAGCCGCACTAACAAGTGGGACCCGACGTAATGCTTGCGAATCTCATCTTCTATTTGCGGGGCACTGCGCTACTCTGGTTCGAGAGGCATGAGGCAGATCTGACAAGTTGGGACGTTTGTAAGCAGAAATTACGCGATCTATTTGGGAGACCTATTGGACGACAACTAGCGGCCAAGCAGGAGCTTGCAATTCATGCTCAGACGTCCACAGAGCCGTACATCTCTTATATTCAGGACGTGTTGGCTCTGTGCCACAAGGTTGACAAGGACATGCCTGAAGCGGACAAAGTGGGCCACGTACTGAAAGGCATAGCCGATGACGCATTCAATCTGCTACTGTGTAAGAACTGCTCTACAGTGGAGTCGGTCATCGCTCAATGTCGTCGTTTTGAGCTGGCAAAAAGTCAACGTATCACTCACCGCTTCAACCGACTTCCCAATACGGCTGCCACGTCCTCATGCGAAGGCTTAGCCACACTTCGGCAAGCGCAAGCTCCAGAAAATGTCACCAGGATCGTCCGTCGAGAACTCGAGGCCATGGCACCCGTTACCCCTCATGACGGTATGCAAAGCAGCAACCTGGCTCCAATTACGCTAATTCAGGCCATGGTTCGCCAAGAGGTCGCGAATATGGGCATTTTACCCACCTTTGGTAACGGTCATGCTGCTACCAACCCGGTCGCCCCTGTCGTCGCTGCTGCAAGACCGAACACGACCTTCAGGCCACGTTATCGAAATCCTGCTGATTGGCGCACACCTGATGACCGGCCCATCTGCTTCACGTGCTCTAGGATTGGACACATCGTCGGCCATTGCCGCAGCTGCTGGCCCACGTCCTATCAACCAAACACTTACAATCGCCTGGACCGTGCACCATATGCCCCGTCGTTCCGTCCTGTGCTGAACGTCCTCCTAGGGAAAACCGGATCAGCCGCTCACCATCGCCCCAGCGCCGTCAGTCCCGCTCGCCCCAACCTCGCCGCTCTCGGTCTCCCTTTGACCGCCTCTCGGAAAACTAGCCAGTGCAGGCCCCGGAGGTGACGCTGCATTTACGACCCGGCCTGAAAATCCTCCGATTGTCCCTCATACCCGATGCAACCTTCTTAAAGTTTTGGTTGATGGTGTGGCAGTTACCGCTCTTGTTGATACCGGCGCACAAATTTCTGTAATGAGCTCGAGCCTCCGGCGCCACCTCCAGAAAGTCCTAGCGCCCGCGACTTCACCTACCGTCCGAGTAGCCAACGGGAGTACACCTGCCGTACACCTGCCGTACTTGGAATGTGCACTGCACGCATCACCATTTCTGGTCGCCACACATCTGTTCTTTTTGCTGTTCTAGAACAGTGCCCCCATGACCTCATCTTGGGAATCGACTTTCTGTCCACACACGCTGCCCTTATCGACTTCTCCGCGGGCCTTCTCCGCGGGCCTTCTCTGGCCGGCCACACGGTTTCTGCCCTGACCACAGAACCTCCACTGGATTTTTCACCACCATCATCGCAGTCAGGTCCATCCTGCGACCACTTCGCCCGCATGATATCAGGAGACCTCGCTCCGGCACAGTCCGCTGCCCTTCGCCGCGTGCTGGTTTCCTACCAGGATATCTTTGACTTTGGCGACCGTCCTTTGGGCCAGACGTCCGTCGTCACCCATCGCATTCATACCAGCGATGCGAGTCCTATTCACCGACGGCCTTACCGTGTGTCAGCTCCGGAGCGTGCTGTCATCCAACAGGAAGTGGAGAAAATGCTGTGCAAAGGCATAATTGAACCCTCATGCAGTCCTTGGGCCTCTCCCGTCGTACTTGTGAAAAAGAAGGACAATAGCTAGAGATTTTGTGTAGACTACCGCCACCTCAACCAGATTACCAAGGAGGATGTGTATCCTCTCCCGCGTACTGATGACGCACTGGACTGCTTGCACGGCGCCAGATATTTCTCTTCCATCGACCTGCGCTCAGGATACTGGCAAATCGCTGTGGACGACCAAGACCGCGAGAAGACCGCCTTCGTGACTCCTGATGGCCTCTACCAATTTAAAGTGATGACTTTTGGCCTATGTAATGCCCCTGCTACTTTCGAGTGCATGATGGACTTTCTTCTTCGAGGCATCAAGTGGTCCATATGCCTTTGCTACCTGGACGATGTTATCGTTTTTTCGACTACGTTTGAAAACCATCTCACTCGCCTGTCCACCGTCCTTGATGTTTTTCGCCATGCTCATCTTCAGCTTAACTCGTCGAGATGTTGCTTTCGGCACCATCAAATCTGCGTACTCGGCCACCTTGTTGACGCTGCAGGCGTGCAGCCAGACCCTGACAAAGTCCGCGCGGTTAGTCAGTTCCCTACTCCACGGTCGGCCAAGGATGTCTGCAGTTTTCTTGGCCTGTGCTCGTACTTCCGTCGTTTTGTCCAGAGCTTCGCGAAGTGGCCCGCCCTCTAACTGGCCTACTCAAGTAGGACGTCGTTTTCACTTGGGGTCGTAACCAAGCGGACGCCTTTTCATTGCTTGTTGCCATCCTAACGAACCCACCTGTTCTAGCACATTTCAACCCGTCAGCCAGCACGGACGTTTGTACCGACGCCAGTGGCCACGGTATAGGCGCCGTCCTTGCACAACAGCAGCACGGCCTCCACCGCGTGGTTGCCTATGCAAGCCGCCTTCTGTCGCCGTCGGAGCAAAATTACTCGATCACAGAATGCGAGTGCTTAGCTCTCGTCTGGGCCATCGCAAAATTCTGCCCGTACCTGTATGGCAGGCACTTTTCAGTTATCACAGACCACCGTGCGCTTTGCTGGCTTTCCTCGCTCAAGGACCCCACTGGTCGCCTTGGCCGTTGTTCAATCCGCTTGCAAGAGTACTCATTTTCTGTTTTCTACAAATCTGGACGGCTTCACCAGGACACTGACTGCTTGTCATGATGCCTAGCACATTTCAACCCGTCAGCCAGCACGGACGTTTGTACCGACGCCAGTGGCCACGGTATAGGCGCCGTCCTTGCACAACAGGATGGCGCAGGAATGCGAGTGCTTAGCTCTCGTCTGGGCCATCGCAAAATTCTGCCCGTACCTGTATGGCAGGCACTTTTCAGTTATCACAGACCACCATGCGCTTTGCTGGCTTTCCTCGCTCAAGGACCCCACTGGTCGCCTTGGCCGTTGTTCAATCCGCTTGCAAGAGTACTCATTTTCTGTTTTCTACAAATCTGGACGGCTTCACCAGGACACTGACTGCTTGTCATGATGCCCGGTCGATCCCCCTGATACACTGGAAGATGAACTTGACACCTTTGTTCTGGCCATTACAGACTTCATCCACATAGCTGACGAACAGCGCCGCGACTCATCTTTGCGGCCTATTATAGACGGTCTCAACTCACCGCACCCTGACCCTTCCCTACGGATGTTTCTGCTCCCCAACAACACCTTACACTGCTACAACGCCCGGCCTGACGGCACTGAGCTCTTGCTTGTTTTTCCCGCGCATCTTCGCTCTACTGTTTTGCGCCAGCTTCACGATGCTCCGACATCCGGACACCTAGGCGTGTCACGCTCGTATGATCGCATCCGGAGGCGCTTCTTTTGGCCTGTGCGACAGTACGTTGTGGCTTGTGACCTCTGCCAGCGACGCAAGACTCCTGCCCTACTGCCTGCTGGCAGCCTTCAGCCCCTCGATATCCCTGATGTACTATTTTTCCGGGTGGGACTCGATCTTCTAGGGCCTTTTCCCATGTCAACCACTGGCAATAGATGGATTGCAGTCGTTACTGACTACGCAATGCGGTACGCTGTTACATGAGCACTTCCCACCAGCTGTGCTACTGATGTAGCCGATTTCCTTCTTCACGACGTCTTCCTGCGCCACGGTGCTCCTCGTCAGTTAATCACGGACCGCGGCCGCTGCTTCCTGTCTAAAGTAGTCGACGTGATTCTTCGTTCTTGCAAGACGAATCACAAGTTCACCACTGCGTACCATCCACAGACAAACGGCCTTACTGAACGCCTCAACCGTGCTCTCACAGATATCCTTGCTATGTACGTGTCTGAGGACCACCAAGACTGGGACATTAACTTGCCTTTTGTGACCTTCGCCTACAACTATTCTCGTCACGACACAGCTGGCTACTCACCTTTTTTTCTCCTGTTTGGCTACGACCCACCATTGCCTATGGACACCATACTTCATCCTCACGCAGACACATCCTCTGCCTATGCTCGCGATGCTTTTGCCCGTGCTGACATCGCCCGTCAGGTTGCCCGCGATCGCTTGTCGGCTTCACAGGTCAATCAAAAATGTCTCTGTGACCGCCGACACTGGGAGGTGAACTTCCTTCCAGGATCGCTCGTCTTACTGTGGTTCCCGTCACGTCGCGTTGGCCTATGCGAAAAACTCCTCTCCAGTTATGCTGGCCCTTACCGCGTCGTACGCAAAGTCACTAATGTGACCCATGAAATCGCTCCGCTAAATCCTAAGTCAGCCTCTGCAACAATCGCGAGTGACATAGTCCATGTCTCGCGCCTTAAACCGTACCACTCTCGGCCTGGGCCCTAATTGCACCGGGACGGTGCTTCTGCCGCTGGCGGGTAATGTCACCAGCGGTGATCCTGTGGTCAGTGCTTGGACAATAACGACGACGACGGTGTGGCTTTCGGGTGTGCACGCGCTCTCCTGAACGATTGCTGTAGCGTTGTGCACCTTACCTTGTAAATATATCCATTGTATATATATTCTCCCCATAACAATATGTACTGCACCTTTCTTTTACGGACAGGAGGTCCCCATAGAGCTTTATGCTCTGGGAGCTCCTCCTGCATATGCCATTATGAATGTACACCACTCACTAACCTGAATAAACTGAAACTGAAATACTATAGGCTATTTTATCATTTCTGAATAAAGTAAAATGTAAATTTTGTCTGAAGTCCGATTTATTTTATTTAGAAATGGGCAAGTATCCAATATCAAATCGAATATAGAAAAGTCAAATGCAGATGCAGGAATAATTATTTCGGTATAATTAAGCACAAGGCATGTACTGACTAGTGCAAGAAAGAGAACTATCAGGGATAAAAGATCAGTTTGGAACAGAAGATCACTAATTCTCATTAAAGGAGCTACATGAATAGCCTTGCAACATCTTTAGAGCCTGGTTGCAAACAAGCTTTTTAAGAATGAATGGCTGCTGTATGAGAGGCTCTCCAACAATGCTAAATAAATGGTTGCTGAAAAAGGTCAGAAGTTGTGGGAAAAAAAAAACACTGCTGAAATACTTGTGTGCTGTAAACTCAAGTAAAAGGGCCAGTTGCAAGGCATCCAGAACTTGTAGTAGCGTAAAAGATGAAACTACTACTTGACTAGGCTGGCAAAAACAATAAATGACAGGCTACAGGCAAAAATCGGAGGCTATCATCTTGGCTTAGCGTGGCTTCCTTCACGGAACCAAAAAGAAAGCTTGCATTACTAATTTTGTATTGTGCGTTGCATCAAAAACTTTTGTCGTTGTCTCACTTCTGATAATTTGCGGTACTTTGTTTAGCAGATGGAGAACAGTAACCAGACTTTTAACAGCCGGCCCTTGCAATATTCAAAATTACCAAATAGTTCTTTTACGAATATGAATAATGAGTTCGTAATGCTATTCAATTCATATTCAAAACTTTGAATATTCACCCACCTCTAGTTTTGTTTATTAATGGACGTAATACAACTTGCAACCGGATGTCCAGTCAACTGAGGAGCTTGTACTTCTTCTTCCTGGGGTTTTACGTGCCAAAACCAGTTTCGATTATGAGGCACGCCGTATGGAGGGCTCCGGATTAATTTTGACCACCTGGGGTTCTTTAACGTCCACTACAACGCAAAGACACGGTCGTCTTTGCATTTCGCCTCCATCGAAATGCGGCCGCTGCAGCCGGGATTCAATCCCGCAATCTCGTGCTCACCAGCACAACACCTGCAGCGATAGTCATCTGCTTGTTCCTACGTCAGTGTTGGCACCGACTCTGAATAGTTTGGGCCAGAGTAAGTTTATTCATTCCTTTAGTGACTCTAGGTTCAGCTAGTGTCTGCAAATAAAGGGCCTTTGCAGTTCCTGCTTGTGTATATAGAATGTGTGCTCTTATTACAAAGGTAATTCTGCTGTTAAGAAGTAATATTTTGTTTGAGTTTACAGTGGCTGGTGTGAGAACCCTGATTTACAGCTATTTTATTTTTATCTTTCTATTTAGCACATAGAATGCTCTAGCAGAAAATTTTCACCTCGCAATTAACATGCCCCTCAATATCGCATCAATTTTCTGCAAATAAAAGTGCAAGTATCATGTGAGTAGATATGGTACATGTACTATCGTGAGCAATATGAGCGGGAACACGCGAACGCATGGCAAATAGCCTCGAAGCTGTGTTTGAGTGATACGCGGATGGCGCTGTCAAAATGAAAGGGGAAGGGGGGCACTCGTCAGCTATAACTGTTGGCACTCCCACCGCACCTGCAATTGTCAAAAACGACAGCTCACGGCGTTTCACTGGCCGCCAACAGCCGATAAGGCGGTTGTGTGTCGCAGTGACTTACAGCGAGTGATATTTTTTTCTGTAATGCTTTTTTTTTTTTTTTTTTGTTCTTCGTGCAACCGTATGGACGGAACTTCTAGATCTTGGCTCGTATTTAAAACCATTTTTTTTATATCAATCAACGTGACGAGTTGCTCACGCATTAAAACAGTGCTACTTTTGGCCATACTTCGGCACACACAGTTACCAGTAACTGCAATACCAAACTGTTATCACTGTGCGCTGGCGATGTGAACTTTCGCACTTAGTGTAAACAGACCCATGGTGGGAGTACAAACCGTTATCAGAACAGTGTCCCTCTTTCCTCTTTGTTTCCGACGGCGGCCGCCGCGTATCGCCCATAGCATGGTTCGAGGCTATCTGGTACGCGCTCCTGTGTTCCCGCTCATATTGCTCACCATAGTACAGTGTTGTGCTAGTTGAAGAAGAGAAGTGTGATACTACAGCACTGCAGATTACTAAAAGGATGCTAAGGTAGTGAGGCTGACCAAATAATGAATTGCTTTGCCTAACACGAGACCAATGCACTTATAGGCTGCCTAAAAGGGGTTATTCTTATTGAATGACTGGAAAATATTTGACAGAAGTTATCTGCTTGTGTGTTCGCTCAGGAACTGGTGCCTGTGCGCAGCAACCATGACTTTCCTGCAATGGAATGATTTGCAAAAGTCCTCACTTGCATCGGTCTCGCTTCTTTGAGACACTAATAAATGTCATCTGTTGCGTTTGAACATAAATGAGTATGTAATAGTTTTGAATACTGAATTCTCATATCGAATATGAATCAAGTAATTAAAAAAATAATTTAAATGATTAGGTTTTACGTGCCAAAACCACGATCTGATTATGAGGCACGCCGTAGTGGAGGACTCCGGAATATTTTGGACCATCTAAATCTAAGTACACGGGTGCTTTTGCATTTTGCATCCATCAAAATGCGGCCGCTGTAGCTGGGATCTGATCCCGCGACCTCGTGCTTAGCAGCCCAACACCATAGCCACTAAGCAACCACAGCGGGTATTAATCAAGTAGCAAGGACTATTCAATTTGTATTCTAAATCGAATATCCACATAGCCTTACTTTATACTTTTTTGCAACGACTGTTATTTTTTTGTTACATGACAGTGCCATTGAATACTTAAGCCTTTATAGAAAAGGTGGCAGTTCTTTAGAAACAGAAAATGAAATGTTACATTTTCAGCACATGTGGCCATAATTGAAGCTGTCGACATGTCATACTTAAGTGGTATTTCACCCTTAATTTTCACCATGAAGCAAAGTGTGCTGCTTATTTTCTGACACTATATACCGTAGTTGACACATCACAAGTCATGCTTAGTTGCCAAACAGTGTCATTGCAATGCCATGGATGAACTGTAGCGCTCTTTTATTGAGTGTACAGCATGCAGTCAAGAATGAGGAGTCTTAATAACGTGCCATCTGCCATCATGGGAGTACTCTATGTACTATGCACTAGCGCTTTGGTAACTGGACGGCTCCAAGTTTCTTTAACAAGAAGTGGTGTATCTGTTTCTGATCCACTGGTCTAGGACTTGTGGTCCCTCATGTGGCTGGCTTGGGGTAGCATGAGGTGATCTGTTTCAAGCTCAAGGCACAAAGGTGAAGCATATGACAGCTTTTCACAAGAATAGACAATAGACCTGCCCACAGCAATCCAACTTGCATATTGGGCCAACTGATATATTATTGAAGAATATCAGAGTGCATAAAAGAACAGAGGGTCAAAGAACGACCAAATAAAATGTACGACAGTGGAGATCTGCACTGCAGCTGTTCACCAACCACATAGTGTACATATCATGATGCACAGAAATGGTCCCCTTCATTTCCCCCATGCAGAAGGAGGAGCAAATTCAGGTGCTGAACCAAAAGCTGCAGGAGCGACAGCGGCTGGCCCACCAGACTGCTCTGCCTGCTAGCGGTGAGAGGGTGCGCATTGCACTGCCACCCACCTATGCGGACGGCCTGCTGGCCCCCAAGGAGCCTGTGGCCATTGACCCCGTCTCCGATTCTGGCTTTGTCACGGGCACCTCCTTGGTTGGCCGTGGCTCACGCCTCTCCCGTTCAGACTTTGAATTCTCCGAGTCATACCTTTAATCTGTGGCATACCATCAGGTTGCACAACACCCGACATGGCCATTGGACTTTGCTATTGGGTATGAAGCTATGAATGGCTAATGTACAAACTTTCATAATGGATTTCTTTGTGTGGGAGATACCTAGGAGGGGAGAGAGCAGCAAATGGTGGTTTGCACTTTGGTTGTAATTCTCAACCCTCAAGTTCGCTTATCTTATGCCACATTTCAGGAAGAAGGGGTTGATTTCAGGGTAGTCTTTTCCCCTTCCGTGAGATTAGTGCTGGTGTGCATTGGTGGCTTGTTTCTGCTTGGCCCATTCTCGTGGCATCCTATTAAGTAAGGAGGCTTAAAGAATGGATCCTGCAGACTGTAGCTGTTTAGACAATTGCCTTGCAATATATAAGAGGTGGCAAAAACAGTGAAACAGGAGACAACAGCAGGATGCTAAAGTATTGAGTTCACATTATGGAAAGAAAGAAAAACTTGCATAAAGGATATGTGCATGTGTGTATCCTATGGACTGACCTGACTGCACTGTATGCATTTCCTCTTGCTTCAGACTGAGTTGTTCCTTTTCTGCCAATGTTTCAAATACTCATTGCCACCAGTCATTTTGGTTCTCACTGGTGATGTGTTTTTCTTTTTTTTTTAGTTTGTACTCACAAAAAGTAGTATTCTAACATTTCAATGTGAACACTGCAATTTCTCTGTATTCTACTTCACATCAACAAGTTTTAGAATTGTGTTAGAATCAGGTAAACATTGTAATCAGACATTGTGAACTATGTTTATTGCTTGAAAATCTTCTTAGGGCAGGCCAAAAGCAGGCTGGAGGTGACAAGTGTTCATTCAATGGGAGCTGACGTGTGTTCAACATCATCTCTTGCCTAGACAGACACCACCAGTAGAGGGGTTGCTATTGGGGTCACCATGGGGGGTCAGGCACGTGCGTGCCGACAGGTCAAGTTTGAATTATCCGGTGAAGGCCAATTTTAGGATCGAAATAACAAAAGTTTTGGCCCATAGAAATACATGGGTGCTGGCCGGGACCTTCGGTTGGGATCAAATTAAGCGAAAAATGGAATTAACCAGAGTCGAATTAACAGAAGTCAACTATAAGCTTTTCCATACAGGCAGGGATGGTTCTTTAATACTTATTGTAAATAACGAATAACAATGAGCAAATTTTATAAGGCTGGCGTGATACCACCAAGCTTAAACATTTATTTTTCACCCTACCACAAAAACAAGGATGAGCAGTGGAAAAGGAGGAGTGTTTAGGAGCTTTGCTTTTCAAGTGACTAAGTCAAATGTACAGAAGGCAAAAACAGTCAGAACATCATCACCCAGCAAAAACAGTTCCTTTGGAGCTCTGTAGCATTCTTTTGTGTCATGTTTCTTTTCTTTCCCCTTTTTTTTAAGCATTCTTACTCTATTTACTAACTCTCTACTAGTCAATGCATAATTATAGTTTAGTGTGGCCTACTGCAAAACATGCAACACAGTTCAATTGCATCAGAACATGCTCACATTCCAACAGCAAGAAGCAGAACTTACAAAAGCTACCCTAGATCTTTCAAGCAAGGCTCAAGCAATAGGTTAGCCAAAAATTCCAGTCCCCTCTTTTCAAACAGCTCAGAAATTGGCCATTTACTTGCTTAAGGCAGAAAACAAGGATAGAAATATGATAACCTGAGCACTGGCTACCAAGTAAATTCCATGCAGGAAGAACAGCAAGCACTCACTTGTACTCATTCTTTATTCTTTACACACCACCTGCACTTCGTCTGCACAAGGTATTGAAATACTAAACAAAATGCTATCATGAATAAAAAAGACATTAGTCTGTTAGTCTCTAATTAACTGCTTTTCGCATGACGATGTTCCTACCTTGAACTTTCTAAGGAATTGGCATGCAAATTGGCATTGCACATTGGTATTGGATAGTCCTCTGTCCATTTGTCTCCACTGTGCCTGCTCTGCATGAATATTCTTTCTGTCTTGTGCTGAAACGTACTTCCCCCATCAGGAATTTGAACAGTGACCACACATCAATGCTAGATGTTGATAAAATGCTAGGAAATGTGCATCTCAACATCTGCAGCAGTGTAGCTTGCACAAGTACTATCTGCCTCCCAGTGCCATGGGGACTGGTAACAGAAAAACAGGTTATGTTTCTGCTGTTTATATTTATAACATGTTTTCCCTTTTCATACACCATTCATAACAGTAACTGCCGTGTCGTATAATTCGAGCTAATAGGTTCACTTTGTTAGAATGTGGCTGTTCTTCAGTGATGGCTCACTTGTCAACACAATAATTTTTTTTCCAGGAAAATTCTTAAATAACAAAAAAATGTGCCTTTTGTAAGGTTTGAACAAAACTAACTAGCCATGATTCATGGCTGGCCCATGTGTCCGTCAGGCACCTCAGGTTTTCATACAGGCATTTGAATTCAGTCACATTTATTAACAAATGTGTTGATTGCCTGGTGTTGCACCCTGAAGTCTATCCTGTCACTTACTATTTGTTCGCTTTGGTTATGTAAGCTTGAAGACCGGTGTCCTTGCTAGCTGCAATGCCTTACCTTGGTGCAGGGACAGTGCCCACAGCTGGGTTGCTCCAGATTGCATCTGTATTTCTTAGTGCTGTGTTCCTTTACAAAACAGCTGTCTAACTTTTAACAGACACCCTTGTGTGTTCAGAGTAAAAGCAGTATGAACACACTACTGGAGTCTAGGTTTCTAACATCTACGTGAAAGAATTTTATTATTCGCTACATGGTTATGTGTACAGGCACAGCCACTGTTAGCAGGAACACGGGAGCCCTTGGCAGAACTCCGTGGAGCAACACCAGCGGCGTCTCGCGAATCTTGCAGAGCAGGCGCAGTTAAAGCGATAGGCGGAGCACCCGGCGCGTCGTCTGCTACAGTTCCTCCCCTTCACGACCTTCCCCGTGTGCATGTTGGTATCCATATATGTTATGCGCACTAGCTGCTTCGAGTATTCATGCAAGTGCTGCCAAAGCCAAATGTATTGCAGGCTGCATGGAGGCACCCCAAATTTGGAACGTGATTAATACTTCCACACAGTTTTCGTTTGCGAAGGATCATTTTAAACTTTTTTATTGGTTTGTAAATAAGAATGCTGATTTCAAAACTCTGTGCTTTGAAGTTATTCGAAAATAAATGGAAATTATCACTTTCCAAGGACTGGCTGGCACTGGGAAAATCCATTTGGGCGACAATCAGAGCAGCCATCTGGCTATGCAAACAACTGTAGGGCGAACAGCTGGGGCAGTGATCACTGGGTGATCACTTTTGTGGATATTTTACTTTAGCGCAATTTTGAGTGACTCAGCACCAGACACGTCCGCGTATAGGTCAACACCATTTCTGGTGCTGTGCCAAGTTGGCTATCTTCACACAGTACCAAGAGCGCTATCGGCCATATACTTCGACACATCTAGTGCAGAGTCTCACGAAATCTCCAAAATCCCTGAGAGTGATTGCCAGAGAATACCGCCCCTGTTGTGTTGTTTAAGCTGATGATGCAATTAGCACTGGGTTGCGTTGCTCTCTACGACAATCTTGCAGTAATCCAGCGCGGCAGGAAACGGTGAAATATTCCAGAAGCGACACACCCAGCCTGTGTGTTCCAGGCGAACGCAGCAACTAGTGCCTAATACTTTGTCACAACACCCTTGGCAATAGTCGCAGCAGCCATTCATCGAGGCAGAGAGCTGTAGAGAGCATCCACCAGTGACGCATCTTGCTTAAGACGCTCCTATTCGGCTTGGACAGCCTGCCAAAGGTTGTCCGCCGACAGTAGGCATTGGCGTGAAAGAACGGCTTTAACCATGCCCCAAATATTTTCAGTAATACTAAAGTCTGGTGACTGGGGTGACTACTCTAGAATGGTAATGTTCGGCTGGTGCAGCAGGGCGTCCACTTTCTCGGAAGAGTGCACTGGTGACCGATTTTGCTGAAAAACGAAGGCAGTGTCGGGCAACTGCAGATGCTTGAGGTGGGGAATGGCCACATCCTTCAATATTTTGCAGTACTTGTCAATTCTAAACTTTCCCTCAATCCATGCAATGGGTCCCAGGTGATTCTTTGTCAACATTCCCCAGACACATACGACCATTCTTCCACTGGATGCTACCCTTTGTAGGAACTCTGGATTGTATCTAGGAGAAACAATACAAATCAGAAAAAAAGAATGTGAGGTTTTCAAGGTAGTGAATTGGAAATCTTTAAGGTGTCAAGATGGTATACATTAGAGAGTTTTAGAATAGGGGCCCCAAATGTTTGGGGCCCCAAAGAGCTTTGCGGGTGTTAGCGTTGGGGCATGCAAGAGCGAAGAGTTTTAGAATAGGGCTTTGCGTTTGCGAATAGCGTCTTGCGCTTGCAGCGCCACTACGGTGTCAAAGAAAAAGTATTATAAATAATTAAATAAACTATACCATTTTATGATAGGAAGAGTAATATTGACTTTCGTGGTTTTGTGTTTAATTACAATTGAGAGGTTATTCTATCAGCAGCAAGCGATTTGTTGCGCCTAATTTTGAATAACCAACTTGACGTGCCTTCACCAGCCAAGCTAATCCAAGTTAGGCCTACGAGCCATGAAATCGACAATCGAATTCGGAATCAGCGGCGTCTAATGAATCAATCTTCATTACACACGTTAGTTGAGAGAAAGCGATAATCGCATTCACTTCTAGCTTACAAACTTCACGCATTACCACAAATCAAGCCGAGTTTGGTACTTGGAGAACCGTCGCTTCGATGGGTGCCGCCATGTTTGTTGACGCAAAGCTTTTGGGGCTCCCGCTAAATCGGTGAAATAGCGTGCCCAACGCAAAACCCAAACGCAGATAGCGTCTCGCGCATGCGCAGTGGTGTCGACGTTATTTCTTTGGGGCCCCTATTCTAAAACTCTCTATTAGCTACACTACTATATCGCATTACAACTAACTCCGCTTACACCTAAGTTTGGTTGCTTAGGACTGGACGATCCACTTCCCGGCTTTGTGTTTTATGTGGTGAGACTGGTAATGTAGAACACTTAATCTGGTTATTTCCACAATATGACGCGGAAGAAAACCCGTTGCTTCAGAGCTTACAATGGACAGGTCTCACACATGCGACCTATGAAAATGTAGTGTTCCGTGAAAAGTGCACGCAGTAATAAATAAGAGCCTGTGACTGTAAACTACCTATCACGACACAGAGTTTGTCAACATCTGTTAACACGTCTTTACTAACAGCGTACGAGATGCCTAGGCGGAACAATTGCCGGCTAAACATGCCATGCCAACCTCGCCTGCTGCAACATCACCACCTGAGGTGTTTCTGAATATCTGAATTTCTGCCTTGATTAAATTGCTTTGCATATCATCATCATCAGCCTATATTTATGTCCACTGCAGGAGGAAGGCCTCTCCCTGCGATCTTCAGTTACCCCTGTCTTGCGCTAGCTGATTCCAACTTGTGCCTGCAAATTTCCTAACTTCATCACCCCACCTAGTTTTCTGCCGTCCTCGACTGCGCTTCCCTTCTCTTGGTATCCATTCTGTAACTCTAATGGCCCACCGCTTAGCCATCCTACGCATTACATGGCCTGCCCAGCTCCATTTTTTCCGCTTAATGTCAACTAAAATATTGGCTATCCCCGTTTGTTCTCTGATCCACACCGCTCTCTTCCTGTCTCTTAACGTTAGGCCTAACATTTTTCGTTCCATCGCTCTTTGTGCGGTCCTTAACTTGTTCTCGAGCTTTTTTGTTAACCTCCAAGTTTGTTCCCCATATGTTAGCACCAGTAGAATGCAATGATTGTATACTTTTCTTTTCAACGACAGTGGTAAGCTCCCAGTCAGGATTCGGCAATGCCTGCCGTGTGCACTTCAACCCAATTTTATTCTTCTGTAAATTTCTTTCTCGTGATCAGGGTCCTCTGTGAGTAATTGACCAAACGTATTTATTTACAGACTCTAGAGGCTGACTGGTGATCCTGAATTCTTGTTCCCTTGCCAGGCTATGGGACATTATTTTTGTCTTCTGCATATTGATCTTCAACCCCACTCTTACACTTTTTCGGTTAAGGTCCTCAATAATTTGCTGTAATTCGTCCCCATTGTTACTGAATATAAATGCTAGCAATTCCACTCTATTTCAGATTGCACTTTTTGAAGAAGGAAGTGTGCCGACGCGAAGAGATATAGGCATGCTGTTGAATTAGGCGCCTCTTAGAATGTATGGCACATGCAAATAACAGCGTAGCTTGAGATACGCTTAAGAATTTTTACGGGAAGCTTGTTCTAAACAGCCCCATTGTTCCCACATAGCTTACCGAGTGTTGTGAGGTCGCCAAATACGGGCGGGCTTTTTGGTCCCACTTTGTCGTAAAACTGCACTCCTCTGTAAGCACGATGAGTTTCCATTGTTCATTTGTCTACGTTGAACGCTGTTGGGTGAACTGCAGCTGCTTTACTTTGTTTTGGGTGCAAAGAAGAGGCTTCCGGCTGCGATTCTGCTCTTGAGACCGACCTTAAGCAGGTTACGCTTGACTGTTGTTGTTGAGGCTGAAAGACCAAGGGTTTCTTTCACCCCCTGTGCAGAAGCACCTGGCTTCGCTGCCACAGTTACCAGGATGCAAAGATCTTCGTCGGCCGTCGCCCGAGACCGTGGAGCACAGGGGCATTCTTGATTCGCCACTGAGATTTGAACGCTTTAATTATTCTATTGATGGTGTTCAGGGGTCTTCTTGTGGCTTCTGAAATTGCTCGCTGCAAGTATCCTCTGAAAGCTCCACAATTTCCCAACGTTCGTCCTCTGGCACTCTAGCCATTGTGCAGTGACGTGCTACAAAGAAATGAACTGGCACAAAAACACGGCAGTTCTTTATAAAGGGTCACAGAAAACAGGACTATATCAAAAGTTGGCATTATTATAATTGCACCAGTCTGTCTTTCAGTATTTTCCATAAACCCACTGACGCTGTGAAGGGTTGGTGTGCTCTAGCTCTTCTTTATTCTTGGCAATGCAGATGTAGCTGCACTTTTTATTGCTTTTGCATCAAGAAGAATGCAGCCACGTTCGCGACCTGGATTTTAGGTTAGATTTACATGATGGGACGAATTGCCAATTTAGTCAGAGGATGACCATGACATAGTTGAGCTGCAACAACTGACGCCTGTAGCACCTCGTCTTCGGTGTTTTTGAGCGTGGTGTGATTCGGCGGCGCTGAGCTACATCATGCTCATCTGTTGGCTGGACCAGCAATCCATCCTGTTCTGTGAAACCTGCTTTAGCCACAAAACTTTGTTGCCATTAACTACATGGCAATGCGAACATTGAAGCAGTGCGAGCGAGTGCAGTGGAGGGAGGAGCTGTAGCAGAGAATGAACCGGGCGGAGTCGCCCATTGCTTTGATTGTGCCTGTGCAGCAACACTTCATGAGGCGTGAAGTGTTGCGCTCTGCAGAGCACCGCCACGGGCTCCCCTGTTTCCGCTAGTAGTAGGCACACTTGTACATGATCGTGCACCATGTCCAAAAGTGCAGACACCAAATCACAAGCGCAAAATTAGTTCTTATGTTCAAAGTGTGTTACAAAACAAAAATTTGAGTCTGTGGGGAAATCCTGGATGGTTTATAAAAGTGGCACCGGTGTGGAACATATGGAGGGTTATTTTTTTTTTGTTTCTCCTTTTGCCAGTAATGTGTTATGCCACGCTAGTTTATGAAATAGTTGTGTTCTCGATACATTGTGTGCAAAACAACTACTTTGATTTCCACACTTCATTTATTTTCTAGCTTGAGGCACAATTTACATAGTTGTAGATTCAGTACAAATGATTTAAAATTTTCTTTAATTCTTCTCTGCTCTGCTGTTTCCTGTTTTTCGTGATGCTAAGGCTGCAAATATGCATTAAAGATTATTTTTCAGCATATATGATTGACTGTAGCCTAAATCAGATATCTTCTATCTGAAATGATGAATAGTATGATGCACACATCACATGTGAAGACAAGGTACAAGTGTGTTATGTGTAGGGTCTGTTGTCGTGCTACTCATAATTTCAAATATGTCGCAACTAGGCTCATGGTAAATCTTTTTAAATATTTTACTTGCCTTACTTGGCAGCATGTGCAGAACAGGAACAAGTGGGCTGACAAAGATGCCTTGCACTTGGAAGGTGCATTACTGTGCAATCCATTTATAACAGTCTATTCACGAAATTAAAGAAATGCTGTCACTACCAGTTGCAGGGGCGTAGCCAGGGGGGGTTCAACCCCCCCCCCCCCCCCCGAAATCCCCCCCCCCCACTTACCCACCCTTAGTTCTCGTCGCTTCGGGCTGACATACATGTAATTCATGAAACCGGTGCTACTATCACAATTTCATTCCTGGGCGCTTCCGTTTGGGTTGGTAATTTACAGCGAATCATGTCTGCATATGGAAAAAAACTGTCACGGTGTTTGTCAAGGCTTTGACACTCTGTGAAGTTTTGGGCAAGAATGTGGCGGCCGCATTCTGAAGCAACAAATGCGCCACAAATGAAGCAACAAATGCGGCAGCCGCACTTTAGATGATGGCGAAAACGCTCGAGGCTCGTTTACTTAGATTTAGGTGCACGTTAAAGACCCCAGGTGGTCTAAATATCCGGTATACATTTCCGTCGCTTCCCTTCAGGTGCCGGTTAGGCCGCGCTCGCGCAGGATCTTTGCGCGAGAAACGTCTCTTGTTTGCGATTGCGCGCCTACGGAAGGCTGGTAATTACTGTTGTGTTGTTGAATCCCAAACCAGCAATTACAGAAGGCTGGTAGTTGTTGTTTTGTTGTGGAATCCCAAACCAGCAATGTACACACGAAGGGGTTGATGACAGCAGTGAAATTCCACCGACTCGCAACAGAATGCACGAAACAGACAGCCGACAAGCATGCATGAATTACTGCTGTGCGCAGTACAGCGTAAGTAAACCCTTGTTGCAGGCGTTGACAGTTCTCGTCGGAGTTCACGCATCCTGAGAAATTGATTATGTGCACTATGCACTGAACAAGACTGGAGTTCATTACTGCATCACTAGTAAACCAATCAGTCGAGATTCTGTGAGGTACAAGGCCGCTTCCTGTTTGCACCGGCGTAAGTGAAGCAGAAATGAGTTGCACGCACTACTTAATATGCGTACACATGCCATATTTATGCTGTGCGGTGAAATATTCTGTACAATTCTGAATATGTTGACGTAAAGGCAAATGACGGCTGCACGCTCGCACACAGCGGAAGACACAGTGGCCCATGCACTTGCCGCAGGAAATGCAACCCTCTCGTATGAGGGAGCAGGGCGACGAAAGCTTCGGAAAAAAAAGCCTTACGCGTTTTTGCGCGTATTTAAGTTTTCTAGCGCAAAGACGCAGCGAACAAGCTATTGCTATGGGAGTAGGTATATCCTGGTCACACGTGCATTTCCACTCGTACAGCCGTCCTTGACTTGTGAAACGCACTTCGCCCCGACGAGGACGACGCCATCTACGCTTAACGGAAATTAACAATTAATGCTGTCTTCTCCGATCGCATGGGTCGTCTCAATGATGCGTTTTCGAAGACTGGTCCTATTCAGTGGCGCGATGAGAGACCGTTGCTCCAAACGTCCACTATACCTGTCGTAATTACTGTATTTACTGAACTTACTTTTTACTTAATTTCTTCACAAGCACACGCGAGGGGGGGGGGGGGGGGGGTCCCAATGTATTTGATATACATGTATAGAATCTGCTTAAACTACCGATATTTATTATCGATCACGCGACGTAGAGGAAAGCAGAAGCTTGCACCCCCCCCCCCCCCCGGTCGGGCCGGTGAACCCCCCCCCCCCCCCGAAAAAAATTTCTGGCTACGCCCCTGACCAGTTGAAACACATCCTGACGTACGTCAGCAATAAACAACACTCCAATCTTCCGAAACACTTCCGATATTGTAGCTTTTCACTGTCTTTTGTCTAATCTATGGAGTAGCTCCTGGTAATATTTGTTTGTAATATGCCTTATCACACTTGTCATACTTGAGATCTTCCTTATGCTCTGAGTGCTGACCAGTATTTTAACTTTTATAAGAGGAAGGCGGGACACATGACCCAAATGGTACGGGCTTTTAAATAACAATGTGAAATTGTAAATATGCAATTGCTGCTTTATTTCATTCAGAGCAGTTATTGTCTGAGTGCTAAAACTTCCATTAAGAAATAACTATGCACTGTCGAAATAGCAGTAATTTTGCCCACATTAATTGGCATGCACAGTGTTTCAAAAGAAAACTGCCTCTTTTAAAATAGCTCAGTCCTAAAAAGTTGCATTGCAACAATTGGGATTGACGAACAAAACGGTTACAATTTTGGCATTTAAACATCAATTGAATTGTGTGTTAGGCATTGGCAAGCTAAAAAAAAAAAAGCTTTTATGTGCCTGGTTTTTACTGCAGCAGGAAAGTGACAGTAGTGTTGTTTATTGCATCTAGTTGATCCATCTGTACTGACAGCAGTACTTCGAACTTATGGCATTGCGCCAAATTGTGGAGCATACTTAGGGCACCCTCCACAACAGCTCCAGTCCATGCCCACATCTCTTGCTTAGCAAAATTCTATTATTTGGCCGATTTTACCAGAAAGTAGCCCAATAATCTTATTATCACATGCAGTTTACTTGGAGAGGATCAATACGCAATTTTATAGTAATGCTACGGTAACTTATGGTTATAAGTAACTTGTGGTATTGTCATAAGTTAATTGCACTGTTAACTTGTGTAGCATAGAGTCACAGATTGTGCAAACTTGTTACAGCCTGTATGCACTTACTTTGACACATGAAGTAAAGAGGAGGCAATTTCGTTAATCAGATCCTTAATGTGCGTACTGCTTTTAGAATGTGTGCATGTCCTAAGAAAACAGATATGACCCTTAAGCTTTTTTTTTTTTCCTGTTCTTTAATGTGTTTTCTAGCATTGAAACTATCCATGGCAGAGCACATTGCCTTGTTTACTTAAACATTATTACTTGATGTTGGTTGTGTTATTATAGCATATATTATTTATTGTGATTGTGGGCACAAATATCAAACTTACGTTTACTGCTTACTGATAGTTTGCATGCTGCTTTCTGATTTCACAAGTTAATACACATTAAATGTAGCATTGACTTTATTTCTTTTCCCCCAGAGCTGTTTAAGATCAAAAAACTTCTATGAAAGAGTGCTATTGTATTCACTACATACAAAACACTAGGTGTTTCCGAGAAGTGTGATTTAGTTTACTCTTGCGCTGCATGAAATAAGTACGTAGAAGAACCAAAATGCATCAGCATAAAATTTCATAGTTATTCTTGTAAGTCACCTTCAAGTAGTATACACTTTTAAGTGCTTTTGTGCTCTGAAATAATCAAGATCCTGCATTCTTGAAATTTAAGAAATAATATTTTTGTAATCTCATTTAAATGGCATTTACATCATGTCTGTTTATCAAATCATTATGCACTTCGAGGCTGGCTTCAACAGTTTGAACAAATATTATTTTGAATTCTGTGTTCTGTTATTTTCCATCTAGTCCAATGGGGAGCGTGCCAGCTCATGTTTATTGCAGCAGGCTCCGCACAATACGAGTGTTTCAACTGCAGCCTGAGCAAAGGGGTTTATCATTCACATGCTCGTACTTATTTGGAGGAAATGCACCTTTTGAAGAAATTGTTACTGTCTGCAACCTGCCACCTGCCATGCTTTTCTTGTTTGCTTGTTGATTTGTTTTTTTTTTTTTTTTCATTTGTGTGCATTCATTTGATGTTTTATTGAAAATGGCGTTATGGAAGTGCACATTGTACATGTAGGCTAGTCAACCAGAGGCTTCAAGAGTTTCATTGATTCTTACAATTCTAGATGGGCTAGAATGCAATCATTCTTTAAGTTGATTCATATTTATTCATTAAGCTTGGTTATTTTTGGCAGCACAGGAAATAGTATTGTAGAGGGTCTGAGTTCAAGTTCATTGTTGACTGTATCAACAGGTAATTGTACGATGACATATAGTAGTCTTAACAATTACTGCAGCAATATGTAATGTCAACAATGCTAGCAGTGGTAGTACACAACATTATCAGTGGTAGGTGCCTTTTTTTTTTTTTGTGTGTGTGTGTGTGTTGTGTGTGTAGTTTGTGTGCACATTCTAGTTCCTATATTTTCATGGTTTCATGTTCTCACACGCACACACAAATGTTCAGCACATGCGTTACACTACTGTACTCATCAGTGAATTAAATGTGTGCATTAAGAAATGTGAATATTGACCTAGCATGGCTGAATGGAATGCCATGACCACATAAATTGTGTCACTTTGGGAAACGGAGATGTTCAGTACCTTGTACATTTATACATGCACATTTGCATATAACACATGTGAACATGAATAGCACATGGTGTACACTGCTGGGAAATAAATGAGCTGTGAAGCAGTCTTAAGAACTTTCAAAAGCACTTTTGCTATGAAGGGCCACTGCCTCTGGAATCTCCTCCCACGATAATATTTCCAAGGCATTTTACACTATGGGAGTTGCGAAGAGCCAAAGTTTCCTTCCTAACATGCTGCAGAAGTCCTTTGGCTTCTATTTAGTCTCGCGTGCCTAATCAGGATTTGTCACACAGTTGGCTTCCAAATTCCTTCAATCATTTCCTTTTGCCGCCATTCCTTTGTTGTTGTTGTTTTGTTTTTTTCGCCCACATGGCTTCAGCTGTGCCTGGTAACCGACTGGTCGTGGCTGTAAAAAAAAAAATCCAATGCCTCAGGCCAATAGGCCATCATGTTGCATACTATATCTCCCACCACTAGACGGGTGTCATTGACAATGTACTTATTTTTATGTGTTTCATAATGTATTTATTTACTACTTATGGGACCTCTAAAAGTTAGTCTCTGGGTTATGTCCATAGTTGATTTATATATATATATATATATATATATATATATACACACACACACACACACACACACACACACACACACACACACAGAATTTATTTCATGTATTTCAATGTCATTTATCTTTCAATGGGCAATACATGCAACCTGAGCCTTGTAGGTTGTTATGTTTAAGGCCCATAGATGTTAACCTAAATGTCTAGCACTGCTGTTGCAATTTAGACCACACTGTGCAGAATGCTTAGTTGGCGTTAGTGGGGCTGATGTTCTTCAAGATAGTGTGATAAAAAATCTTCATGTTGATAGAGCTTGTGACTGTACTTGGTGCTGTCAAATTGTTATGTAAGTAATCATTTTGTTGTGCAGGGTGCCCTGTGAAAAGAGATCTTGCTACCATTTGCACTCTTTTTGCACTAATGAAATGTCTTGCTGTGGTAAAAAAATTTTGAGTCTCTCTGCTTGCACAAATAATTACCATGCTAATTGGGCATGATGTGTTACAAGGCAATTTAGTTTGCACACATTATCAGCTACTTCCAGGTGCTGCCTGTGCTTGTCATGTGCACTTACATCTGTGGCCACCATATAAACAAAAAGACATCTTAAAAAGGAAACGGTAGACATATCATGTTTTGCTAAGAGTATAGCTGTGGGATGTCTGAAAAATATCCTCCTTTAAATTGTTAAAATAGTTCCCTCTGACATCTAACCGTGGTTAGTCAAGACGAAGCCTATCTCAAGCCCTCCCTATTCAAGTACACTTTAAACAAAATATGCTCAAATTAGGCAACTGTTGACTGGGGCTATAAAGTTTATTACATTGGAAAAAAAAAAAAGAAATGCTGAAACTTTGGTGACTAATAGCAGCATGTTATTCTTATTTAGGCTCCCTTTTCTACGTTTCTGGCTAAATTGACTAAGATTGCCAAGTTTTAAAAAAATTTACACATATGATAGCAACTCCTGAGGCCAAAAGAAGATCAAAATTGTGTAAACTAACTCGGCGCATATCGCACATGAATCTAGAGCAAGGCACTATTTCGAGAATAGAAATTTAGCAGTACTGTCATAAATCGGTAACAGTTTTGCATCAGATTTTAGATAAATGGCATGATATTGTACGCTTGAAATGATTTGTCGAGTGTAGTTCACAGAATTGTGATTTTTTTATTCGTGGAGTTTAACGTTACATAAACTTAAATATATTTGAGAACATAAGTAAAAAGTTTGCTCATAACAGTCACTAGAATTTTACATTTAAAATGTCACAGGTTTCATTGAAATCAGTTCATTGGTTGCCTAATTAGAGTCTGATTAGAATGGGGAGGTCTTTGCATATTCAGATTTTTTTACAGTATGCAGAGGTGTAATATTTTGCAGACAAAATCCTTATGATCTAAGCACCAGGCTTGTTTTGTTTGCAATGCCCAAACCTGGCAAGGGCCCCTTTAGGTGCGGGCAAGTAGTGAGTAAAAATCGTTTCTATGCTGACTGGCTTTGGAAATTTTCACAGTATTAAGATTCACATAAGGCAATCTGCGCAAGAATATTTGTGCTAGCATAACAAAGCACTTTTCAAATTTGTGCTTGGAAAGAAACAGTAAATTTTGTTCTAGGCATTTGGGCATTAGTGAATTTTTTTTTTGTTTTATTAAACAGAAAAGTCGGCCTTCAGTTTCTTTTTTTAACCTCCTTACCTTTTCTTGATTGTTGTGAAACTGCCAAAAATTGAAACGGAAGATTTGCGTTTTTCATGTACACACTGTTGTGACAAGTACATGTGCATCTCAGAATTCGAGGTTATAAGTCGTATTAAATACAAGTTTTAGCCCTTTTCTCACTAATTTAAGCTGGTTTAGTGATAGCATGACTATAGTCAAGATGTTGGCTGTGTTGAGATCACATTATAGTGTCCCCTGTGTAGTATTATGAATAATATTCTGTGTGCTGCCTCTTTTTTAAGTTCAGTACCTCGGCATTACTATACGTCCAATCTTTGCTGTGTTCTTCCACAGTTTATTATCATTTTTTTTTCATGCACAATACACCAGAATGTTGTCAAAAGATGCATATTTTGATACTTTATAATAACTGTATGCTGCAACTTCTGTACCCACTACTTTGATGCAAAATTTTATTTGTGCATCTTATTATTTAAGCACTAAATGCCATGGACTCAATTTTGCAATTTTAGTGTTTTTCTTTTTTTTTTCTCAGGGAAATACATGGTGAATACATAATTCACTCATTGAACAATTCCTTTGGCTAGTCCCATAACAGTGTTTATAACCTAGTCATGAAAAAAAATGTGTTTTTAGACTTTTCAGCTACAGTGAGCTAAGAGTACAATAACCTCCTTTACCATGCACTATCACCTCAAGTATTTGCTGCCACACTGTGCGAACAAATGTGCAATTTTATTCTGATTGTATGTATGCTGCCTGTTTCCAGAGAGCCGCTCCATAAAGTTTCCAGAAAATAAAATGATGGCTTTTGTACTTGTTAGGCATGCCATCCGAACTGTGATGGATCATGTACTCTACTAGAACACCCTCGTGCAGTATGAACCTCTATGCCATGTAGTGGAAGAGCTCCTTGTGGAGAGTGGGGCTGCTGGATGGTGAACTTAAGTGATGCAAGCTGTTATTTTTTATTTTTTTCCTTGCAGGCACAGGTGCAGGGCATGACACAGGGCGGGTAAAGAAAGTCAGATTATGTTGCAGTACATATGCACTTCTATCTAAAACTCGTCCACCGTTGGTACATCTAGTGGTTCTCATTCACTAGTAGTAGTAGTTGTGCTGTGGCACTCGTGTACTCAGTAAAAAGTAAAGTTTATTTGCCGTGCTTATTTTGTCGTATGTTCGGTTTAGATAAGCGTGCAGAACAGTATGCCCTGCTTGAGCATTAGGCGTAGGCTGTGAGAACACTCATGGCAGAGTCCACTGTTTCTCGTTGTCACTGCAGGTCCCTAGTGAGGAACTTGTCCACCTATCGTGTAGATAACTGTGAATAATGCGCATGTACAGGTTGTTTAAAGAGGCTCTCTTTGCTGGAGATATGTATCCTCTCCTACCTACACCTACTCAGAGCATCTGCCTGCGGCACCGCCTCTTATGTATTGTTCTGTGCTCTGCAAATTGATGCAACAGCTTCAGATCTGTTGGGACTTGTTGATTTTGACGTGAGGTTAGATTTAATTTACAATAATTGTCTAGGCTCAGTGACGTGTGAACACAAACTATGCTTGTTCAACAAGTTGTGGCAATGTATTGTGTTAGTATAGTGCACACATCAACGAAAACACAGGCAGATCTTCCTTTAGCCTCTGTAGATATGCCCTGGGCAAGAAAGCCACCTCAGTTTGCTTGCTATTGAACTCAAACTCAACAACTCTGTCGTTGAAGAGCTAATGTTTGGTTCTTGTAGTTCCTCTGTTGTTTTCTGCATAATCTGTTAGGAGTGTAAAGATGTCACTGTTTTGAAATAAAAGCTGTTACACATAGAACTGTTCACAGCTCGGCTTATTTTATCATTCTCACTGATGGTAGCGTCCACTATAAGGAGGCTTGAAAGTTAGCACATTAAGCAGATGTAGCATGCTGTTCAGAATACATGTTTCAGGTTGCTTTCTTGTGTGTGCAGCTGCTGTGGCGATGATAGAAGAGTATTATACAAGATGAGATCATGCACATTAATGAACAAACCATCTTATTGCTAGGTTGCAAGGTTTGTCAGCTATGCTACAGGTTGTCACTAGACAGCTGCAAGGCTGCTGCTAAAAGTTACTTAACAGCACCTTTGACTTTAAGCATTTGTCAATGTGGAATAAAAATGGATCATGTGCCCAGGAAAAGTATGCAAATGTGCAGTACTGCCAGGTGGCAGTGCAGGATCACCATGGCTCACATCATCGATGGTGAGCATGATAGTGGCGTGATTCCAGCATGCATCGCCATTGTTCCATGTTATGTGTATCAGACATTTTAAGATGCTCTGTGGTTGATACTCTGGACAATAGAGCATTGCACACATGTTGTGGAAGAATGCTACAGCACCAACAAATTGTTTAGCCTTTTACTTGCAAATGTCTTGGCTGTTGCCGCTTGGTTTAATTTCTGTCCCTACACGCCTATGCTTTGTAAAGCATCTTTCTTGTGCCAGTTTTCAACAATGGTTGTGCACATTTTGTGTCGCACAAACCACTCGGGCTTCTTTTGTACACTGCACGAGTTACTAGATTCTGTCTGAAAAATATTGCACCCTGTCCAGTCCAGCTATATGAGTGTGTCTCAAGTGTACATCACTTGTGTTTGTTCCGTAAAGTTTTGTAAGGTTTGTGTACTGCCAAATATTAGATGCCAATAAATTGCATTATCATTACCATGGTACTTTTCTTGTGCAGTGCCTTTATTACCTGAACAATAACAGAGAGCTCTCTACAATATTCACAATCATTGCCATATTTATTCAAATAAAAGGCGAGGTTATATCCCAGAATCCTTAGCCTCAAAGCCGCCTCCCCCCCCCCTCGCCTTATATGCGAATTTTGTCTATAGGTGTGGCTTTATGGCAGTGCGTGCCACTATGCCATGAAGCCACACCGAAAGGCAAAATTTGCAGATAATTCGCACTCCATGTGGTGAAGCTCCATTCCCCCCTCCCCCCCATTTCACGGTCGCTGTTTTGCGTTCTGGCTGTGTTCGTAATTCAGCATTTCCGGCAATTCCTGCAGAGTCTGACTAATCCATTGGCTACTCTATGTCGCCTTATATTAATGCGCATACTTAAGTTTTTTTTCTTGGGTCCCCGAACTGCACCCTCGCCTTATAATCGTGACTGCCTTGTAATCAAATAAATACGGTACTATAATGAAGCATCACCCAACCAATCAATAAAAATGCAGCAATACTTTGCGTAAAGGAGCCCATGCTGCGTTTTGTCATCTCTGCAGCAATGTCAGCTGGACTGACCTCTTTCATTGACATGTTAGGTACAAAGAAAATGGCATTAAGTAGTGCAGATTAAGCCAACATGTACCACATTTGCATCTGCTGCAGTACATTACATTGAGTATCCTAGATAGTCAAGCAAATTTTCTATCAGCTTGAGCCAGTGCACATCACTTTGTTAAGGGTCACCTTTGCAGTGGGGGGCTACAGTGTAGCAAAACATTCAGCACATCTTGCAGAGTGCTCTAAAGTAATGAAATCTTCAGTAACCTAGTTTAACCTAATCACAAAGATATTAATGATTTGAAGCCCAGAGAGGCATGCAGCAACTTGAATATGATGACCCACTAGATGATATGACAGTTTTTCAACTAACAAAAGTGCAAATGACCATCGAGAGATATTCTGCTAGTGTCTCTCGCATAGCCGAGCATCTCTGACTGCCATGTGTGCCTTCAGTTGCATTAGCAATTTCACAAACACAGCTTGCAGCCTTGTGCATTTGTGTGCTCAATGTTCTGACAATCTTCATAGCAATTATAATGCATTCAGTTAAGCACTAAAGATGAATTACAGACAGTGTGTACTCTGTAAAACCATTGTGAAGCTAGGCCATTTGTTCACTCTAACCAATGCAGACAAAAGATAGCTGGCACAACAGATGTGCGTGCAAGCATGATGCCAACTGGTTACTGGAAGGGGATACGTTGGAAGTGCGAAATGCTTTTTGTTGCTTAAAACAAGCACAGTCAGGCGCGGATCCAGGGGGGATGTCCAGATGTCCTGACCCCAGGCGCGGATCCAGGGGGGATGTCCGGATGTCCTGACCCCCCCCCCCCCTCCCCCCTCAGATTTCTGCATCGCCCCCTCGCTGACAGGGGGATGGCCCTGTCGCAAAAAAAAATATGGCCACCAGCATTCTTCAAAAGTATTTTTCGCGAGTACCAGTGGTATCAGCCATGTCAGTCAGCATCAGTCAGTAAAGCTAGCTCGCTCACAAGCTTAGTTGTATTCCGTAGGAGTGTGGTGTCGCGAAGTTGCCGTAGTTATTTTTTCTCATGAACACCTTGGACCTCCTGGCGCCTGTCGTGCCTTACTCGTCCCGTCGGTGGCGTAGAATGAACGAGTGGACGTCCCTTTTGCCAAACACGCCGAGGTCCGCTCGAGCGCCTTCGCGCCTGATTGACTTAGTTTCCCCTTGGGGTGTCAACGGTTGCCTCATTGGCTGTCATCGGTTCCGCGATAAACCTGCTTAATGAAAGAGATCTCTTGCTGAAGTGTTCATATATAAATAATAACAACTAACAGCTAAACTAAGAACTACGCATAGGCAACTTTTTTTAACTAGCACTCATTGTGATCACAGTAACACGTTGACAATATCCAGTACAACACAGTACAATTCGTACGCTACAAGTTCTGCATTATAACTTCGCACTGATTTATTGTCGTACATTATAAGCAGACGAGTAGGCTCAAACTCGCCGGATCTGCCTGTCTGAGCAGGCGTTCTCGCGGAGCGGGGCGAAGCCTCGAGCAGCGGCTGCGAAGTGGGGGAGCGTGACGTCAGCGGCCAACACCAGCGCGCGGGCCAAGGATGGCGTCGCGTGGTTAGAGAAACGGGAGCAGATGCGCGCCTTGTGTAAAAGGATGGCGTCGCGTGGGAAACAAAACATGAAGACGTTGGCTCGCGCTCTCGGCTACTACGCCGTATCGTTCTTCTTGTAGGTGGCGTCGTGAGTCTTCATACGCGGTGATTGGCATATCGTAAACAACCAGCGTAGTGGTTGCCGCGTTGGAGCTCCAAAGCAAACGAGGTGTCTCAGCCGAACACATTGAACCTCCTGAAAGAAAACAAGGTGTCCCAACAGAACTCCAAAGATGGACCCGTGCTTACGCATTTATAACGAACCTGCAACAGATCATCCCAAATTTTATTAAGAAACAATACAGGCTAGATGTACCAGGTGTTCAAAATTAAGCTTTATGGTTTTCTTAAAATTAGGCACTGGGAGGAACGTGAAGACCACCTGCGCAAATAAGTCATGGCCAGGGGGGCACAAAGTGAGATCATAATTATCGCTAGCTGTCAGCAGTCGAATTGACTAAAATTGAATAATTAACTTTTTATTGACTGCAGTAATAAACACGACTGCCTCGTACAAACATACCCACTTACTGCAGTCGACAAAAAATAATTGTTCAATTTTAGTTAATTGGGCTGCTCACAGCGATAATTATCATCGCACTTTGTGCCCCCCTGGCCAGATAACTTATTTGCACAAGTGGTCTTCGTGTGCCTCCCAGTGCCTAATTTTAAGAAAAGCATAAAGCTTAGTTTTGAACACCCGGCATTATCAGGCACATGGCTGTATTGGGTAACGTCCTTTTCTCGGAGAAACCGATATCTGGTTTCGCTACAGGTCTTCTTCCTCTTTCTGGGGTTTTACGTGCCAAAACCAGTTCTGATTATGAGGCACGCCGTAGTGGAAGGCTCCGGATTAATTTTGACCACCTGGGATTCTTTAACGTGCAAGCACACGGGCGTTTTTGCATTTCGCCCCCATCAAAATGCGGCTGCCGCGAATCCCGCGATCTCGTGCTCAGCAGCGCAATGCTGTCTGAGCCACCACGGTGGGCTACAGGTGTTGCTCTAGCCGTATAAAACGCGGGTTTATCGTGAGCAGAAACGGTGAATTTCGGTAAATAAGAAAGGCTACTATCATCATCATCATCATCATCATTGACAGAAGCTGACCCCGCCCTCAGAAAAAACCTGGATCCGCCCCTGAGCACAGTTGTATTAATGTGTGCACAAAATTAGCAACATTCATTTCGAGCTGTATTTTTGTTTACTCCTACAAATGCTGTCTGTGCACTTAGACTGTCAGAATGAGTGAAGTGAGTTAACTGAACGCACACGATGTCAAGTGCATTGCACAGTGCATGCCAGATTGCCAGTAAATGTCATGATACAGTCTGTACGCCCAAGTGACAATAATGCAAAGTGTAATTAAATTTGTCAGTGTGACAAGGATTTAAGCTTCTTCAATGGGTACATATGTGTACAGCTCAAGGTGGCTGACATAGCCCTGGTCAGACAGGAATTGAGTGCCACTTCGGACGAGTGTACATTGCTTTACTAAGTGCCATTTTGGTGGCTCGACACTACATGAAAAAACAAAGGGTAGCTAAAAATTGACGACACTGACAATTGAGTGCTACAGAAACTACTTGAAATGATTATGGTGTTTGAAAAGGAGGTAATCAATATTGTTTTACTAGAAACACATCTTAAATGACGTTCACAGAAACTGTTTCAGTAGCAACATCATCGCACACTTGGGCTATTTTCTCATTCGCTGTAATATATTGTTGCACGCACGCGTGAGTGAGAAGAACGATGACCAGTGAACGTGCTTGCGGTCCCGGGTTGGAAAAGAAGAGGAGGACGACGTACGCTGAGTTGATCAACCAGCTAACAACAACAACATTAGGTGCATGTTATCCAGTGTGGCCAATCCCCCTC
This sequence comes from Dermacentor silvarum, assembly GCF_013339745.2. Classification (NCBI taxonomy): domain Eukaryota; kingdom Metazoa; phylum Arthropoda; class Arachnida; order Ixodida; family Ixodidae; genus Dermacentor; species Dermacentor silvarum. Next base: position 224,890,742 of record NC_051154.1, on the reverse strand, counting down.
GTGGGTACGAGCCATGTTTTGAGGCAACAACAACAACAACAACAACAACAGCTGGCCGTTCTTGCGCTCACTTCGCGACCTACAATAAATGGTCCCCTTCATTCGTAAGGGTGATAAACGGTCTCCTTCTTCAGGCATGTCGAAGACGGTCACGGCAGATGGCGGGAGGCCGGCAAGTCGACGGCTTCGACGAAGCTGCAGCAGTGACGGTTCCGTTGTTGTAAACGCTTATCCAGCACTGAAATTGATTACTCAGAGGGCAAGATTATTCTTTTTGTTGATTGAAACAAATACAGTTGGAATTTCTGACAAAAAAATAGCAAACTCTTGTCTCCTTTCTTGCTGTTTTTTTATACAACTGCTATTGATGAGCCTGAGAAATCTAAACCAAGTGAAGTGAGTTCTTCGAATGCACTCGTCATCAAGTGCATTCTTATGTGACAGCATCCAAGTGACACTAACGCCATGTGATGATAGCTCAGTGACATTTGCCTGCTTCACAGCATGTTACATAGTTATGAAATTTGAGCGCCTACATGGAAAGCATACTCCAGTTCAGTTAAAGACAGGAAGCAAACTTTATAACTATTAGGTAGGCCTAACCAGTGTCACCAGACTTATATACCCACAAGGTTTCTATGTTATAAACACACCATCAGAAAAACATCTTGCACAGTCACCTGAATGTCTACAGTTTTCGTGATGCCCCATCCACTTTGTGTGGCTGTATTTGCGTATGGCCTTATAGCAGAAAGTTTGCTTGCTTGCATATAAAATTTATTTGCAAGCCATGACAGCATCTCTTCTACATGGCCAACATACCACGTCAAGCATGTTTAATGTTCAGCGTAACTTCAGAGCCTCAGCTGTCAGACAGAGCAATCTGCAGAGATTGCCACAATTACGAATGCAGCATTAAGAACATGTACTTTCAGGGTCAGGAACGAGTTCGTAGCTTCTAATGGCGACATGTTACTGTAACAAACAAAAAGCTCTTCCAGCAGTCAGACACTGTCATGAAGATTGCATTTAATTTGTCCAGCAGATCGATGCACCGCATCATGAAAGGTAATTAACAAAATTCAGTGAGCACCACTGTCAAATGGCACTGATAGGGACAGTCTGTTGTCAGGTTCATTGCCCACGACGACATTAGGCATCAGTACTACAAGATGAGATGAGGATTGATTATATTAAGAATATGCACAAAAATCGTGTTATCAAGTGCTTGCTCAAGTACTTGCTTCAAGCTCAAGCACCCTGAACAGCACATCGTGCTGGAGCAGCAAGTGCTGCGCCATGCTACTCCACTTCTTTCAGGGAAACCAACAAATTAATTTTAATGGTTACTGTAACGAACTAGGCCTGTGTCTCGAATTAAATCAAGAGAGAGAGAACAACTTTATTGAGAATGCCTGCAGAATCGATAAGGCTCCCTCACGCAGGGAGGACGAGCTTTCGTCGCGACGCGGCCACTACGTTAATCTCGTGCGTTATGCTCCTCGAGGTCTTGCTCCCTCGCTACTTCCGCGGGTCCTAGATCAAAATTAAATCAAGAAGAAAAAAAAAACAGTTGAATGTGGAATACTGTTTCAATGATCATGTCCAAATCACATGGCCATTCTTATACTATTCACTGAATACTGGGTAACATTTTAATAGAAGTTAGAACGTTTACAAAATTTATAGGGGAAAAGCAACGGCGCAAAGGAGCACCGTCATCTTGGTCTCGTCGGAAAGCGCATTTCTCCGTCTTCAAATTTGCCGCTTCAGCTATCTCCTCATACAAGGTGGTTCCGGATTCTCCGATCGGCCGCACCCGCCACGTGACTCCAGCGCGGTTCGCCATTGGTCCGACACTCGCTCCGTAGCGGCGTCGTCTGCTCTGCTCTTTGCGGACTTCGCACCTCGCGCGCTCCGGACAGACTCCGTTATCACGATGAGCAGGGGCGACGGAAGAGGGGGAGCGAAGGGAGCGACGGCTCCCCATCAACAAATGAGGGAGTATGGCTCCCCCAGTCAAAGGGCAAAATTACAAGCACTTCTACAGAAAATTTGCGAATATGCGCACGTCGTAATTTTCTTGACCACGTTTACGACTTATGGTTACTTGTTAATAACTTGACAATTAAAACGTCGCACAAAACATACAGTTCATGCACTACGTTTTTAATTTGCAGCAGTTAGTAAACCAAATTGTAGTTTGTTTATAATATAATAATAATATTTATTACATCTATTTACATCCTAGTAACAATATTACCTCTATGTATGTGTGTTGATTGTGCTTATTAAATGTTGGGCACTCAAAGAGAATAAATGATGGTGATGATGGTCTGGCAGTTTTTTTTTTCTTTTTTTTCTATTTTGTGGCTCCCCCAGTGAAAAAGAAGTTCCGAATCCACTGTCGACGACTGTCAAAACGGGCACTACGCAGACATCGAAGTAGCGTGGTTGATCCCTCCGTTCATGGATGACTCGAACCCGCGGCTAAGCATTCAGAGCACCGGCGACGCGGACTTCGCAACCAAAGTTCGCGCGCGGAATCCTCGGAAACGCGGCTGAGCATTTCGCGCATAGGCGTCTCCGACTTTGCGATCAAGCACATCGCGCGCGGGCTTTTCCGATCCTGGCATAAGCATTAATTTCGATCGTGCATCGGCAGCTCGGACTGCGCGACCAAGCACATGGAGCGTCGACTCCTAGAGCCCGCGGCTAGACATTTCGCGCATCGACTCCTCGAGCACGCGGCTAGACATATCGCGCATCGGCACCTCGGACTGCGCGGCTAAGCACATATCGAGCGTCGACTCCTAGAGCCCGCGGCTAGACATTTCGCGCATCGGCACCTCGGACTGCGCGACTAAGCACATCGAGCGTCGACTCCTCGAGCCCGCGGCTAGACATTTCGCGTATCGGCACCTCGGACGGCGCGACTAAGCACATCGCGTGTCGACATCACGATATCTCGTAACAATATCTATCATACCGCCGCTTAATTCATAGAGAACCGCATCATGAGCTCGGTTCACTAGGCCCCTTGGGCTGGAACATACACCTGGCTGCAGAAGTGCGGCATCATACAAAAGTACAAGATGGAATGTACCTAGCAGATGCATTGCTGCCTATCGATCTTGACTCCCTGATGCTAAGCTCCACAGCCATTGTCAAGAAAGGAAGGTGACTTGGAAGGCTGCCCAGAGCCTTCATTCAGTAACATGGTCGATATTCTACAAAAAAAAAAAAAAAAAAAAGTCAGTGATTGCACTGGAGACTGCTATCAACGAGGCAGTCTGTAGGCACAACACTGGAACTATATATTCATGCCCAAACAGAGTTCTGCGCAACTCACTTAATTGGTTTGAAGCCCAGGCACCATGCATGCTATATGTAGAGCAGCGCAGTAAAGAATGCCGTACCAAAAAAAAAAAAAAAAAAAGTCGCAGTTTCGCCCGAAAGGCGAAGCATCCATTGCGATAGCAAATTAGTAGAGAGCTATTCGGAGTAGGAATAGTAGTTTTATCGGCTGCATAAACTTGGACACGTTCGCTTACTAACTGAATTAACAAGCGTGGTGTCAGCGCGCACAAGCAAACATGAATAGATCACACTGAATGACCGCAGACGACTGTCAAAACGCTGGCAGCAATCGCAGCCGCCGCAGCGGGCAAGGTTCGTGCGGTCTATCGCTTCAAAGGAAACTGAGCGGCGGATGCACAGCGCATATAAAGGTCAGAGCCGTGTGGAGATAAGAGACCGTGCGGGCGACGGCCACAGCCGGGCAAAGTACGAACGGAGTTGCCAGAATAGAAGCTGCGCCCACCCCTCCCTCCCCGCGCTGCCTTCCCGCTTTCTTGCTTTCGCGTGGGAGTGGCAAGTTCCTCTTACGCCCGATTGCAAGATACGCCTTTGGTGCCGGAGCACAGCGTCGCCCCGCCTCCCTCCCATACCCCCACGGCCTTTCGCGCGACGGTCGCGTTTGCTTTCGGCCGTGCGTTCGCTCTCCGTGATAGCGCGCGCGTCCCCCGCGCGCTTTCGCTCGCGCATACGGCGCGCGGCGAGCCCTTGGAATCTATACGGAACCTCACGGCGCCGCCGACGGCAGAAATCTGGTTGAAGTGTCCATATAATTGCTATCGCAATAAATGTGCAACGAAGGCACGCCACACCAGATGCCCCATGTCCAAGAAGCCACACATCACAAAACGCACCAAAGACTACAAATTTGGTGCCCTTTTAGAGAACCGAAGAGAAGGTGAAACTTTGAGAGCCATTTGCTAAAAACAGTTTCTTTGTGCCTTTCTGCTGTTTATGGAGTTGATTTCTTTGTTACGTTAAGCCTACTTTGACTGCTGTTTTTGTCACGTTCCTTGAGCTACAGTGCAGGTCGTGACATTCGCTTTCTTTAATGTTTACCTTTTATAAATTTATGACGTGGCTAATCATTCACTCCAAAAGTGAGCTTGATGCAAAGGTAACCCCAAAAATGACAATCCAAAAATTTTGTGTAGCGATAAAAATTTTAAAAAATAAGAAGCAGATTGTCACGACCTTCAGCACGCATTTAGCTATGCAGTGAATACTCAACAAGCCTTTATAGCGTTAAGCGCCCCAGGCCCTCCAGAAAGTTCAAAGTAGAAAAATTCTGCCGAATAAAATTTTCTAAAGGTATCACTCTGAAACATTTAAAGAAGCATCAGGGAGACATTCTAAACATTTGTGTCAATTTTCATCAAAATCCATAAAGAAATAAGGAAGTTGATTTTCAAAGCCACGTACGTCCCATAAGTTTTTTTTTTGCCATTTATCGCCTGCTCATTAAGGCCAATAGACTGGACCAGACTAGATTTTAAGGGTGGATAATGCATCACACAACTCAAGTTGTTTTTTTTTTTCTTTTTCTCTTTTCTTAAAGTGCGCCTTGAGCGCAATGGGCACACATACCGAAGGGCAGGGGTTTATCCAGAATTTCGATTTTTGGGGGGTGTTACCAGAACGCTGGTGGGGGGGGGGGGGATACGAAATTATTGGTTATATCTGTTGAGGGGGGGCAACATAAGCCAACCACACGAAATAATAATTAAAAAAAAAAAGAAAAAAACTGGGACTACACGAACTATACAGTTGCACTGTATCACCTCGCACGCATGTACAATACCCGATGTGGTTTCCTGGCCCACATCATGTAGGCTTGGTGCACAAGCTGCAAATATTCCTCCTTTTCTTCTTCTGTTGCGTTCCCAATATTGAGGATACTTGGAGCTTTCATAGAAATTTTCATCAGCGTGTCTACATGGGCCGGCATCATGCAACATCTATCTGATGTTAAGATCGTGTTCATGGTTCTGGTGCTAGAGTGACACTGCTATCGGCTCAAGAGATCTTGTTTTGATAGCGGCGAATAGAGGCAGCTCCATGCGACGGAGCGTGTACGGCCGAACATAGCATACCCGTGACGACAGTGAAATGCCTGTAGATATTCATTAACCATGACTATAGTACGGCGCGCAACTCTGAGTGCCGGAAGTTGCATAAACGAAAACACACGGACGTGTCTTGCGTTTACCTCGACTTCAAGGTTCCTCCGCTCCATGCAGGTCGCATTGTAGCATTGTCGTCTGCGCGCTGAACATCAAAATTGGGTCTCAAAATTAGGGCCACGTACGTAGCGTTCACCTCCGCAAAGAGTAAAGATTTCTTAAAGCAATTACCACAGTGCATGGGACCAGCGTAATTTTTTCCCAAGATGAGTGCCTGTCTGTAAGAGGGGAGGGGGGGGGGGGGTTGGTTTGGAATAATTTTTGGGGCGGTGTCGGGATCCTCCTCCGGGGAGTGTGTAAGGGTGTGTACAAATCCCTGCTACTGGACCAGCTAGCTTACCACCGGGAAGTGCCGTGGCCAAGCAAGACCAACACCACCTAGAGCGTATAAAGTCTAAGTGGTGCTGGCTAGGCACTGTGTACCATGTACGCAGCTATTATTCTCTAGCCAAGTGGTTGGAATGTGAAAGGTCCAAAAGTTGCCCATTCTGCTTGTATGCTTGTTAACATGTGACCTTCTCTGCAGGTAATGTCCATGCTCCAATATCTTTCAACCCCTAATCATGAGTTGCAGAAAGCTACAAGAGATCCATGCACATCTACGCATAGCCTCTGTAATTGGAGACAATGGATGAAGAAAGAATGGCAGTGGTGGAAGGTAGGAGACACGCTCAAGGGTGAATGGGATCAGCCAAGAAAAAACAAGGAAGCCGTATAGCAATGCCCACTTTGAGCTGTCAAATCAACTCGCAAATAGCCAGCTGCGGCAGGCTTTCATTTTGTTTTGTGAAAGGTGCCAACTTCCACGGACTACGTTTCACTATGATAGTCCAGTACAGTGCAACAATACTGGATTTTTTATAGAGAACCCTTGTATTAGTCTCTGTGAATGATGAATTACACTTATGTTTAGTCTTAAAAATGCAGTTGTATGTGAAAGAACAAAGAAAAAGCCCCGTCAACAACCATGCAAAACCAAAACCAAAATTCCAGTGCCTTCTCCAAGGGCAAGAAAAAATAGTCAACGCACACAGCACCTCAGATCAGCGGCATGGCACTGCCCAGTACAGCTATGGCTGCAAAAATGATACACTATCCTGTGATATGATCCTAATTGTGTGCTTGCACCTGATATGACCTGCGCATACTTCCCATAGTGCTACGTGATCATCTTTTCTCGCAAGCTCTCAGGCTTCGAACTTGGAAGCAAAGAAAGAACTTTGCCGCTCAAGTTTTGCTTCCCCGCACAACACATACGTGATGGCGGATTCTGTGTTGCAGTTATGCAGCTACGATGACAGATGGCATGAGCACTCCTTTGCTGGCACCACCTGATGGCATGGATAGCTCAGGTGCGAGAGGAAGTTGCTGCATCCTCTCTTGCTGCAGGATGTCGCATGCTCATTGGTGCACTTCGCGGGACTACACCGCAAAATGCTTCCCACTGGGCTTTACAGGGACACTAAAGAGAAAGTTTAGACAATTAAAATAGTCAACACTCGATATAATTAACAATGATTTAACGAAATTCGCAATGTAATAAACTATTTTGATTTTCTGATCTTAATTCTATTGAGAAGGATAACACATTAAATAGATCAAATAAAAAGACACTAGTGACGAGAGCTTTTGCTTTTTCTTGCTTCCGTGTCGTGCCAGTGAGGGGACCCCTCAGACCAGGAGTCCTACGGCTGCAGCCGCCTGCCCGACCGCACCAGCTGCTGCTGGTCATGCAGGTTTGAACTGGACAAAACCAACGTTTATAGATATATGGTACAGCAAGGCATATTCTCCACAGTGCGAACACTGGTATCCGCCAGGGTGGGTTGTATGGCATACAGGTGTTAGTTTGCAGAGCTCGTATTGCGTGGCATGCTTTTTTTTTCACTCTTTCGCCATACCCTCTTAGTCTGCTTTCCGCCTCATGGTTCCACTGCACCCTCCTCCGCTTTCCTCCTCGTGCACTCTTTGCTATCGCCGTCTTTCACTCTCCACTGTACTTCGCGTTTGCTCTTTTATCCTTCGCTGTGCTCGTTTGCTTGGTTATGAGGGACGCCAACTAAAAGCAGTGCTCTAAAATTTCTTACACGACTGCTACCGCACATTACATCGATGACGAATGGAAACTGCACTCGCACGTGCTCTTCACGTGCGATTTCCCAAGCGAGAAGTGCTGAGAACATCTGGAAAGAGATGTTGCGTCGGTTTGTCAAACTTGGCATCTGCAGCAACACCTTGGCCAAGGCAATATTTGTCACCGATCAGAATGCGACTACTATTTGCGCTTTACAGCCCTATGGCCAATTGAACTGTTGCACCCATTTGCTGGACACGGTTCTCCGCAACACTTTTGCCGAGGAATTCATTGCAGAAGAGGCCGATTCGACGTACGAGAACTTGCATAAAGTGAAATGTCTCGTCATATTCCTCAAATAAAGTGAATAAGCCAGTCAAATCAGCAGCGGAGTTTTACAGGAGGTCCCAACACAATGGAACTCTTAAACTTGCGATCCTCAGATCCATGTTCTGCCAATTTGAAAATATAGAAATGCTGCACGGAAGCCATTAGCAAGAACACGGTAAGGGTTCTGATCACTTTTCTGGGGTCATAAGAAGCTACACGTGCACTTGAGGCCGACAGACGTCCAACGTTGCACTTGCCATACTGCACAAGGCAAAAATTGCAAGCCTTGAGAGGCCACATGATTCTTCAGCAAGAACAATGGAAATATCAGATTGAATTATGCACATGGAATTTTTCGACCACCAAAGTAAACTTTGCCATGCATCATAAAGTCGCAACATATCTGTGACCTCAATTCAGGCACCTGCAAATACTGTCGTCAGAAGAGCGAGAAGGTGCACGCACATGCAAGGCAGTTGAGAAAATCATTTGAATTTCCAACACCATGCAGCAAGTCCGAAGAGCGGCCTGCAAAAATGCAGTGCATGGAAACATTCGAGTTGGCAACACTGATGATAACACGGTGCATGACCAGGATGAAATTAGCAAGTACCTGCATGCTCAATCTTTAAGTTTCAAATCAGAACTTCTGGAGTTTTGGAAAGGCAAGGAATATAACTATCCAAAACTTGACAAACTTGCAAGAAAGATCTTGGCGATTCCAGCTACAAGCGCCAGCAGCGAGCACAACTTCAGAGCTGTAGGATACATCATACAGGAATTATGCACTCTACAGAAGCCAGAGTCCATGGACCAACCTTTTGTTTCTTCACAATAACTTGTGAATGGCTTTGCGCTCTGGAGTTTTTTTTACTTTTATTAGCAAGTAAACTAGCAGCAAGGACAGCATGCATTTTTGTCTTAAGTATGTTTTCATTTTCTGTTGTCGTGTACTTCACTATTACACCGCCATGGGCCAGCATGTTGATCTGTTGTTGATTTAAGCTACATTACTGTACTAGCTTCATGCTACAATCGGATGGATGACAATCTTTCCCTTTCATGAGACTTCTTCCACCTTGTGGGATTCCGCAGAACTCATTTGCCATATTCAGTGTCCCTGTGCTTCGAGTTGTCGATGAATTCGCCCTCGCGTTATCTGCTAGCCTCCTGGATAGCTCAGATGGTAGAGTGACCGCCCCGGAAAGGCGTTGGTCCCAGGTTCGAATCCCAGGCCGGGACGAATTTTTCTTCAACTGCGAAGCGTTCTTTTTGAGAAACTCGTATGGGTTTCTTTTGTAGCTTGGTGCTACATTCAGGTGGATGACAATTTTTTACCTTGCATGATATTTCCTCCACCAAGCGGGATTCCGCATAACTGATTCGCCATATCTATTCACGTATCAGAGTATGAGCAAACCCCTAGTCCAAAATGATTTAGTGCTTCTCTTTAGTGTCTTTTTACCAACCAAGTTGGCTAGCTGATCAATCATGGAAAAATCCTGATGGCAAACTTGAAATCCATATTTCAAGTTTGCTCAAAGTTAGTAGCCTTTCTTTTTGCAAAAACATGCTTTTCTTCTAGCACAGAAAATAATAAACAGCCAAAATAAAAGTGCAGTTGTTTAACTAAGAGACAAAGAAAAAAAGAAGCTTCATAGAAAATCTACAAAGGTTTCACTTGCTGACAGCTAAAAAATGAAAGGTATCTTTTGTCAACCTAACCAACTGTAACAGTAAAGAATTTTGAACATCAAATGTACATAAGTCTGCATATTTTGCATTTACAGGTTGCTTTTTAATATATACAGTGATAGGTAAGTGCTCGTAATCTTCAGCCTAGCATGTCGGGCTCTTTTGTCAACATTATCCATTATAACCACTGTACAGAAGCTGCTAAACTCTAAGTGTATATTGTGCCATTAATTTACCCTCCCAAATAAACCATTAATTTAACATTAATAAGAACCTACTGATTATTACAATATCACAACTGTTGCTAGCTGAAACTAGTCAGCAGTTTGGTGTATAGGCTGCACTACTATGGGCAAAAACAGAGGCTATACACTTGTTTCAGATGTAGCTTTGGTTGCACAACTCAACATATACACAACATAAATGATCATCTGCACAAGAATCTTCACTTTCTTCCAACAAGGGAAAATTACCGCTTGTACAGTCACCTAATGCAGCACCCTCTTCATTGGTGCATTTATCATTCCCACTGCAAAGCCAAACAAGTCTACATGCACAGGTATGCTTACTGTATTCAATTAGAATATCATGTTACAGTTAACATATCTTCATGTTACTGCTGTGCACTGCACACAAAATGACAAGGATGTGTTCGTTAAAGACGTCTATGCTTTGATGTGGAACGGATATTGATTATCATAAGCTCTGCAAACTGTTGATGTGGTTGCAATACCACTGATCCCTAGGAATGTTGCAATATAACATAGTAGGCAGTACATAGAGCTATCCTTCGCTTGGTGTAGAAACTTGTGGCTCCAAGAGTGCTGTACGTCTCTCATTTTCACGGGTGATGCTCTGGTTGATTCTGTTCAGACGTTCCTTCAAAATAAAAAGAAGAGGAAGCAATGAATATGAATGCAGACTCCCGAAAACAGCTTTGTTGTTGAGAAAAACACACAAAAGAAAAAAAAAAGAAATAAGAGAAATGAATGCTAAGCTCAAACAGCAACTCATTCAACAGTCGGCACCAAAGTGACTTACATCAGTTGGGCTGCTGAATGAGAACTTATGAAGTGTGCCGACTACATAGATTTAACTAAATTCTTCAGTTTCCGTAAGAACATTTCCCAAAATATGGGCCAAAAGCCAACTGCAACGAAACTTCACTCAGGCTGAATTGGTAATAAATTAGTATATACTACTGAAGCAATTTTGGCAAAGCTGCAGGGCTGACAATTGTTCAATTTTCTGATAAGCAGCCTCTAGCTACCACCTAAGCCGACGACACATACACCTGGTAGTCAACGAATATGACAAAAGTTCCAGCAAGTCGCCTCCAACATTTTTCAGTGCGCTAAAGGCATCCGCAGGTAGCGCCTTATAGAGTTCATGCCAAGGAGCCGAGTTCTGATTCATGAATCACTTACGGCAAGTGGTAATTGCAGCGTTCTTTAGTTTTGGCATCAAAATCATCTACTTTTGCAAGCTTTTCGTGATGCACCCACTCGTACTTTAAACGTAAAATTTGGCACGGAGGCCAAATTTTGCGTTTAAACCTATACCTACTCTACCTGAAACTAAGCTGCTTGCACAGCCCAAACTTTCATCACACTTGGCCAGACTGCATTAAGGCAGTCTGGAGGTGGGATTTAAGAATGCTTTGTAAGGATTCACGGCAACAGTGAGCAAGAACTCTGACGAGGCACCTATGACTAATCTATGTAAGGCTGCGCTAATTGCATTGGTCCACATCAAACCAAAAGCAAGGAACAGGGTAAAACATTGAACCCTACTTCCAACTTTGTCTTAATGCGATGCCAAAACCCTCGTTCCAGGCAGGCAATGTTGCTTTCTCAGTGATTGCAAGCTTTGAATGACAAAGATAATACTGGCCACTACAAATGTAACACACCTATGGTTGTTATGTACCTCAATGGGGCCCTGAAACAATGTTTTAATGAATTGTAGAATGACATTATTAAATTATGTCGCTTCGCAAATCTCCTGCCGCAAGAAATGTTTGGATGCCTTCAAGCACAAGCCAAGTTAGGCATACTTAGCAAACCAATGAGTGGCCTTCTTTCTCCTTTCATTTCCACTATCGTGCTGGAAGCTACACAGGGGAGATGGCAAGGGAGCAATGCCCCGCTGGAGCTTCCCAAAGGTTGAACGTCTCAGCAGCAAGACAGCTCGCAGCGGCACCATGTGGGGGCTGCAGTATCTACACTATGCTTTTCATCTCGGAGGCAACGCACAGCAGATGCAGCAATGCGCTATCGTTGTGTGTAAACCACAGTGGTTTTCATTTATTTAACTCAAATGAAACGTATTACTGAGGATTTTCTCGTGATCACGAAATCGGCCAACAACTGCTGGTGGGTCGAGCTGTTTGCGATGACGCTACATGATGACACTGTGAAGGAGAGAGCAAGTGATGTTGCATTGCTTTTGACACGAAATTGTAAATTCCATGCTGCATGCAGTGAAATAATATTTGGCTCACATGTTGACAGAAGCCTTGTGAATAGAACGGCAACATTTTCTTACTACGTTCAAAAAGTGTTTCAGGGCCCCTTCACCTTGGTGTTTGTTATTCTGCAAAAACAATGTACTTTCACGGGTCCTTGAATGACCAGCTACACATCTGAAAGCCAATACCGTAGAAAGTTTCTGCAGAAGTGAATCCATTGTTCTTTTTTATTTAACAAAGCATACTTTGGCACCACTGTCTCCATTTGGATTTTTCATATGTCACACATACACTTTGGCGGCCTCCCTAAGAAGGTCACATGTGGAAGCACAAGTAAATTACACTGGTGTGCCAACTGCTAAGAGAACTGTCACACTTCGGCTTTGAATGAAGTCCCTACATAAGTTTTAAGGTAGCACCATTCCCCTTTCCCACTCACCTCCTACTCTAATTGAGAGCCTCAGCACCCCCCAGAAGGTTCCAAACCTCTCAACATACGTGCAAAAACAAATAGGTTTTAATTTATATCATACTACATTCATAATTACCAATCTTGTTTTGAAGCTGTATATTCTGTGCAGTAAGTCCTTATTCAAGCATATGTTGGTGCAAACCCTGTTATGTGAAAAAACTCTAGAACCTTTTGGGGGCACTAGTGATCAGTTCCGTCACATGGAAATGCCATGTGACCACACTAGTAAGCCAATCACGCACGGGCAATGGCGGGAGAGTAGGAGGATGAGGACAGCGGCTAGATGAAAGAATGGCAGTATGTTGAAACTTTTTATCAATGGACCGTAGCTTTGAATGCACCATTGTGACAAATAGTGGCAAATGATGAACTTGGTGACTTGGAAACATACTACCAACACGCCTGAAAACGTTTCTTCAAATTAGAGAACAAATATTTTATTTCTTTTAAAACAACACATTACATCACACACTTTCATTTCCCCTTTTTCTTATAATTTTTACTTTCAATTTAAAAAAACTTAATTTCACCTAAGCTTTCTTTGGCTTCATTGTCCACTGTCTTCATGCGACAGTAGTGTATGCATTGCAGTGTTGGCAATGTATTTAACTTGTGGAAGAGATACGACTTTACATTTTCTGTCTCTGGGCGAGACAAAAGAGCCATATCTCATCCACAAGCTCAATGCACTACAACCAAAAGGAATAAATGTTTAAAAGGGAGCTCACAAATGTTTTCATTACACTAATTAATACAGTAATTACTATCATTCACAGTTTATTTTTTTATGTATGTTCTTCATTCGTTTAGTTATTTTATATTTAGTCCATCCGTTTTCTTTCTCTCAACTTTTAACAATATGTGTACTCCTACTGATTGCTTTAATCTCCCATCTGTACTTAAAATTGGGCACCTCTTGCTACAACTCAGTTTTCTTTAAAGGGGTACTAACAAAATTTTTTGACACTCTGTTTTTTGTGCTTAATCAGTAGCTACTGACTCAGTAATTATGGTAAAGAAACAAATTGCTCCAGCACATGACAATTGTTTCGTTTTATGCTCATATGTTACGATGAGTTGCGATTTCGATTTAGAAGAGCCCATCGTGACGTACGAAGCATGCTTGAAAACAGCGATAATCACGTGAGTGCCCAGACCTGTGACGCACGCTGGCACGCCATTTACCATGCCATCTGTACTCCTGTTTCATCTGCTAGTTTGGTGGGAAACCTGTGCATTGCTACACCCCCGTAATACTTTTTCAGCGTGTCCGCAAACTTCTTATTAGAAAGTTTTGATAAGTAAATGCAAGCGGCTTGCGTCCCCTAATTTAAAAGTCTCTATTGTTTGCAGTTTACTGGGTTACCCAGGAGGTGTACAGCAGCAACGCTGGTAGCAACATCTGGTGATGCAGTGTCTAACCACAGAGCTTGCAAAACTAATACAGCAACTTATATATTCTAGAAGAACGAAAATGAATGTATCTACATAACTGCTGGTGTAAAGCATGTACAGCAACATAATCGTTAATGTACCATACCTTTATGATTTGCCTTTGGCAACACCACTGACACGACAAAAAAAAAAAAAAAAAAATTCAAATGCGTTGTAGTTGGACAAATCGTCACAAGGTGTCTCTACCAGCCTTACTACCGCCAGAGTCCTTCCATGTTTTTCTGGTCACGAAACTCCGCCGTCACGCTATGGGAGAGGTTCATACGCTGCCCAAAGCTGCCGCGACGCGGCGCCACTGAGCACCGGAGGGCATCGTTCGCGTACCGAAACGCTTTGCGCAGTGCGAGGCGAGCTGAATGATTGGGTGCGTTCTGTGCATGTGCTGCGCTATTTTTCGAGTGCTGGACTGTTTAGTTGAAGTGGCGGGGTGGGACAACGATGCCGAACACGTGTTGCGTGCCGGGTTGCCGTTCCGGCTACAAGGGCACGACCCGAAAGGTGTCGTTGTTCCGTTTGCCTATTGACAAGGAGCAGCGCGAGAAATGGAAGCGGGCCATACCGCGGCAGGAAGGTGGCGGTTTTAACTTCGAATCGAAGTATATGCGTGTGTGCGCGAAACATTTCGACGCCTCCGACCTTGTCTACAAGTGCCCTCCAGCCAGCTAGTCGCTCTCCTCCAAATTGTGGAAGATCATTTGGAAGTGTACACAGTTGACTGCCTGTTCTGATGTGTACATGAATATTGTGGAGAATGTTTTGATGGACAGTCGTACTGCTACAGCTGCTGTCGGCTGCAAATCGCACTTCGTAAGCACAACTGCAGAAGTAGTTCAGTCTTTTCTTAAGACCCGCTTGCATTTTTTCACAAGAGAAAAAAACAAGCAGATGCAAGCAAAGGGACGAGCTTCATGTCCAGCAGGGGGTGGTAGGAAACCAACCAGTTGAAGAGGTACCAGTTAAAGGGGCGCAGTAGGAATCACGATTATCGTGTAAAGGCGACCACTTACAAAAAATTGCAATGCTGATGAAGGAGAACAAGGGTGTTGCAAGGTCTGATATATGAAGGCATTGATTATAAAACACATTTGTTTCATGATTTGTTGCAACCTCAATTTGTGTTATGCTAGTGTAGCGTAGTTCAAATTACAACAATAGCGCCTTCACCACGACAATCTATGAAATGTATAACGTTAGAATTCCTTTAAATGCAAATGTTAACAGAATAATATGCATTGTTTTATTTTCCATTGTCCTTTAGGCTATTGATGGGGTACAATTCTTCAATTGCATGTACTTTTAAGTATATAAGCAGCTATAAGTAAGGAGGTTATTAGCGCACTGTTGTTGGCTATATTTGCATTATGATTTGTTGAGCAAGTTGTGTGTGTGCATGATAAGTAACAGCTGAAGAAGTGGAATGGTGGTATCTCTAACCAGCCATTTTTTTTTTAATTGCTGTATTTGTGATGTGGCTACTTGTGTTCGTTTGAGAGTTGTTTTGCCATGTGTTATGAAATGCCTATGCTTTACACTTTCTTGTTTATAGAAACAATCTTATGCATTGTGCATTTATTGCTATTCGTTTGCTGGTGTTTGTTTCCTGCCCATTAAGACATATCTCTCACGTTTGATGTTTTTTTCTTTATGCTTATTATATCATATTATTATATCTTTATGCTTATTATATCAGTGCTTTTAACAACTTCTTGCATTGTGAATGGTGGAACATTCATGACCGGATCGACACCTCTTTGTGCTGTTTGTATTTCGCTCCACTTATTTTACATGATAAATAAATGATCATGCTTGTATGTTGTTTTTTCACCAACACGTTTTATTTCTTTTCTTAATCGAATTATAAAGCAGTTTTTTTTTTATTTTTCGACCATGATAAGAATTCCAGGACCGGTGATTACAACATTTTAACATCCTGTAAATAGTTGCGCATTAAGAACCAAAATATCTAGTCTCATCGTTTCTGCGTCGAAACCACGAGCAGCTTGAATAAGTGCTGGGCTTACTGACGCTTCTAAAAGACTGCTTGCTAAGGCAATTGCCTAATTAAATACAGCTAGTTTCAACTGTGCAGGTCCTAACACTTCACGTTCACCTTAATCCGTTGCTAAAAGCCGCACCGAAGACATTTAGTAGTGAATTTTGTCTTGCATTTATCCTACCTAAATCTCATTCAGAAATGACATCGTTTTGCAGAGAAATCTGAAGCGCACGGAGCAGCTCAATTTCCTTTTCATTGTCATTAAGTATTCTACAGAAGCAGCCTTTTGCAATAACAATTTCACACTTTTGATCTCCGGATAAGATACTGTCCACAGTTTAACAGAAAGTGAACAGCTGTGCTCGGTGAACAATCTGGCGCTATGCGCAATGGAGATTTGGCGCTTACTTACGGGTGCGCGGGGGTGCAACAGCCCATATGTTTGCATCTGGTGATAAGTGGGACCACTGGCGCTTTGTGCGAATGCGCGGTGTCTAATTTCAGGCAAATATTAAACAGCGGAGCCTACCGAGTGTTGAGGCGAACGGCAATGACGAAGAAATATGGACCGAGACCGCCCGGCCGTGCACAACGGACGCATTTCGACGGGGGCAAAATGCAAAACACCCGTTTATTTAAATTTAGGTGCATTTTAAAGGATCCCAGGTGGTCAAAATTAATCCTGAGTCCGCCACTACGGCGTGCCTCATAATCGTATCGCGGTTCTGGCTCAAAATCCCAGAATTTGTTTTTTGTTTTTTTTTTTGGTCCGAGACCGCTGCAAGCTCCATGTTATGAGCGGCTTTTTTTTTTTTTTTTCGTCCCGGGCGCTCATATCATGGCAGAAGACGCAATCAGGCAGTTATTTAAGCATGTGGAATGTTAAAAATAGTTACGTGAAAGTAAACTGACGGTTGTGGAAGTTGAGAAAGCTAGAATACCGAGGCTGCCCCACACACAACCACAGCGGTAGCGGCGTTCGCATGCCCTCCCATGCACGGTTGCGCCTCTAGCGGCGGGCGCTGGCTCTATATGAAACTGAGGCGGCAGTTTCGTGACCAGAAAAGCATGGAAGGACTCTGCTACCGCCAACCACAGCTCCAGTGACCTGGTAAACCTTGTATGGTAAGAAGTTTGCAGGTACACTTCGTGTGCAGTCAGTGCAAGACACTCAATGCAAACAGTGCTGAAACGTCTTCTGAATGACGAGACAAGCCTGTGATATCACACGTCATCGAAATCATTTGCCAAAACTCATGATGAAACACTGTTTACAAATAGGACCTACGCTGATGACTACATTAATAGTTGCTGCACGTTCCTATTCGTCACTTGCATGAACTTTGAAATTTAATTAAAACAATTTCTAAGCTGCATTTGCTATTGATACTTTACAGATGATACCTATGAGCGCACAGCAATGGAATCTGCCAGTTATTTCGAGTTTGAATTTTTGTGTCAGTACCCCTTTAAGTTTTCTTCTCCCTATCCTTTTCTATATATCTCTGTCTCTCTCTCTATATATATATATATATTTGCTTGTTCATACATTGTCCAAAGCTCTTTTTATCTCTTTTTACTTTCCGTTTTCTGAGAAACACTAAGCCCACAAGATTCAAAACACCTACATGCACGCGAAGATTCTTTTCAGTTTTGTCACCTCTACTTCTTGAAAGAAACGGCAGCACAATCACTTCCCATCTCTCCCTGTTCCCTTACTAACACAACCTTTTTGAATTGAGCCTTTATACTTCCTTCATCCTCCTTCACAAACCTGCCTATTCTCTTCCCCAATTGGGGGTCAGGGAGTGTGGGCCATATGAAAGCTGCCAAGAAAAGCAGTTGTTGCCCTGATGAAAACAAGTCCCCCATGTTGAAATGTTGGCTCAAATGACAGCCCTTGCTCAACCACTGTTGATCACTTCAGATCTCCATTTTCCTGTGATCTTTTGTCTTGTTTGATTCCACGAGGTTTGATGCCAAATAAGGGTTTATTGGCAAGTTGCCTGCTTCAAAGTTCATGTACTACGGGACGCTTGCAGTTCAAAGAATGTTTCACATCTGCTGCCACGGCCGCGAGCGGCACTACCTAATACTCCCAGACTTACAGCTAGTACACAAATACCCCGAAAAAAGCATACCGGAGGATGGCCGTCACGGTAGCGGTAGCTTAATTGGTAAAACACCACACTTCCATCAAAATGTGGCTGCTGAGGCCGAGAAGCAAGCCTTTGACCTCATACTCAGCAGCAGACTAGTATAGCCATTGAGCCACCAAGATCTCATGTACAGGGCATGTACAGTGCTCACGGATTGAAACGCGACAGGCAAATTTTGGGTAGAACACTCCTCCTGTGCAATTACTAGAGAGTACCATGCCATGTTGCTTCGAATCTGGTCACGAAAGGTTACGCGGACTCTGATCTAAGCGTACGAGTCGAGATTGCGCCGATGTCACACTAACTACCGACGGAAACAAAAGCATGCGCATTGGTTAGGCCTAAATTGCCGCGTTTCAATCCGTGAGCACTGTACATGACTTTGTACATGATTTCTGAAGAGCAAGCTTCATTAAAAAGAAGTATGGTGGCCAATAGCAATATGTCACAATGCAATAAGAGATTAACCCCTGCATTCTCAGACAATCCTCGACTCAAAAGCTCTTCCGCCACTATGCTGAGTGGAGCACAGTGCCACCCATTGAGCGAAGAAGACGCTATGCTCCTGAAGAATTGTCGCGAAGTGTCACTGAAATGCAGAGACCACTTTTGTTGAGGAGCAGCACTACCATCCACTTTCTTGAGTCGAAGTGCTGAGTGGAGGTGCATTCTTATTTACAAGGGGGAGGGGGGGGGGGGGGTAAGTGAGTAGGTTAAAAAGTTATCAGTGGCCGCAAAGACGGCGTGCATGTGCAAGCATAACAGCACAAGTACTACCAAAGGAAACACATGTACCTGGGTGTTCTGAAGGATACTGTTGACGAGCACTACCCTCCTTTTCGCATTTACAAGTTTCTTGACATAACTGTCGAGGTCATAGGGTATCTGCTGGTTTTCGGACAATGCCCGAAGGTCTGCAAGTAAATGCCAGTCATATTGTGATATCGATTAGGCAACCACTGTTTCTCATCGTTATAACAAAACAGTCTCCAAATACGATACATCACCGTTTGCAGAGCGACTAGAAAAATATGTGTGTAGGTGGCACACAATTTTTTTTTTCTTAAAACACTGAAAAACAAGAATTTACTTTGGTTTCGGCCAGGAACCAACTTTTATCAAGAGTGATCTTAGACATATGACAGGTATTTTATATTCATGTAGAGCATACAGATGTTGCTACAATGAGTTACAAAGAAAATTCCAGAGAATCAACAAAGCATGAGGAGGTGCGTGGATGCAGTCCTAAGAACATAAATTCTGAGAGGATTACATATCACGCCTTTGGAGAAAACTTTATATACATACATTAAAAAAAACTTTACCACGGCGAGGGCATCATCGAAAGGCGAGCAATACCGATACAGTTGCCAGGAATGCTGATCTTTGATACATATAGTCAATTAGAAGTGTTCACTGAACCCGGAGAAGAAATCATGAAAGAAATATTCTCACGTTTAACACAAAAATCGTCTGTCCTGTCCACCTGGTCTCTCTTTTTTCCCGCAATTTTTTTCCCCTCAGCGTAATGATCAATATACAACACCAACTAGCACAACAGTCTACAGTCATAAATGCAAATTCAGCATCTTACCTTCTGCCAAAGTGTCAATATGTTGCCGAAGCTCTAGCTGACTGATCCTGGAAGTACACAATCCGATTAGAATGCGGAACATACGGCCTTAAAGCTATCTGCCTTACGGCTATATGTCCTTAAACATACGGCCTGAAAGCTATATGCAGTGCGTGAACCAACACTACATAGGTGTCCTGTACATTCTTCTTCTTTCTGGGGTTTTACGTGCCAAAACCAGTTCCGATTATGAGGCACGCCGTAGTGGAGGGCTCCGGATTAATTTTGACCACCTGGGGTTTTTTAACGTGCGCTACAACGCAAGCACACGGGCGTTTTTGCATTTCGCCTCCATCAAAATGCGGCCGCCGCGGCAATGTGTCCCGTACAAACGCAGAAAGGTGAACCGCCTGTATCGAGTGGAAGACCGTAATACAACTGATGGAGGTTGGTCAACTTACAACAGAGGAATTAAATATTGCCGAATAGTTACATTTAGCCCATACTCTATTGACTTGCGAATTTCAACTAGGCATTGGCGAATTTTTTTTTTTTTTTTTTTTTTCAAAACGCACGAAACGTCGGCATTACTTAGCGAGCATCGACACGCACCTTGTGGACTTCACTCGTTCGTCTATTTGCTCCACAGTTGGAAGCAGAAGGCCAATTATGCCTTCAACTAAACAGTCTCTGGCAGATGCTTCTGAGTATGCCTCACTGCGATCATCAACTGAAGTTGTATTCTCACTATCATCCATGTTTGTCATGCGGCCCAACCCACCGAGTTGCTTTAACTGGAGTCAAGCTCTCACCAGCTTTCACCAGCTTTGACGGTTACTGCGTTACCATAGAACAAAGAAACAACTTTGGGCGTTACTGCTGTCTGCTGTGACTACTATGACTGTCGGCACCTGAGTGGATTTTGTCTTAAGGCTGCCATTACGTGGTCCGGCTTTTGAAATCGCTTTCAGCGTGCTGCCAGCAAAAACATAGCCTTTGAGATATAAAGCTATTTAAGGCTGGCAACCATGGGCATAATGTGGATTTGAACATTTATTTACAGCGTCAACGGGTATTTTAGAGTTGGCTTTTGATTATTGCCTATTTAAATGCTCTGAATTAAATTTGTTGAAACAAACTCAGCCTTTCCAGTCCATCTCATCCCTCGCACAGCGCGTTTCGCTTGTATGTAGACAAGCAAGGCCATGCTCGAAGGCATGGCCTTTGAGATTCTGTGACGCGCCACGCTTGTTTTTTTTATTTTATTTAATTATTATTTTTTTTTACATCACGGTTTTTACGTTTCAACAGCGGAATGCCACAATTTCTAAGATCATGCAAAGTTGAAGCGCAAGTATAAATTTGTGGCAGTGATGTTATAATGTTGCGCAACGTTTCATAAAAATATGATGCTTGCATATCACTTCCACCTTTCGAAAATGTAAACTCATGTCACTAGCTTTCACAAACACGAAGAACGTGTGCATTAACTTTGCAAAGATCGTGCATGCAGACCATTAAAAATACCATAAAAGAGTGGAAAGTGTGTGTGTTATCGAGTGACACACTCACTGATTTCTTTTTCAAAAGCAGGCATCCGTAATTCAACGCAAGCCATCACTTCAAACCATTTTGTGAAGTGCTTACGCGTATTTCTTAGCGCCACCAGCAGTAAAACGGGTAGCACGTATTTTCTTTTGCTGACACAGACACATTCAGACGCAGAGTGCGCAAAGCCGAACCAAATCGCAACTAAAATCTTGCAGAAGAACACGTCACCTGTGAGCAAAAAATATAACCAATTTCATCAATTATGTGTCATGATGTGTCGCGTGTGTGATATTGCTGACAAAAGGAAGCTGTCGCAATGATATGTAGTATCAAAATTTTGGTTCAGTTGGTGTGCCGACTTTCAAAAAAAGAAAAATGATCGCGACAGATATGATTGGAGAGTTCCCAAATGCTTCACGTGACCACGTGCACGTGCATCTGTCAAATCTACTCCACGCCTCCAGCTAGTAGGCCGCAGCAGCCGCAGAGCGACCCAGGAACTATACTAGTATGTTGTTCGCGGCGTCTGCGAACGAAACAGAGTTTTAACATCACTGCATTAATATTCTACCGGCTGCCAAGATATTGTGGTTCGTATGCCTCCGACTTTTTCGCCACCGCAGTACTGATTGCGCATGCCAGTACTTCTGACAGTGAATTAACTCGGCTGTAAACGCATGGAAGTCTACTGCCTTGAGAAGTATTAACTTCTTTATACTGCCATTGCGTGTGCTCATGGTTTGTTTTGCCATCTATGGGAAGTTGCTTTTAATTTTAAATTCGGGCTTAGTTTCGTTTTTGAATTTCGAGACGTTTGAATGACTACAGCGTAGAATTTTACAATTTTGTACTTCCCAGCTGTCGTGGGCCCTATTAATCGGTGCAACCCATCTTTTTTTCTTTGGCAGACACGTGCTTCAAATGGCGTCAATGTGTAAAATATGTAGTCGCAGTTGGGACTGTCGAAATGATCTGTCTGCTCATTTAGAATCCAACGAGCACTTCATGGAATACGTGAAATGCAGCTTGTGGATGAATGAGTAAGTCTCTCTTAAATAAATGTTCATGCTGGCTAAAATTTTGTGTGCATACGCAGTACGTGTTATGAACAGCAGAGCGTTAGGACGTTTAATGAGTACTCTAGGGGTTGTCCAGGCCGCTGGGTATGTGCGATCGGAGATCGTTGTTCGATTCGTGCGTTCAGTTTGCGTCCAGTTTGGCCTCACGCAATTGGCCTAGGCCCCGCGACGATGTCAGACGCCGGGCGCGATTAATTTGCGTCCAGTTTGATCTCGTGCGATTGGCCTAGGCTCCGCGACGCTGTCAGACGCCGGGCGCGTTCAGTTCGCGTCCAGTTTGGCCTCCGATTGCCCTAGGCCCCGCGACGCTGTCAGACGCCGGGCGACCGGTGTCTGACAGCGTTAACAATAACACTACCTGACAGCATCGTTTTCAGTTTAACGATTGCTGAAATTGCAGCGTTTCCGGCGAAGTCTGTGGAAGCGCGGTTTTTCGTGCCTGTAGTGCACATGTGGCAGCCCATAGCCAAGAGTATCATATGATAAAGAGTTTGAATTTGCTTTTATACAGTTTTTTCCTGATTAGTTGGCTTAATTAATTTTCGAAAACCTCACTTTTTTATCCTTGTTTTGTTCATGCTAAACCTGTCCCTGTTGCTGTGCCCGTACCAGACTGACCGCAGGACACCTACTATACCAACTACATTTGCAATCAGACGGATACAATATTACTCTGATAAGCCGTTGTCGATAAGCAAGTAGGCCGTTGTTTTACAATTGGACTGATGCATGTATTCGACTGTATATATTGTCAATTTTTTTATGGTCTTTATTTTTTTGGAGCGATGGCTCTATACTCCAGGTACTATCGTGAGCAATATGAAAGGGAACACGCGAACGCGTGGCAAATAGCCTCGAAATCGAGCTGGATGGCGCTGTCGAAAACAGAGGAGAAAGGGGGACGCTCTTCCGCTAACTGTTGGCACTCCCACCGCGCCTGCGTTTGTCGAAAACGGCAGCTTACGGCGTTTCACTCCGCCGAAAGCCGGTAAGACGGTTATGTGCCGCAGTGACTTGCAGCGAGTATTTTTTTTTTTTCATATTTTATTTATTTATTCTTTGTTCAACCGTATGACATAACTTTTAGGCCTTGGCTCGTATTTTCAATCATTTTTTTATATCAATTGACGCGATCAGTTTCTTACGCCTTTAAAGAGTGAGCGCGGCCAAAGTTACCAGTAACTGCAATACCAAACAGTTATCACTGTGCGCTGGCGAGTAGAAGTTCCGCACTTAGTGTAAACAGACCCATGTTGGGAGTACCAACAGTTATTAGAACAGCGTCCACCTTTCCACATTGTTTTCGACGGCGGCCGCCGCGTATCGCCATAGCAGGGTTCGAGGCTATCTGACACGCGCAGTGTTCCCTTTCATATTGCTCACGGTAGTACAAACCCAGAAAACGCCTGGTACCGTAAATCTGACCTTCAAACTCAGCCTAGGTCAAACTGAGACTTAGCCTGTCTAATGCGTTTTGGACACGCTAGTGCCTCGAGGCAACAACAAGCTATTAATAAAATAATAAAAAAGGTCCCAGGGCCTTCATATTCTGATATAAGACGGCTTACATTTCTTCTGGAAAAATGTCTTCCCAGCGATGCATTTGTGTTGAAAAGGGAAGCCGACTTTAAAGGGATCAGTGTAAGCTTGGTCTTTGTAAGCTGGCTTTCCCACATTGTGTGTTGCAGCGAAGCCTACTTATAAAGAAAAATACGATGCGAACGGGGCCCGATAACGCTTTCCGATAACGGAAAGCTTACCGGTCAGTGTCCAATCATGTATGTCGACTGCAATCATGCATTGGTAACGACGAAAACGCCCTGGAACATTTTCATCATTATTTCTCGATCTGCAGTCGTGATCGAGTTCATAAAGTCGTACGCTGTAAAATGACTTGAAACATGCTGGGGCGTGACGTAGGCGCGACGCTTACAAAATGGTGCTGATGGTCCCGTTTTGTTTTCGTAACGTGACGAAAACTTGACGTTTTGCCTAAGAAACTGAAAGGGAGGCACTGAACCTAACGTTCTCGATAAAGCGAAACAGTTTTCCTCCTCGGTAAAAATAAAGCAGCTAGCTCAAAGCATACGATATTATTCTGTCAATAGCGTCTCTCGCTTCCATTGTCTGCCGCATACAAGACGCTGTCTGCTTCATTGATGCGTGTCGCCTAGAAACGGAATGAGACATCGTATATTGGCGCCCAAATCCCGGCCACGGCGGTCGCATTTCGATGGGGGCGAAATGCGAAGACACCCGTGTACTTAAATTCAAATGCATGTTAAAGAATCCCAGGCGGTCCAAATTATTGCGGAGTCCCCCACTACGGCGTGCCTCATAATCAGAGGCAGCTGCACGGCCGCCATTATCCGCCATCTTGGATGTCTCATTCGGTGTCCAGAGGTCACGTGTTTTGAAATTTGTGCCGGGAAACGGAAGTTTTGCAAAATGCAATTTTGCGTTCTCGTCAGAATGACGAAACGTGACGTGGAGCTGCAAATTTTATCGACTAATACTTTTTTGTGGTCCTTGGCACCTATATTGCGCCGTTTCGTAAACGTCAATTTGACGTTGCGCTGGGCCGCCATTGCAGAGATTTCCCGCCATAATTTGTGGGGCGACGAGAGCGGCCATATGCAATGGCAGTAGAGAGGCATGCGTATCGCCGCATTTTGCCTGTCATTTGGGGCCATGAAAATCTTTTGTTCACAAAGCATGCTCATAGCATTTACATCGCTCTCGGGTGGTGTTGGCATTTGTGTTTTGAACCATCATCTTTATTAAAAGCGCGTTTATTTGAAATGATATTGGTTGAAACTAGCAAACTTCTTGCGACTTTTTGCACTTTTCGCTACTGCGTTTGTATTGTAATAAATATTCTTTTCGCGTCATCAAAGGCTATGACAACGGCGACTTTTTTAATTTATAAAAATAAATGTACGCAAGGCGGCGTCTTGAAGTTTCCTCTCGCGGTGCGAGTAAGCGGCGAAGCGAACAAGAGATGGCAGTGCCGGCGCTTGCGTCGCGCAAGCGGATACCTGTGGCGCGCGCAACGCTATCGATGATATTCTGCCGCTTCTCAGCCAGACGAGTCGGGCTGAGTCACTTGCGTTTCACGAGATAGCGATAACGCGGCCTAGAGCGTGCGCTCATCATCACTGGTAGGTCGCCTATGTTGTCTCAGGCGGCGACATCGACGACACAGACGCTCTTTTTGCTGCCAGTTTCGGTTTCAAGGAGCCTGCCAAGGGGCACTAATTATTCGCGTAGCTCCCACATGAACTGCGCTATTCAAAATTTGATCGTTGGGATAGGTAGTGTCGAGGACGGGCCCCAAAGGTACTCATTTGCTGTAGCCACCTATTGTTAGTAATTAGAAAGTTAATTACCGTAACTTCGCTAATTACGTACGTAAGTGCGGAAATTGGTCTGTATCTAGAGGCCGCCAATCCGTACACTCGAATGGTAAACATAACGTGACCAAGATTAATATCTTTCTAATTAAAAAAATTTGGTGCAGCTAAAAAAAAAATACCCTGTATAAGAAAGTGCGCTTAGTGTAGCTATTTGGCCTTTATGTGCTTTATTTGTTTTAAATCATGTTTGACGAATAATGAGAGGGAGAAAGAATGTGGTAACGGCGCCTGTGCACATGGTCTGTGGTTATATAGCGTCTCGCGCGTCGGAGGTGCCGGCGTGGCTGCAGCAGCGGTTGCGGCAGATGCATGGGAAGTGCGGTGAACGCGACTGCGCTTGTGTAGGCGTAGTGTGGTGCCGTATGAACAAACTTGGAGGACGCTTAAGCTTCGCCTTTAAGAGCGGAACGCGGTAGCGTTATCGGGGCACGTTGACGCCGACAACCGACTCCAGAGTTTCTGCGACACGGGGCCCGATAGTAAACAACGGTGGGCCGATCCTGGCGGCTGTGCAAGGCAGAGCAGTGGCTCATACCCCCGTATAGGCACAGTCTACAAGCAGAGACTCGTCAATGGCTAATCCCCCAGTAAGCAAGGATAAAAAAGGGGCGTTTTAGTTTCCGCGTAACAGAATTGTTTTCTCGTATATTCAAATTGTTTTCTCGTATATTCAAATTACATTCCGACGCTGTGTCTGTAGGTTGCTTGTAAGTCAGACTTGACGAATTTTCTGACACTTTTCCTTGAGAAATTCGATTAGTTCAGTGACGCCTATGCGCCAAGCGGGGGGCCTGCGTATAGTGGTTTGGTATGATCTTTTTCGACGCAAAACGCCGGTAGCGGCGGACGCCGACACCGCATTTTCTGCGACACGGGGCCCTTAACGCTATGATTTCATAATGTATGCAGCCTAAACAGATGCGCTGCAGTGATATGTTCCCATATTGCGACCCCGTGATTTTTTGTTACTTTTTAGATTATAAAGACGCCGTTGATCTGAAAAGTCATTAATCTTGATTACAGTACGAACGCAGCAGTGAAAAGTGCAAGAAGTCGCAAAAGTTTTTAATGTTCGTCCAATATTATTTCAAATAAACGCGCTTTTTTTTTAATGATAGCCGAAAATACGAATGGAAACACCACCCGAGAGCGATGCAAATGCTATGAGCGCGTGTTATGAATAAAGTATTTTTATGGCCCCAAAGGACGGGGGAAATGCGGCTATACACATGCCTTTCGGCCGCCATTGCGTATGTACGCTCTTTAGCATAATTCGCGTGCGTCGTAGCGCCACAAATTATCGCGGAAAATCTCTACGATGGCTGCCCAGTGCAACCTCACACAACGTCAAATGGATGTTCACGACATGGAGGAAGGTTTTCCTTGTTCCTCAGTGCGGCTATCTTGGACCGCCACCACATATTCGCGAAATTGTAGATGCGTCGCGCGGGCTTCTGCACGCTACCGTTCACTTTCATTTTTAAGCGCTAACATCACTATATAACTGCGGAGGAACAGATTTTACGCTTCCCGACACAAATTGCAAAACACGTGTCCTCTCTACAGCCAGTCAGAGCCAACATGGCGGATAACGGATGAAGAAAAATATGGGAGGGAGCATTACGTCACGCAGCCAGCCTTGGCAAGCGAACGCTTCGTGTAGCCAGCAGTGGTGGCCCAACGCGTGACCTCTTGCGTCGAGATCACGGAGAATCGAGATTTGCCGAGACGTTTGGTTACCGGTAGTTTTTATTCGGTACGCGCTCGGCCAGCAGCTGCTCAATGCAGGAAGGAAAGATTTTTTTGCTTGCTTTGATTTTTTGACCTTGGTTTTGGTTGTTTATTTCAAGTTTCAAATGGTTTCGAATGGGCATTGAAAAAAAAAAAATCTACCGGGAGTACTAAAACCTACCGCGCGCTCTGACGTGTCCTCCGTGTTCTGACGTTTTCATCACGTGTTGGGCCATCACAGTCGGTGACAATCGCGCTGCGGTATGCTTCCTCCTATATTTTTCTTCCTCTATGATGGTGGTCATGGAGGAAGGGAAAAAAAAAAAACTAGGAGGGAGCGTCACGTGATTGTGCTACCCTCGGCAGCAGAACGTGGTACCGATTGGTACGTGGTAACGATTAGTGGCGCCTGCTGTCAAATGCATGGAGTCACGTAGGATGTATAACGCATGGGTTTCTGCTACCGCGAGCGTCGTTCTTCGCTTCAAATGCGTGGCCTTGAAACGTGGAGAAAGACTGGGGAGCCAGACCCATGACGACATAATTTTCAAAATTTCACTTGCGCTTACCACCAATGTTATTGCTCTCACCTCGAAACCCGCCCAGAGTATACGCTCGAGCATGGTCTATTGTTTCGTCAAATCAGCTTTTGTGTACCTTAAACTGCGGTGCGTATTCTTACTAATTTTTGTTCCACTGTCTTGCACATATATAGGATGAGACCAGATGTTTCGCGGGATAGTTTTGTCGCGTGTTTGCTGAGTAAAAGGTTCTGCTGCGCAGCTTTCGTAAATAAATTTTTTTAAATAAATAGCATTAGCCTGCACTCTAAATGCCGAAGTCGTCGCCTTTCCTTGAGATTTACGTGCACTATATTGTGCACGTAAATCTCAAGGAAAGGCACTATATACGCTGCTGAGACGCGCCCATTGAGTTCTCACCGGTCTGTTAAGAAGCAGAAGGCATTGAGCAGAACAGCGTCGACTGGGCTGCTCAATTCCTTCTGCTGAAGAATGGGCCGGCACTGCCTTAAGTATATGGTGGGGATCCCCGGCTCGCCATTCCATCTTTGGGCACAAGATAGGACGAATTTTTTTAGAACTGAGGTTTGAACAGTGCGAATAAAACAAGGACACGAAGAAACAAATAGCACAGACAAGCGCTGACTGCCAACTGGTAGTTTATTTGAAATTCTTCAGCCATTTATACTTTCTCCAGCATAGGCATGCGTACACCAGTCACATAAACATTAGCAACATCATAATCTTTCATGCAAAAAAACTATTTTTTTTTCTCTGACAAAGCGAGAGGGGGAATTTTTACACATTTGTATCCTTCCTCTCGAATGTGATATGCCTCTTATTTCTCTTTCCTTCTTACTTTTTCCTTTCCATGTGAATTTTCTTTTCAAAAATAGGAGTGCGTGGACACTTTTTGCAATGCCCCGCTAAATGACTTCCTTAGCCTGTTTGTCCAATATAAGTTCTGCCACAGCTCAACGGTATCTTTCGCAACGCTATCGCGATGGTGCAGCGCGATTTTTTTCACACGGGAAAGCAGTCGCTGCGGACCCTGGACGCTCGCTTGATCGCCTGCACATGTTTGCGGGGGGCGAAAGGCATGATTGTTTCCCCGAAGGTGCCCCCAAATGCGACCAATCGCCGTCGGAAGGGCGGCTTGGTTGCCTTCACAGGTTTACAGTGCGAAAGGTTTCCTCGTTTCCCTGAAACCGCCCCTAAAGGCGACCAGTCGTCCTTGAGATGGCCCTCCCGGGTTGTTGGGCAAAATGCCGGTTCATTATCCGACGCCTTCGTTCGCTACAACCTTGGCGCCTGTCCGCTGCTTAAGCGGCGAGCAGTGTGGTGGTTCGATGCGGTGCCTCACAGACATAACACAGACTCGACTGCTTCACACGCTTGAATTCCTCGACCTGGCGGCCGGCCAATGACTCCGAGTTCGTCGCCGTTTTTACGAGACGTTCACCCCTCCACGCTAGCCTAGCTCTCCGGCATGAACGGAGGATCGGAGCGAGACGCAGCTGGCGTCGGCGGCGCGCATAGCTGGCGTGAGCTGCACACCAACATCGCCCGTCATCAACAATTCTCGCCACCTACCATATCAGCAGCATCACCGCCGCATCCATCCAATAAATCACCGAAACCTCCACGATTGCCTGCCAACGACTACAAAATCATTGTCAGGATCCGGGGCGGTCTCGATTGCAGCAAAATTCACTCCTGCGTCCTACGCCAGATCATCCTCAAGGCGGCCGGCCTACCAATCAACGAGCACACTGCTCAAGACCAACTTCGCGTCAACGAAATCAGCAATACTATCCTAGTGAGCACTCCGAATATGGACCGGGCCGACTCCTACAATACCATCCGCACCCTCAACTTCAACGGAACCACCTACGAGGTGGCCACCCACGTAGCTGACCCCTCGGACACCTGTTGTGGCGTCATCCTCCGACCCATCGACTCACCCGAGCCAGCCATCCTCCCCACCCTCATCAGCTACAGTCCTGACCTCACAGTAGGATTCGCCAGGCGATTGGGCAACACCGAGTCCATCCTCATTACCTTCCAAGGAAAGCGCGTCCCCTACTACATCAACTACGAGGGTTGTGCCCTCCGCTGTATCCCTTACCGGCAGAAGATCGATGCTTGCACTCGCTGCCGCAAAGTCGGCCATCGCCAGGACGTGTGCCCGTTCTCCACAGACACACGCTGCCCGAATTGTGGAACCCTCGACCCCTCCATGGACCACGACTGCAAACCGGTGTGCATCGTCTGTAACGGTGCACACCCTACGGGCTCCCAGCTGTGCAAGCAGCGCTACAAGCCCCAACAGACTCCCTCCAAGGCAAGGAGCCAACAAGCACCCTCATTCCCGGCCATAGATCCTGCCCAAGCCCGCGCCAGGAGCAGCAGCAAGACCCCAGGGCCACACTCTACCTCCCAGGGCGAAGCCTGACCCGCCCTACCACCGCCACCGCCGCCTCCCTCAAAGCAAACAACACCCCCACCCCAGGTAAGCTGGGCTAGGGTAGCCTCCACCTGCTCCTCGCCATCTCAGCCCTCCAATCTCGAAACATCTCTCCTTCGAGAGAACGCCACTCAAGGAGGAGATTCGCCAGCTAAAACTGTCGCTTCAGTCCACCAAGCCACCCTCCCCCTCCCAACCTTATACTCTCCCATCATCGCAACCTCTCACACCATCACTCCCATCACCTACCCCTGCGTCCAACGAACCGCCCTCTCCCATGGATGTTGCTCCTGAATCTCAGCCACCTACGACACCCTCTCCCCCCAACAAACGCAAAACCCCCGATACGCCGCGCACGGAAGATCGCCTAGACGATACCCTCCTTGGGTTTAACGATAGAATAACCACTCTTGAATCCAAAGCCCACCAACTACAACAAGACTTCATGGCCTTCCAACAAAGCTGCACAGCGCAATTTGTCGCCCTTAATGACAAACTCGACCGCTTTCTTGAGTCCGTCATGGCACAACTAGCCACTCTCACCCAAGCCATCACTCCACCCCCAACTAACTCCCCACCCGCGCTCCCGAGTGATGGCGAGTAGTCCTGCCCGCTCCGAACTCGTAGTCTGGCAATGGAACTGCAGAGGATTTGGCCATAAGAAAGCCAGCTTTCAGCAGTACATTGCCAGCTGCAACAATCCGCCTGCCGTCATCGCCTTACAGGAAACCCATGGAACCGTGCAATTCCCTAGTTACAATATCATGCAAGCAAAATGCAACACCAAACCTAATGCAGCCGTACTCATACTTAAACATCTGACCGCCACCCACTCTAAATTCGAAGACATTGACACAGAGCACGACTTTATCGAAATTCTTCCTCGCAAAATTCGCACTCCGGCGTTATACATTCTGAACGTTTACAGTCGCCCTAAAGACAAACATCACAAATTCGACAGACTATTCGCTCATGCCCTCTCCGCTGCCGGTAAACACCCCCTCCTAATTCTAGGAGACTTTAATGCCCCTAACCAATTATGGGGTCATTCCAGCAGTACACCCAAGGGCAGAGCCCTCTGGGCACACATACAAAATCACCGCCTTACACTCCATAACGACACTGACATACCCACACGACTTGGTAACAGCGTTTCCAGGGATACTTCCCCCGACCTAACACTCACACACATAATCCAGCACGCCAACTGGACTAACTTATAAATCAACCTCGGCAGCGATCATTACATCATCCAAAGAACCTTACGCTTCCGCCACAAACCCCTCGCACCAAAGCCCCTCAATCTCACTAAATGGGACCAGTTCCGCGATGCAAGGCAAATGTCCACCCCTGCCGACATTGCCGACATCACGGAATGGGTCCAACAACTCCACGCCGATACACAGGCACACACCACAACCCTCCCTCTTGACACACCGCTCCCCACAGTCGATGCCAGGCTCCTACACATGTGGGAAGCCAAGGCATCTCTCCTGAAACGCTGGAAAAAGCGCCACCACAATCGAAGGTTGAGACTTAGAATTTCTCAGCTCGATCTCCAAATTCAAACATATGCCACCCAGTTGACTAACCAACAGTGATGGGGCCAAATATGCGACAGCATGCACGGTCAGCTTGGTAGTAAGCGGACGTGGCAACTATTACGACACCTCATAGATCCCACCACCTCATGCACACACCACAACCATCACATAAGCGAACTCTTACACGCTCACAAAGACAACTTAAAGGGACTCTTTGCTGAGCTTCGAGAAAAATACCTTCCCCCCGCACGTCGTTTCTCCATTCCCCACTACATCGGCATACCTAATCCGGACCTTACTACACCGATCACAGAAGCCGAGGTGCGCCACGCGTTGGCTAACCTCCGCACGACCTCCGCTCCTGGCCCCGGCCAGGTTAATAACAAAATTCTCCGCAACCTGGACGACAATTCTGTCAAGGCACTCACGACATACTTCAACCACTGCTTCGACACTGGCACCCTTCCATCCTCGTGGAAGGATGCCAAAGTCGTCTTTATTCCCAAACCCCACAAACCCGTAAACACGTCAAACCTCAGACCAATCTCACTCACCTCATATATTGGCAAAACTTTCGAACACATTATCCTCAACCGCCTCAATAAATATATTGAGGACAACAACCTGTTTCCACCAGAGATGGTGGGATTCCGCCGCTCCCTGTCGTGCCAGGACGTTATGCTTCGCTTGAAGCACGACATCTTGACACCCAACCCTACTCACGACACACAAGCAATTCTGGGTCTTGACCTTCATGGCGCTTTTAATAATGTGGATCATTGCGTCATACTTCGGGAGCTAAACCTTCTTGGGGTAGGCGAAAGAATCCACAATTACATTGCCGCATTCCTCTCCAACCGCACCGCGACAATATTTATTGGCGCGGAGCAATCCCCTACCTATCACCTTGGGAGCTTCGGCACGCCGGCCCCAGGGGTCCGTGCTATCTCCCCTGCTGTTCAATTTCGCCATGCTCCACCTTGCACGCTCCCTTAAGACCATCCCAGGGCTGAACTTTTCCCTATACGCGGATGACATCACCCTCTGGGTCACAGGTGGCTCAGACGGTGAGATTCAAGACGTACTGCAGGCCGCCGCCGATAAGGTGGAGGCCATTGCGGGACGCATGGGTCTCGTCTGTTCCCCCGAGAAATCTGAAATCCTTCTCCTTCCTGCCCACACCGGCAACGGTAGACACTCCCGACATCCACATCCTCCTCGGCAACAAACATGTCCCCGGGTAGACAAGCTCAGGGTTCTCGGTCTGCATATTCAGAGCAATCGACACAACACGCACACCCTCCAGACACTCCAATCCACCGTCAACACTCTCAGACTGCTCGGCCGTGTGTCCAACCGACACGGCGGTCTGCGGGAAAATGATCTTCTCCGACTAATACACGCATTTGTCATCACAAAGGTAACTTACACACTCCCATACTTACACCTTCTCCGAAAGGAGACTGACAAGGTCAACACCCTCCTTCGTAAAATCTATAAATTCGCCCTAGGCCTCCCACTATGCACTTCCACAGAACGGCCCATGCAGACCGGTACCTTCAACACACTCGACGAGCTCGTCGAAGCCCATCTCACCTCCCAACAAACCCGCCTTTCCAAATCGAAAACCGGACGACACATTCTCAACTCCTTAGGCATTTCTCCACCATCTCTCACTCACCCCAAACACACCATTCCACACCACATACACGCGAATTTACACATTCCACCACTCCCTAAAAACATGCACCCTATACATCACATCCCACGCAGGAGGCAAAGGGCCAAGGCCCTACACAGAAAATTCTCCAATTCAACCGACGTGCTCTATGTCGACGCCGCCGAATATAGCACTGGCTCCAAATATGCCCTCTCAGTAATAAATTCGCTCGGCCAGTTAGCTACGGCCGCCTCTGTCTATGCTTCTTCTCCGGAGGAGGCGGCCATAGCCCTGGCTTTCGCTATTCCAAATTCCTCCGTCATTGTCAGCGACTCAAAAACAGCCATCAGCAATTTCGGAGCGGGCAGGGTGTCGAGGCAAGCCCTTTCCCTAACCCTCTCTCGCCCTCCCACACAAGACGTATGCCTGATTTGGACCCCAGCACACGCGGGTCTCGCCGGCAACGAGGTGGCTCACGCCAGCGCCCGAGGATTAACGGACCGGGCGCGGGCATTAGGTGAGTCGCAAATCCTTGCTTTCGAGAGGCCGTTTTCCGCGCGATATCGCCTTCTCACATTCCACGACATCTGTGCACATTATACACTCGATCGTCTGACATTTCCTCCCTTGGCACGTAACTCTCCACGTAAACGCGAGATCCTCTGGCGGCAGCTACAGACTCGCACCTTTCCCTCCCCTCACTTTCTACACGTCATTCACCCTTCTCTCTACCCTTCCCCGGCCTACCGCTTCTGCTTAGCGGCCAAGGCCAATCTCGACCACATAATGTGGGGATGCCCTCAACACTCATTACCCCCTCCCCTTAATTTAATTACTAGTGAGGAGCAGTGGGGGGGCTGCCTTGCGCAGCTCCAGGCCCGACGTTCAGGAGGCCATCCTGGGGTGGGCTGAGAGGGTAACGGAGGACTACCTCGAGTAGACCCCTTCCCCCCTCTACCCCGCTGCCCCTTTCCTTGTAAAAAGGATAAATAAAGTTGTTACTACTTGAATTCCTTCACTCAAGCTCGGCGTGCGTTTGCCACGCCTACCATGTGCGCGTATTCCGAAAGCCGCGCAGCAGACGCAACCAAAGCCAGTCGACTAAATCTACCGCTTGCCTAACACGTGAGGGCCTATTTCCCTATCATCCCATTCCTCTAAATTTTTATGACTAGGCTTCAAGATTGTCACATGACGCCCCCTCCTAGTTTATTTCCTTCCTCCATGATAGAATCCCTGGAAACATTAATCATGAAGGCAAAAATTAAGGCTTCAAGATTGTCACATGACGCTCCCTCTTAGTTTATTTCCTTCCTCCATGATAGAATCCCTGGAAACATTAATCATGAAGAAAGGCAAAAATTGAGAGGCCCTGACATCACTCTTTGTGAAGCCTGCGTGACGCCGGAAGTTGGCGTTACTCGATCCGCCATTTTGCCGGTGCAGATTCTCCTCTCATTTATCGCCTCCGCCGTGCAACCCCGCCGAGCTGAGCGGACGCGCGCTCGCCGTAGCGATTCGATCAACGGATCCAATCGCGGTACACCATCGCGATAGCGCTGCCAAAGTCATTTCGTCCAAGTGTTGTGCTCTAGCCAGGTGCTCCGGAACCGGTGGGGGGTGCAGTGGGGGCAGTCGCCCCCACAGGTTCTAAACCAGCGGGGGCATGCCCCCACACTCAAAGCTGTTTCAACCCCCCCCCCCCCCCTCCTCTTCTCCCCTACCATCATCCGTGAGGCTAGGGACTCCTTTGACTAGTTAAAGGGTGCTCCCTTCCTTCAACAAACGAAACAAAATTTTCTGGAAGCTTGTGACTTCTGAGACTCTTTGTCGGTGCTTTTTCTGCTTAGAGAGCGCTGCCTGTTTTTGTCTGGTTCAACGTGTCTTCCATCCTGACATGGTTATCGGGTAGGTGAAAGCTGGCGCTTTATTATGCAGCCCATGCAGGAGCACGTCTCAGCGCCACGATTTTAGGATGCCTCTCGTTCACTCCCTTTTACCTTGCCCCTATCCAAGCCCAAGAAAAGCAAGAATATAACAAAGGTCGGTGTAAGCCTGTTCCTTTTAAATCAGACTGCAGTCTTCATATCTCTGCACTGCGCTTCGTCAGGGATCGTTGATTATATATATATATATATATATATATATATATATATATTAATCATAAGAATCCAACAAACAGTGACACCAAGGACAACATAGGGAAATTGTACTTACTAATTGAAATAAAGAAATGATAAACTAATGAAAATGGATGAAATAACAACTGGATGCAGGTGGGGAACGAACCCACGTCTTCGCATTACGCGTGCGATGCTCTCACCATTGAGCTACCGCGGCGCCGTTTTCCCATCCACTTTCTGGGGTATTTGTCTTGCAACTAGAATTAACCCTGGGCGTGTTAGCCAGCGCCACCACTCAATATATACAGGGTGAACTTTCAGCGAGCACCTTCAAAATTTATTTAAGGTTGCCTGTGGCGGATAGCCCAATTCTAGTTAATCAGCTGGTCTACTCAAAGAGGCGGACATTACTTGCACAAAAAATTGAAATGCATAATCGACTAATTAACAAAAATTCAATAGTTTTTA
Source organism: Dermacentor silvarum (assembly GCF_013339745.2). Classification (NCBI taxonomy): domain Eukaryota; kingdom Metazoa; phylum Arthropoda; class Arachnida; order Ixodida; family Ixodidae; genus Dermacentor; species Dermacentor silvarum. The sequence continues at coordinate 224,854,418 of NC_051154.1, read as the reverse complement.
ACTAATTACCTGATGGCCCATATTGCAATTTACAAATTGTAGCCGTGGAGTTCGCAAGGCTGGATCCACTTAGAATGAATTCTCAGGATGACACCAGTTTAATTCCCGAACTTTGCGGAGAAATGCATTGGCGTTCCAGTTAATTTTGTGCTTCAATGCATAAAGCGACGTTTTGTAAAGAACTTAACTGGAACGCCAATGCATTTCTCCGCAAAGTTCAGGAATTAATATCTCGAAATTGGTGTCATCACGAGAATTCGTTCCAAGTGTACATACATACATACATACATACATGCATACATGCATACATGCATACATACATGCATACATACATGCATGGTGCTCCATCCATCACGCAGCACGATTTAAAAAAAGAGGAACGACGTTACGCGAAGCAGACCTAATGCGTATTGTTTCCAGTACAGTGGAGTAGCCGCCAGTAATTTTTTCGTTACTGAGATTTAATTAATTGTAATTAATTATCTCTCTAGAAGTACTGTCATATTATCAAATTGTCAATGAGAAAGTTGTAGAGCAACATGAAAAACACCCGATACACCTTTCTGTTGCTCAATACGTGCTACATAAATGTGTTTTTCCGAGTGTGAAAGAAGCCCGCGAATACACGCAGAATTGCAGCAGCGCGACTGGCCGCTCGAGGCACTTTATATATTGATGACATAGGTCACTTCACTCGAGCATTTGAGAATGTCGAACGGACCCGAATACTTGAAAATAAGATTTCGGTAAAGTCTCCTTTTCTGAATCGGTGTCCACAGCCACACAGTCACCTGTGACGAATCTGACGGGCAAATGTTGTGCGTCGTAGCGAACCTTAGCAGGAGCGTGCGACGATAGCGTTCTGAGCCGGGCAAGTCGATGTGCTTCTTCGGCACGACACAATATCTGCGCGACAGAAGCATCTTCGTTAGACGAAAAAGGAAGTATGGTGTCGAGAAAACTTCGAGGATGGCCAGCGTAGAGGAGAAACACAGGTGCGTATCCTGTGACTTCATGTTTGGCTACATCCCAGTTCTTTTGATCCGCTGAGACATACATGAAAGCATGTTGACGAGAGTACGCTTGGTGCGCTCGGTTAGACCGTTGGTTTGCTTGTGGTAAGGCGAGGAATGTCGATATTGAGTTCCACAAAGGCGTAGCAACTCTTCCACAACGTCAGCGGTGAACTGCCAGCCACGATCACTTATCACCACTCGAGGAGCTCCGTGACGGAGGATAATCGAATGCAGAAGAAACCACGAAACATCGGATACTGTAGCTGAGACAAGTGCAATTGTTTCAGTATAACGTGTTAAATGATCCACGCATACGATTATCCAGCGGCAGGTGGAAGACTTGGGGAAGGGACCGAGTAAATCTATACCCACTTTCTCAAAAGGTGAAGTCGGCGGTTGGTTGCAGAATTCCTGAAGGAGCCGTAGTCGGTTGTTTGTGGCGTTGGCAGACAGCACAGCTGGCGACGTACTGTTTGGTTGTCTTCAACTATTGAGGCCAATAGAAACGTTGTCTGACGTGGTGCAGCGTTCGAGCGAATCCAAGGTGCCCGGATGTTAAATCGTCGTGCATGGCCCGAAGTACCGCAAGGCGCAGGCACTGTGGGACGACGAATCACAAATGGCGTAGCCCGTTCAGATTTGTGGGTCGCATCAATAGTCGGCTACAGTGAAGGGTCGCGCTGTTGATCGTTTTTTGTAGACGACGAAGTCAGGAAAGTCCGATGAGATTGTAGTTTAGTCGTCGAAATCGTCATCATCAGTGCCCTTGCTCGGAGAGGGAAGACGAGATAAGCAGTCGGCATCTGTGTGGCAGCGACCGCTCTTGTAAGGAACGGAAAAGTATTCTTGGAAGTCGCAAGGCCCGCCGAGCCAACCGGCCAGCTGGGTCACGCACTCCAACGAGCCAGCAGAGAGGTCGGTAACAATCTTGAAATGGCGGCCGTACATATATGGTCTGAACTTGTGGATGGCGAAAACAAGTTCCATGATTGTATAATTGATCTCTGCTTTCGTCAGAGTACGACTTGCATAGGCAACTACGTGTTGGCGTCGGTCGTGAAACTGGACGAGCACAGCACCAACGCCCACACCACTTGCATCAGTATGCTGTTCTGTGAACGCCTCCGGATCGAAATGGCGGAGAAGTGGCCAGAGGTGAGAAAAAACTTCAGCTGCTCGAAAGCAGTCTCTCATTGAGCGGACCATATGTAGGGAGTGTCCTTGCGAATCAGATCTGTCAGCTGATAAGCAAGCTGTGAGAAATCTTAATAAACCTGCGAAAAATAAGAATAAAGGCCCGGGAAGCTTCTGAGGTCTTTCAGTCTTCGGCTGCTTAAAGTCACGAAAAGCAGGAATCTTTCGTTGGTCTGGCCGTATACCGTCCTTGACGAGATATCCCGGCATAAAAGGGCTTGACGCTCACCGAAATGGCCCTAGCTTCTGAGAGATTCAAATAAGGCCAGCCTGTTGGGTGCAGTACAAAACAACGCCGAGCCGCTGGTTGTGCTCGTGGAATATTCGGCCGAAAATAATCACGTCTGAATAACACATGCAAATCTCCCATTTGAGACCGCGGAGGATGGAGTCCATAAATATCTCGAAGGTTGCTGGGGCATTACATAAGCCAAACCGCATGGCGTTAAACTCTGAGTCCGTCGGGCGTAACAAAAGTGGTATTTTCTGTCAGACAGTGCATCGGTATCTGCCAGTACCCGGACTGGAGTTCAACCGACGAAAAGTACGAGTAGTGTAGGCAGGTGGTGGTAGCTATAGTCGACACAAAATCGCCATGAGTTGTCCTTCTTTTTCACTAGTATAACTGGAGCTGCCCCAGGACTGCAAGACTCCTGAATAACTCTTTTCTGCAGCATGTCGTCGACCTGTTCAGCGACCACTTTTCTTTCCGTGGGAGATACGGCGATAGGGTTTCCGACGTATCGGGAGTCACTTGCCCTGTGTTGATGCGGTGGTGCATGCGGGATTCCAGCAACATCCGAGAACGCTCACTTTGAGCAAAATCAAAGACTTACGTTTAGCAGGCAAGCACTTGTTGGAGCATCATCCTGCTCGGAAGACGACTTGTTTAACATACGTCGCAAATAAGTTAGCCGAATAGTTGGGTGATGATCGAACGATGTCTAAGACACTGCAACTGTTCGTACAACAATTGTGGCTTGCTTCTCAAATGTTCCCAATTTAAGTCCTGCAGGTAGGGCAATAGACTCCGTAGAAGCGTCGACTCTCCACAAGAAAGCACGCCCGTCGAAGGCTTGAACAGATCGAGGACCAACACATTCGTAATCGCGTTATTATGGTCTGGCTCGATAAGACCGCTGCATGATCCCATCCGGACACGTGAAGAACACGCGGGAACAAACAGTGCTGTCCGATCAGACAGAAACACATCTTGAGACAGCGAAAGCACGTCGGCTTGATCGATCTGCAAATCAAGTATGGCGATTGGCAACGTGCTCCGTAAAAGAATCTCTCCAGTCCCACAGTTGGCACTGAATTCACGTAGGCAATCTATGTCTAAAATAACATGAGTTGTGTGGCCCAATACAGTGAACTCGGCTCTAAACTCTGTCCTCCAATCGAAACCAAAACCGAACAAACACCAACAGGGCGCAACAGTTCACCTCCAACTCCACGAAGTTTCTTTGCGATCCAACGCGAACATAACTTTGTCCTAAGCGATTTTTGAAGGGAAGGCTCATAACCGAAATAGCGGCACCAGTATCGATCGACAAGAGCCGGAGTATTTACACCCTCTATACACATGCAAACTCCTAGCACTCCTCAGAAAAAAATGCTTTAACGAGGATGGCACGTTTTTACATTGCCGAAACAACACTTTGCTTGTCTCCTAGCACTCCTCAGAAAAACATGCTTTAACAAGGATAATTCAGGTTTTTACATTACCGAAACAACACTTTGCTTGTGTCAGATAACGGGACAGCTTTTATTTCCGCGGAAATCCAAGAATTTGCAGGAACAACTGAATTCGAGCCGTCACCTCTGCACGTTATCACCCTGCAACCAACGGTCAAACTGAAATATATGTTGAACTTAAGAAAACACTGACCCGAGTAACATCAGGATCCCTTAACCTAGCTTCGAGTTTCGCGATTCTTATTTCGGCAGCATAATACGGTCCACCAAACAGGAGTTACACCAGCTATATAGAGCGGTGTTTGGCCGTGAGATACGGGCGCACATTGATCTCCTCATGCCGACAGATGAAACAGCCGACAAAAACGAACAGCTACCCAAGAACAGAATATTCCAGCCAGATGAAGTCGCCCTCTTGGTAAAGCATTTCGGAAAGGGCCCTGACTGGCGCACGGGTGTTCTCTTGAAGCCCTTGGGTCGCCGATCATGGCTCGTGAAGTGTGACACAGCCACCTGTAGACGACACCTGAATCAGCTAAAGAAGCGCCGAGGCGATCTACCGGCAGACATGGAACCATCACCGAACCTGGCGTGGGAAATAGTCTCGCAGCTCAGATGACACCGGAGCAACAGCATGCCGCGGTTCCGAGGCGATCTACACGCGTAAATCGGATGCCTACCTTCTACAAGGCTTCCTTCAAAGGGGGGAGGGGTGCTGGGTGCGTGTGTTCGTGGCATGTGTGTTGTGTGCGCGGTTACGTGACACTCGAGCACGGTGCGAGACGGCTAAAGCCCCTTTAGATAGAGGGGCTTTAGAGACGGCATGCCGGTGGGGGCGCCTGTCCTGGTGCTCTGGAACTGATGGCGCTTCTGATAGCCGCCGGCAAATGACTGATACGGCAATACAGCCGATTCAGCCGCCGTGTCGGGTTTCTGACGGACGGACAAGAACTTAATAGTAGTGCTGTGCGAGCGGACGTGGTCGGCGCAGCCGACATGCTGGCGCGTTTCAAACAAAAGTTTTATTAACTTGACAAGATGATGTAATTTCCCAATAATTTACTAGCAGGCCTATTTATTTCGTACCACCCGGTGATCATACGCTAATAATAATTAAAAAAAACACGTTAGGAAGGAAGCAGGAACACACGGAAGGTAGCGTTATAGACACAATGAATGTTTCAAAGGCACGAGATCGGCGTGAACTAGCCGTTTGCTATGGGCGTCTTGCGCTGGAGTTTGATGTATAGTAGCGGCGCCTGGTGGCGGCGAAAAACGTCATTTGGGTAGTAACAGCTTGGATAGTATTATTGAGCCCTGGCTGTGGCGAAGCACGTTTCTAGCTCGCGTTTTGCGTCGATTCGCACTTTTTTCTGCCCTGTTTCGAGTGCGAAAAGGCTCGTCACTTCTCACAGACCATGGCGACCAGGCTGGGAGCTGGCCGCAGCCTATAGTTATACGAAAACGGACTCTCCGTGTGCCGTGGGACGTATACGTAATGCTGGAAGCAGAAGACATCGGCGGCGCCGATCCGGAGAGACCTAGCTCAGCCTCGAAAAAGCGTCACCGTCGTTACTGCTGCGTCGTGGGCTATCATGAACAATAAGGCCTGAATCCCAACATCAGATTCTACCGTTTTCCTTCAAGGCCTCACGAAGTGGAGCGTCGGGCGCGATGGATAACTACAGTTCGTCGCGCTGGGTAAGCGAAATGGAAGACCGACATAGCAGCAGGCATGGCTGGTGATTCACGATTCGAGAGTTGAGACCCGGTCACAGCGACAATTAACAATTCGACCGGTGCGAAGTGGTGATTAAGTGACCAGGTGCGTGCAAATGACCACAAATGGTCGGGCTGATTCGGTGACAATTCACTACCCCACTACGAGCAGCACAGGTTAGAGAGTTGAATGTGCTCATCCTTGACCTCAAGCCAGCACGTTGAGGCAGCAAGTTAGTATTGATTACAGCACATCGATGTTCGAGCGCTGTCATTAAAAGCTACATCAAGCGAGCAGCGCACGAGCTCGCGCTGCAGCGCGATTCGCACGTACGTACGTACGTTACTGCGAGCTTATATGCATTGCATCAGTTATTTATCAATTGCTAAAGGGACGGATGGCCGCTACTACAGCGCAGGCATAATTACTTGTCTAGGGGCATGCAGTCAACAAAGATTGCAGGAGACCCGCCGTTTCGCGGCATGTCGAAAGACCGCTGCCGTCGCGGCGTGTACGATCGTGCGCTCGAGCAATTCGTACACCGCGGCATGCTGAAAGACCGCTGCCGTCTTCCGCTATTCTTCCGCTAACTTCCGCTATTACTTCCGGTAGCCGTTCCTTTTGCTCGTTTTTTGCTGGTATTCGTTCGCTCGCGCGCTCGTCGTGCGCTTATTCTGTGTTATTTCTCAGGTATATCGATATAAGTGCGACTTGTAGCATTAAGTGTGTTGTATGACGGCGAGTAGCTCTTGGAGCATCGCCTGTTTTCATTACGTTTACTCCTCAACGGTGTTTTTCAAATCTGGGAGCCTACCAAAAGCTCCCAGATTTGCTCTGCTCACTTCATCCAAGGTACGTTACTGCGTGGAGTAGCCGGACTGCTATAACGCTGAATAATAAAAGTGCTACTGCGCGATTGTTCTGGCCGTATGTCGTGTAACTCACGCGAGAGCAGCTCGATCTCTCGCCCCGAGTTTGCCCGCTCGTCCAGTTTCTTGCCTCAGCGTGGATCACCATGCTACGAACACGAGTTAAAATTATTGTTTAGCGGGTGCCATGCTGCCGCCGTTTTATTTTAATGTTTTTCGCATCTGGGGCACAAGTGCACTTCTGCATCCTTACTACCTAGGTACATGTGCGCATTGGTTTATCATGTTTAACGTCCCAAAGCGACTCAGGCTATGACGGACGCGGCAGTGGAGGGCTCCGGATAATTTCGACCACCTGTGGTTCTTTAACGTGCACTGACATCACACAGTACGTGGACCTCTAGCATTTCGCCTCGATCGAAATGCGACCGCCGGGGCCCAACGGCGTCTTTCGGGTCAGCAACCGGGCACCGTAACCGCTGAGCCACCGCGGCGGCATGTGAGCATTCGTATCGGTATCGCAGAGCAGAATCGCAGAAAAGTTAGCGATTTCCGTGCATGCCTGTAGGAAGTTTCGGCCACATTGTAAAAGCATTTACGAATTAACGGAGGCCAATTATGGATTGCAATCTCGTGCCCGACACTACAGGTTTCATTTTGTTATAAGTGTGATAGATTCGTGAGCCTTTAAGTTAGTCCCATTTCAGTCGACCTAGGCTTCTTGCACTAAACGACTTTTGAGAATGTACAGTTATTTGTGAAGGCATATTGAAAAGCAGAAACAAGGCATATGATGCAGAAAACATGTGCATGTACGCATGCACAGCTTACCACTTCATCTTCCATCTTGCAGCAATAAAAGTGCCACTGCGAAATGCAAAAACGCCCGTGTGCTTGCGTTGCAGGGCACGTTAAAGAAACCCAGGTGGTCAAAATTAATCCGGAACCCTCCACTACGGCGAGCCTCATAATCAGAACTGGTTTTAGCACTTAAAACCCCAGAAAGAAGAAAAAAGTGCCATTAAAGTTTGTAGTTTTTCGGCAGTCCCATTACCTGCCTTGAAGACAAGTCTGCGTTCATTACATGTCCTCACTAAGATGCTCCGCTTGTTGCTCCGGGGTTGTAACTGAGGGAAGGTGTTTGGAGCCCGGCGAAAACGAAAATCGCACGACATCATCGTCCAGCGGATCGGGCAGCTCTTTGCCTCTAAACATCAGCTTTTGGCGATACCAATCTTTTGCTTCGGTGCTAAGCGCCTTAAAGTAGTCCCTCGTCATCTCGATAATATTCACGATGTAGAATCAGGTCATCACAGATTCCACCAAGCAGTGCAAACATCGACACGCCGGCCTCACGTCGCGCATGCCTTTAAACAACATAGCGGGAAGTTCCGATGGGGCAACCAATCAGCGGCAAGCGAGGTTTGTTTGTAAACACTGAAGCTGTCTATAGAAAGCATTTCCTCGCGTTTTTGCGCCTGAATCTAGCCACGTGCAAAACCTTACCTGAAGTTCAACTTCGCACGTGCGTGACTCGCTTCACTTGCGATTGACACCGCGCTAAAACTTAGCCGCTTATTTCTTGAACGGCGTACACGTATTCGGCGTTGCATAATTTCTTGCCTTTACGCAGCATGCCACCCATGGAAAATCTTCGGCGCCGATATTCGCTGCAAGCCGTGGTACAACACAACCGAAAGTGGCGGGTCCATATTGTAAACGTGCTTCCCGAAGCAGACGACCGAGCTTGGTACTACCCAGTTTCGGATTGAGGGCGCTTTTTAGCACCATTGTTGCAGCGCCCCCTGGGTAACGCAAGAGCCCCATTAACCTTTTTCGCGGCGCAGTTATTTCTAGAGAAACGAGATGGCGATTTCGGCCGCGCGCCGCTTTGCTTCAGTGACAGGGCATGAATACGAAATCATTACCGCTTCTACCTTGTTTCTGTGCGATCAGCTGTCAGAGATGCAACTGAGTTTTCGCTAATGCATTGTGCTCCAATCATGCTGCATTGAATCATGTGGATTGAGACGTGTGCAGTATAGTTGGCTGCGAAATAGTGAATGGCATATTAAGGAATGGAAATGAATCTGTGTGGCCAAGTTCGCGGATCGCTGCTGCAACTATCCGTACGTGTTACCGGGACTTCAAGATGTCCGCTTTCTTCGCGATACAGTAATTTCTTCATCCGCCAGCGTTGTGTATCGCTAACCTTCAAAGAAAGGGCTTCAGCTCCGGAACGTCGGCACAGTAAGTTTCCCGCACAGTATCTGCACACATCTACCCCAACTGGCACGGAAACTTACGCCCACTCTATCGCCAACGTGTCAAGAATAATTAATGGGCGCACACTTATACGCAGAATAAATGACGGACTACAACGATATAGCGCACGAATGGTCGAAGCTGAATGTTCCGTGACGGCCACAAGAAAGAGTAAGCGAGTTACTAGCGATAATACGTTTTTGCTACGAGCTATTACAATGTACAAAACAGCTACGTTTCAAGCCTTGTGCCCAGCAAGATCAAACCTATCTGACCTGAGCGCACCCTCGAGCGATAAGTCAGATAGCGACCGCACCGAGGAACATTACTGAGTCAGAAACGTGACAAGCCGCTGCTTCAAAAGATTTGCCGAATATATAACGAAGAGCAAAAACACACTAATACTGATTCAATTCATGAGCGCAAAGTTTGGATAGCTTGGAATACCTATTTTAGCCCCGCTTTTAAAACAAGCACCATATACGCTGCTCGCGCCGTTTGGACATAGCTTAATCAGCTCCGAAAGTGCTTTTGCATGTTCTGTGAAGCTGTAGCCAAGCTTGGTGTCGTCTACCCAGTCAGTCTACGATATCTCCCGAAACAGAGGTTTGCTAAGCCACACCGGCGTCATACACATCCATTGTATACATGGTAGCAGTTGAGGCAAGCAATGGACGCGTCACCACGTGATCAACATCGCAACGCCCACGGGATCGCCGCAAAAAAGGTCAATATGTTTCGTGTTTTTCACGTGATGGCGTTAAGGGCCCCGTGTCGCGGAAAATCTAGGGAAAATCCGGTGTTGGCGCCGGCGTCTCCGGCCGATAAAAATAATCTCGAACCATGCATCCCGATCCACGTGGCGCAGAGGCGTTACTGAACTAATCGAATTTCTCAACGTAAAATGCGTCAGAAAATTCGTAAAATACGACTTACACACAACCGACAGACATAAACCCCTTTTAACGCGATAGCGTTTCCAACTGCCGTTTGGGGTCTGTCTTATAGTAGGAACGGCGCAGCCCACTCGGTTCCTTGCATCACTATTTAAAAAAAAAAAAAAAAAAAAAAAAAAAAAAAAAAAAAAAAATCCGGCAGCTCGTCTTCGTGCTTGGCGTTCGCGGCCAGCGTTTCCAGGAAAACATTACGGTTACATCATACAACCATAGGACGCAACACATCAAGGAAAAAATACAGGTGAAAGGAAAGTCAAGGAAAAATACAGGTGAAAGGAAAGATGTGTTTTTTCCTTGATGTGTTGCGTCCTATCGTTGTATGAAGAATGTACCAACTAGCCCAACAAGTTTTATTATTACGGTTACATAAGCTGCAGTTTCCGGGAAACGTGAGAAGCAGTCGGGGATCGTTGAATGCTTTCGCGTTCCACTCTTAAAGGCTAGGTTAGGTTAAATGGGTGTCCGCGCCGTCTCGCTCATTTGCGACCTACAGTACGTCATCTTCTACGCTGGTCATGCCACCACATCACTCAAATATAATACTCTGTTCACGAAGAAGTACGCGTGGAATAACTGGCTGCCACTTAATTGCGGACCATTGCGGTGGCAAACCAGGATGTGTGAAAGGAAAGTATATAACTTCCTGTGTTGACTACACACAAACGCGTACTTTGTGCGGTTGGTCGTTGCAGTATAATTTGCAATGAATTACAGCATAACAGAATTAACCTGTGCGTCATTGCCTTAATGGCTATTCGTCGGGCTAACCTGAGGACTTACGCGTTTCACCGCCGTCGCAGCCCTTGCCTCGTGGACTGCGACGATTTTTAGTTTTCCTCTTCCCGAGCTGCGGGACGAGGCCGCATCGGTGATAGCGAGCGTCGGCGTGGAGAAGGTGAGCGGCGGGTATTGGGCGTTGGGCGGAATGTCGGTGACGATGCCGAATGGTCGTCGTAATATGGGCGGGGAGAACCTATACCATATGACTTGGCGCATATATTGTAGCGCTCGGCGACTGCACGCGATTACAGTAGCGTGCGGCGTGACCTGCGTAGCCGCACGCAAAACAGATAAGCCGGTTGTCAGATGTACGCCACCGATTCGCTGTGGTGGGCCCCGTCCATGTAGGACGCGTTGTGCGGGCCGGCTGTGATATGGTTGCATGGCGGTCTGTGGTCGGGGCGCACAGTCAACACGTCGGCGTCAGTGAGAGGCCCACCTTGAGGGAAGGGGTGGGGCCTGGCGAAGACTGAGTGGTGCAGCCGGAGGGATCTGTTGGGGCCTGGCGGACGACTTAAGCGTAGCGGAGAGGTGCGGCCGCAGGAACATGTTGATGGCGCTCAGGCAAAATCTCGTTGAGTTCGTGCGCGATGGCGCGGCGGAGCGGGGGCTCAACACTTGACGTTGGCTCTTGTACCGGGGCGGTTGTGCAATGGCCATCAAGGAGAGCTGGCGTGCAATTTCCGCGCGCACGAAAGCCTTCATTTCTGCCATCAATGCTGACTGATCAAATGGTCATCAAACCAGCGAGGTGTTCGTCGCGCGATGTAGGGCGACGGGTCAATGACCGCTGCCTGCGTAGCTCCTCGTAACTTTGGCACAGTGTAATATCTATGCCACAGTGTGAGGATTTTTGACAAGCAGCATGTTGAAGGCATCGTCTTCTATGCCTGTCAGAACATTCCTGATCTTATCAGACTCCGACATGGTCGCGTTGACTTTCTTGCATAAGTCCTGTATGTCTTCGATGTAACTAAACTGTGAAGGATTCACCTACTTGCTGAGCTCGTTCCCGCAAACACTGTTCGGCGCGCAGCTTACGAACAGCATGGGTGACCAAAAACATCCACAAAAGACGTCTTGAAGTCTGACCACGTCGGAAAATCCGTTTTCATGGTTGTTGTACCATAGGCGCTGGCCACACCCGCGGGTAGAAGAGCTTAGCTGCTTCGTCCCAATTATTGTGGGCCCCTACCCGCTCGTAGGTCGTAAGCGAATCCTCAACGTCGGTGTTATCCCCGCCTGTGAAGATAGCAGGGTCCCTGTGGCGAGGCAAACAGAGCATGGTGCCGGTGCAGGGGGAGGCACTTGCTGGGAGGCTTCTTGTCCATTAATCTGCCGCAGGCAATTAAAAAAAATTGGTGCGGCTAAAAGGAAACACCCTGTATATCTTTTACATGTTCACTCATTTATTTATCGCATCAAATTTCACTCGCAATTACGTCAACCTTCTCTCCCTTAGTGTTGAAATTTGGTTGCCCCTTCCTTCTTGACCAAGAGGCCAGGTGTGCCGATGCCGGAGATAGGGCAGTCTCGGGTGCAATGTAGCTAAATTTCGACTATTTTGGCGCTAATTACGCCGTTTCTATTAATTTGACCCACTCAGCGACTAACTATAGTTACTTGCAGGCACCGGCGAAGCCGCTTTCCAGTCACCATAGCGTCGCGTGAGGCTCTGCTTAGTCCAAGCGAACCCGCTCAATCCCAAAGTGTGCTGTACGGTGGCTTTGCCTCATCGTATCTCTATCTGCGGCGGTGCATCCTTTACAGGTGCATACGCTCCTGCCGTTCTTCTACGACACCTGTCGCAGAAGAAGCGCAACTATAGAACCCATGGGGAATAGGCACCCTGTAAGACATATGAGTTCCCGGCTTTAAATTGATTTCAATTCTGGGGTTTTATGTGCCAAAATCATGGTTTGATTATGTGGCACGGCGTGATTAGTGGATTAATTTTGATCACCAGGGCATCTTTAACGTGCCCGCAATGCCCGGGACGCGGGCGTTTTTCTATTTCGCCCCCATAGAAATGCGGGGGCCGCAGCGGCCGGGTTTCGATCCCGCGACCTCGTGCTTAGCAGCACAATACCGTAGCCGCTAAGCCACTGCGGCGGGTAGTTCGCGGCTTTGAAACCGGTCGGGGCACAACATGGTATTGGCGTTTCAATAACGGAATTAACCTTTTTTTGAAACACGCGATGAGTCGACGCTACGTTTCCAGGATGACACCAGTTTCAAGAGGTTATTTCTAATAGTGTGGGACGAAATACATAAGCGTTTCAGTTACTTTCGTGCTTCTATGTATAAACAGCATTTTGGTAAGAAAAAGTGGAACAGTGCATTTTTACGGCCAGTTTGATGGCGCATACTCCAAACTGGCGTCATTCTGGAAATTCATTCCAAGTGGATACGCCTGACAAGCTCACCGGCTGCAATTCGTAAATTGCAGTATGTGTCGTAAGTAATTAACTAAGAATTTAATTAGGGAATTTTGTTAATTGAATGTGTTTCGATTTCTCGTGCTACTAATGTCCGCCTCATCGAAAAACCCAACTCAACGATAAAAATTACACTACCTGCCACAGGCGATTTTCCTTAAAGCTTAATTTTGAACACTCGGTATAACATATGGGTGCACGGTATTACCAAAATACTTATTCATTCATTCTATTTGTCGCGTCGACTGGAAAGGGCATGCTCCCGTGAGTCTCGATTCCGTATGAAGCCTTCATCACATAAAAAAACTTCTGTTTGACAGAAGTTTGGTTTTGCGACCTTCTTTTGTATGCAGTGTGTCTTAGTCATTGGGGAAGTCTGGAGATCTTGTGCGCTAATCTTTTGTTTATTTCTGGTGGTACATGCTTTTCGGAGATCTTCGCATCGTTGAAGCACCGAGTATTTTGTGTCGCTTTGGTGTTGCTGATGGGGAGAACGGAAAGATGGACACGGAAACGAGTTTTATTGCGATAGCAATTACATGGACACTCCAAGCGGATTTCTGCCGCCGGCGTCGTAGCCGTGAAGTTCCGTATAAAGTCCAAGGGCGATAAAATCGTCGCCGCGTGCCGTATGCTGTATGTGTGAGTGAAAGCGCGCGAGGGACGCGAGCTTTCATGGAGTGCGAAGCACGGCGGAGAGCAAACACGACATCTTCTGTCGTGCGAAAGGCCGTGGGGGGATGGGAGGGAGTAAAGGTGACTTTTAGCTGCGGCACCAAATGCGTATATTGCGACCGGGTGCAAGGGAATCTGGCGACTCAATCTCCCACGCGAAAGGAGTAAAGCGGGAAGGCAGCGCGGGAGGGAGGGGGTGCGACTTCTACACTGCCAGCAACTGCGTACTTGTACTTTGCGCGGCTGCGAGCTGTCGCGCGCACCGTATCTTGAAAGCACTGAAACGCTTATGTATTTCGTCCCACACTATTGGAAATAACCTCTTGAAACTGGTGCCATCCTGGAAACGTAAGCGTCGAATCATCAACGTGTTTCAAAAAAGATTAATTCCGTTATTGAAAACGCCAATACCATGCTGTGCCACACGGCTCTATACCTTTGTATGCTGTGCTTTCGCCGCTCAGTTTCCGTCGAAGCGATAGACAGCAATGAACCTTCGCTCCCTGCTGCAGCTGCGCTTGCTCACGCTAGCGTTTGACAGTGGTTGCCTGCGGTCATCGAGTGTGTTCTGTTCAGGTTTGCTTGTGCGCGCTGACACCATGCTTGTTATGTAATTCAGTTCGTGAGCGAATGTGTCCAAGTTTATGCAGCCGATAAAACTACTATCCTTACACCGTATAGCTCTGTACTAATTTACTATCGCAAGTGGTGTTTCACCTTTCGGGCGAAACTGCGACTTTTCTTTATGGCAATCGCTACAGTGCAGGCGCGCTAAAGCTCCTATATAGGAATAGCCGCTAGACAATTGTGTATTTCCACTTCCACGCTATCGATGGATCCGCGGCGGGTAAAAAAAAGTGACTTCAAATCGAAAGTCGAAGCAAAACAGCCTCGAAAGAACCGCTGAAAGAGAGCAAGACGATAGTAATGCTCATCACAAATAAGACTACAATCCTTGAATGTCATGATAAAGCAGACACCGCTTTATTTGCATTTTTCTCCGAGCCCAATTTTAGGACACTTGTACCTTTTTCTGAATACTGTAGCGTGTATGTGAACTACATTTTACGATTTCGTCTGTTAGTACCTCCTGCAACTTTGGAATTAGAATAGATAACCGCAAGCAAATTGGAGTTTAGTAAACAAATAAAGCATGTCAGTGGCAGTCGCACTATGTAAGAACAGAAAATATTTCCCCTTAAAGTTTACCTATCTAAAAAATCATATTGTGTAAGATACTGTTGTTCTTTATCTGTAAAATTTGAAAGCACTGCGACTATAGTTATTAAAAAAATGCTGAAAAAAAAATCCTGGTTCTCAAAAGTTTTCATGGCAATGCAACGAACAGGACGGCATAATGACGGGTGTGTCACAACGAATGTTTTACTTGAGTATGACGGCATCAAGAGGACTGCATGTACGAGGACGCGTCGCGGGCGGGCTGAAAATTTTCGCATGTCTGCAAAGATTGATTATACTGATTTTTTTCTTTCTTTTTTGAGGTCTGCTTTATAAGCAGCCCAACTTATCTGATACCATATAAAGAATAAAAAAAAAATAATTCCGTGGCCTTTCCACTCCGTGAAGATGGTTAATTAACCAGCGAAGCTGCAACGAGCGGCCCCGGTGTTTATCACTGGGTTAATCCCGGGGGTTCATAGTATTTCTCAATTATGAGGTTACACGCACGTCCGGATGCGACGGAGAGAACGACGTCACTGACGGTATGCCCGCAGTCCGCCGTTGTCGCTTGCGTTCGATGTCTCGAGTTTGCTCGGCGGCGTGGTTAGCAGCATTCACCCGCCATTGCCGCTTGCGATTCTTCGAAATTGCTTCAAAATAAAATCTGTCCGTTACGTAAGACAATGAATGGCTCTTACCCCCTTAAGCAATGGCTCATACCCCCGTAAACGCGGCCTCCCCATTACGACGACAGAGAAGTTAAATCCTACGCTGGAATGATGAGCGGCAAACGCAGCCAGGTGTGGAAGAAGACGACGACGACGGAACGCGGGAGCAGTGCACGAGCACGTGCAGAGCCCGAGCGCAACCCGAGGGTGCCAAGCTGCTGAAGAAGGCGACGACGCTCAAGGCAATGCTGATGATGATAGTTTTCTGTACACGGGCGATTTCGCTATAGCCGTAGACGATTTCGCCTAGACATATAACGCTTCGCTTTAACAATTGAGTTCTCTGATTTGCAATTCTTGCACACTGTTGTGCCTGGCGGTCCTTCGGGACAAAGGATGCCTGTCACGGAGCGGCATAGTTTCGAGTGCCGTCCAGTATCGCCTGGGCTGCCTAGCCACGTCGGAACTCCGAGGAACTAGTTGACGTATGAGACGACAAACCAACGTCTGCAACGAAGCTCACGGTAGTTCGCTTCAAGTTAGCTCAACCTGCTTGAGAGAAGACGTCAAATCTAGACTCCCGGGAAATCCAGCCTAGCAATCGCATCCACCTCAACAATATCGGCCCGCCAGCATTCTTCTGGAAAGCTCTGCGCGCCGACTTCACGGTTTATGGAGTTGCTGCTGCTGCCGGCCACACGTATGACATCGTTGTTTTCTTTTGAAACCGTATTTTCTTTTGAACTTTAGTGAACTACTGTAAGTGTATTCTTTATATTGATCCACGCCGTTTCATGGTTTATCCACTGTTAATTGCCCGTCATATTTATGTCTTCATCATTGTGTTATATTAAGTTCAGGTGTGTTAATCTGTCTTTTGTCTTTTTTTTATTTTATTTTATTAATTTGTGTATACTTATCAGCCGATAAATCTGTTTTTTGTTTTTGTTTTTTTTTGTTTTTGTTTTTTTTTTTTTTTTTACTCCCGACTCTGACTCTTCCACTGTGTTCGTCGTACGGAGGCGGGGTTTGAAGGCGGGGCTGCGTGTCGTGCAGAAGCGGTGACGCATGAGCTACCTGAAAATAACTGTCTAACGTTTTTGGACGTCAAGCTGTGCTTGTCGAGTAGACACTTGTGCTGGTCCTTCGAACGAGGAGCGGGAAACCGCTTCTCTTTCAAGTCAGCACATTAGAAATTAGTCAAAGAGGAATCGTTAATGTGTGCCTCGTCAATGCCCTCAGAAGGTCATGTCGCATTCAATGCAAAGTTTTGATGCGCAGGTGACCGCTTGTTATCTGCCGGATACACGAAGGCTTTAATATCAGCCGTCGCGGAAAAGCTTTTTTAAAGAGGGTAGGGCAACACGCTGGGTTGCGGTGTTTTTTTCCGCCCCGGAAAAACTATCAAAACTTCGCAAGTTTGGTTCGCAAACCAGGCGCGTGGCGTTGTACTGTGAAACACAGGAAGGGTTAGTGTTCTGCACCACTGGCGTGGTGTATATGATTCCTCTCTCCTGTGGAAAAAAGTAGCGGGACAGACCGGCAGGTGCATAGATTCATCGCTCATGGTGTACCATAACAATGTGTACAACACGGTACAGGGTCATCTGGTCATTCATTGCCGTGATCACGGGTGTAAGCCCTACTTTGACAAAAGCGAAGTGTTGGCTAGACTAATTCACAGCTGACACGTGAAATCATTGAGGCAGATTTCATCAGGAAATTTGATAGCTCGTGCGTCAGTTCACCTTCGATTGCACTTTCATCTCGGGAAATCGCATATCTAAACAACATTTTAACGACAAAGGCCAGTGTGCATTGCCAGCACGTGGCTATCATTATCATAATTGGAAATGATGCTTCAGTTTTTTGCTAAGTATCACAAGTTGCGCATGGTGCCATATATATTCATTCCTTCAGGTCCTCCTGAATAAACTGTTGTAAGTCAGCGCTGTGTGCGTGTCGCTCTCTCGTGTCCCTGTCTTGCGCTGTGTTTTTTTCCTATGAAGCTGTTCTACTGGTATATCTCATGTACAAAGTTGGTGGAAACAGCTAGATCAGTTCTTTTTCTGGGTGGGCAAATATTTCATGTTTCTAATACGAATCGAAAAGTCACACTAAATATATCGCATTAAAAAAGAACTATTCGGTATTTCTAATATTAAAACAAAATTTCACAACCAAATATACCTAAGACTGGTTACTGTTCCATCTGCTAAACGATAAGTATTGCAATTATAGTATTCGTATAGGTCCAGCCTTTTGTTTTACGTATGCTAGCTCCCTCAACAAGCTGTTGCACTTTCTGCACTTGTTTGATTCACTTTGAACGCTTCGTCGCTGGGAGATGCATTTAGAGATTATCATATGTCAAATTTCAGTTCCAGTGCAATGTGCAGAAACAACCTTTATAGTGTTTCTTCTCAATACGTGTATTGTTTTGGGTCAGTATCCATATTATGATGGATGACTTACAATGTGTTCGTCATAAACCGAAGTGCCCACATATAAGCAAGGCATCTGACTGTACATGGTCGTCCACTCTTAGTACGAACAGCGCCGCGTGTGGCCTCTCTCCGCGGAGCGCCAGCGCACACGGCGCATGTTCGTACAAGAGTGGACGCACCTGTACATGACTGCGAACTCGCTGGTGGCTAATATTCATTTTAAGCATATATGTTACATGCTAATATTGTTCGAGAAGCATTTTAAACTTCATTATATCTAACAATTCGTATATATTCATGATCGTATGTTGAGATGCGCGACCTGTACATGTAATTCGGAACATGGCATTCATGTGCATTGAAGTATTGCTGAATTTTGAGCGCACATTTCCTGCACCTTCGGTGTAAAACATTCCTATATGGCTCCATTTGATATGTATGACGACTCTGCAGCCAATGCAGCTGCTGAAGACATTATAAGGTGCAGGCCGGGGCATTACCTACCACCCCTCGATGCCTATGCTTGTGCGGAGTGCTCTGTCACGCTTTCTTGGGCGTCATCGATAAGAAATGAAGGGACAATGAAATAATCGAGAGTTTAATAATACCGGCCCAAAACAACTTAATTTTGTTTTAAGCGAGAATTAATTTTAGCGATGCATGAAATAGCCTTCTCCTCTTCTGTAGTATCACCTGTCATAAAGGAAGAAAGGGTCAGCCAAGTGTCGACGCTCAGAACAAGGGCGACGTACACGGTGGTTCAAATAAGTTAATGAATGAATGTTGATTATATATCTCTATTCTGTCGCTTTCTGTCTGGTTCATGTTCACTATTTATCATTTCGTATTTTATTCGTATGCATTTCACGCGCAATTACGTTGACAGTGTCTTCTTAGCGTCGACACTTGGTTGACCCTTTCTTTGTTCGTTTTTTTTTTCTTTTTTTTTTTTTTTTTTTGTACAAGGGGCCAGGAGTGATCCCGGAGATAATTGTGTGGATAATTTGGAGTGTAGTCTAAAGTTCAGGTAGTTTATTTAAACCGGGATAGCGATAAGCGCCTCGTGTCGCAGAAAATCCGGCGCCGGCGGCGTTGTCCGGCCAAGAAAATCATTCCTAACCACGCCGACCACGCAGGCCCTCCGCTTGGCGCAGGCGCTGGTGAACTAATTGAATTTCTCAAAGTAAAATGCATCGGAAAAATCGTAAAGTACGACTTAACCACAACGTATACAGGCATGATAGCATCAGATTCTAATTGAATATACCTGAAAACATAATTTGTTACGCAGAAACTTTTCCAGCATTTTCTACCGTTCATATAGCGGCGCGCCCCAGTCGGTGTTCCTTGCAAAAACGCCAGATGGCGCTCGCCTCCTCGGCAGCTATGCCGAGCTATCGGGCTATGCTCGTACCAGGAAGTCGGCGGCCGTTTGTCTGGCTGGAGGACTTACTGATCCAGCTGTCCTGACTCTCGGGGCGAGCCGGTGGCTATATGTAATGAGTACAGGTACCTCGGGGTCATCTCTGTGCTGAGGCAGACAATACAGCTTCCACGAGACCGCACTGCGGCAGGGGCTCTTCGGCGCAACACGTATCCTCCGCCGGCGGTTGCTTGTGGGGCTGTAACCGTTTCCTGATGATCCGCGATCTATGGAAACTGGTTCATGTACCCGGCCTACCTTTGCAAATGCAGTTACCTGCCTCTCACCAGCAACACGAGAGTGCTGGAGCGTCAGCAGCGGGAGGCTGGGCGCACTGCTCTTGGATGCCATGGCCACGTAGCCAATGAGGCCGTGCAGGGAGATGTGGGATGGTCGAGCTTCGAGGCCCGGGAACTGCGAGCAAGATCGCCTACCGTGGCCGTCTCCTCTTCCTACCACGCACGCAATGGGCTCGCCGAGTTTTCGAGTATCTCTCGGCGACATGCGAACTGACTGGACACGCCGAGTGTACCATATCGAGAAGAAGTACGGCTTCTTTGGTGAAAAATCGAGGCCGACACTGCAACCAAGTGGTCGATCGAGGTCCGCCGACGCGTGAAGGAAGCGGAAACCACCATCTGGAGCAAGGAAATGGAGTCGAAATCCACCCTTGAACTCTACCGGGGAAACACAACGAGGGATCAGTGCGGAGGGCTTCTATGACAACGCATTGGAAGCAGCCTCCTGTTCGAGGCGAGGGCAGGGGCCACTGCGCACTCTCGTATACCGCCGCTTCCAAGACACCGGTATGTGCACAAGTGCAGGCTCTGCGGGGTGGAGGCCGAGACGCAAGAGCATCTCATCCTTCGATGCGCTGGCCTGCAGACTGCTCCGGCAGAGACACAGATCTCCCTCGGGCACTCGGTTTTCACTTGCGAGGCAGAGGATGGAACCACATCGCGAATGGACGCAACGTCGGCCGGACCTGCGCTGTAGTGGCCAAAAAGCGACTGACTGAGTGGTGGACCAGTGTGCGCCGGATGTGACTCTAGTTTGCATAGGACTACGAAGTGCTCATTTCCTTCCTTTCTGTCTTTTCTTTCTTTCTCCTTCTTTTATTTATTTATTTATTTATTTGTTTAAACCCTCCAGGCCGGACTTGCGTGTGTCCACCGTTACAAAGGGGCTGGCCGCTACTACATCATCATCATCATCAGCGTACGGCAGCGTAGGTAGGCTCCCTACGGAAGCGTCGCGCCGAGGCATGTGCAGAAAAAAAAAAAAGAAAGCGCAGTTGCCGGGAAGCCTGAGAAAAGTCGGGGATCTTTGAATGTTATCGCGTTCACTCTAAAGGCAAGCTTAAGCGTCTTCCAAATTTTTTTTCGCATGTGTTAGCGCTAATTAGCCCATCTTGTAAAATTAATACTCTGCTACTAATTCTCGCTTCTTGGGGGAACCGCCGAAGCCGCCTTTAGAAACCATTGCCTCATGCAAGCCCCGTGCTTATTCCAAGCAAACCCCTGCTCCATTTCCCCAAAGGTACCGTACGATGGCTTTGCCTCAACATGCCTATATCTACGGCGGTGCATCCTTTACAGGGTAAAGCCTTTACAAGCGGAGTCCCGAATAGTCCGGTTAAGCCATGTGGAACAACACAGGTTCAATAGTCTGTAACTACTATATAGAACTCTCCGTTGGGCACCAGTTTCGCTGTGCACTTAGCAGCAGTATAATTCACTTTTCGAACATTCTAAGTACACAAAAAACTACATGTGCTCAACGCATGGGGCACGTTTCTTGTGAAGTCAGCTAAGACCCTGTCTACAAATCGCTGCTCTGTGCAGCTTAACCAGAGTACCACTGTACATAATGACCTGGAATATTACAGATAATGACACAGACAGCTAGTAATGACTATAGATGCAAGATTCCCTGAACAGTGTTCCCATTTCTGAAGTACACCATAAATTTTCCTAATGTAGAACAGCATGCATAACGAGACCCTGAAGTATTTTGACGGTTTCACATACACATTACTATCGTAGGAAATTCCTTATGATATTAAATGACAACTTTAAATCCTGTAATTTTGAAAGTTTATGATCTCCAATCTCTTGATCAAAGCAGCACCTCTCAACATATTTATGCTGCCTCAGCCCATTCTACGTGTAAGGGGTTGTGATGTACGCCACTCATGGTAGTCCTCATTGGTTTCCTCTGTGACATCATCAGGAATACTTCAACATGCCATTTCATTAATATTTTAATAGTATGTATGCCTAGCAATTTTTATACCTGTAAAATTACACAATGCGCCGCATGCACATATGCGTTTCCTCAAACAAATGGCACACTTCTGCTTGAGAACATGAATTCTGCTGAAGCTGTTTCTGCATGTATCTGTGCATTTGTGTGTTGCAAATTAATTGTATGTTTGGAGCAGGAAAAAGAAACGTGGTTTGAAATACCCACAGCCTTGGTCATATTAAGTTTGCTTGAGATTAAAGTGTTTTAAAGTTTGCTTTTGATGGTAAAAGGGTTTGTTAAAGGGAGTATTTGTGAAAACTATGAAATAAGTCATGGAAATGGAAAGACATGCACAAGTGCTAGTGCTTTCGTTTGTCGTTTTCTTTGTCCTGCCTTCACACACTGCTCTTCTTTCAAAGGTGGGGCCTTACTTGTTTCAACAGCCCTCTGAAGACAAACTAAGATAGCTCTGAGTGAACATGACTGGCAACTTATTTAAGTTGTCTCATTCCCAGCTGGTGGCAGCTTGCTTTTGTTAGTCCCAGAGGTGTTAGCTGGCAAAAAAAAATGAAAATGGGGTAATCCAGCTAGACCAGTAGACTCCAGCTAATGTTTGGCAAGGACTTGCATGTTGAATTTGCATTTGTAAAGTGGACACTTAATGCCTACCGTAAATTGTAAATGCTAACTTTGTTTACTGAAGTAACCCATTCAAGCAGGGCCATGTCATTTGCTCACTTTCTCAACACAGGGAACCACTTCCTGCGCAACAAAAGCCATGTGAAGTGTTCGTGTTTGACTGCCGAAAAATGTGTGCCTGTTACTACATTCGTGCGGACTGCACAAGGAAGTTCGCCACACTATGCGTGTGCAAGTCTCAAGCACCTGTCGAAGTGTTGTGCTACTGCAGAGCTGCAACCTACTTGAGCCAGATGACACTTTCTCTATTGTAGGTGCAGACAAATTAAGTGGCCAAGGAAATTGTGTAAGTGTTCCTAATATTATTTTATTTGCTTTTCACTGTATTGTCTCGATTTCTAGCCGCGCTTGTGCCTAGCAAAAAACGTAGCACCAACGGCAGTCAGGGGTGGTGATGGCGTGTGCAACGTCACAACATCGCAACGTTAGCTAAGGCGTTGTGCGACTGAGCACGAGGTCGCGGGATCTTATCCCAGCCACGGCGGCTGCATTTCGATGGAGGCAAAAGTAAAAAATGCCCGTGTGCTTGCATTGTAGTGCATGTACGTTAAAAAACCCCAGGTGGTCAAAATAAATCCAGAGCCCTCCACTATGGCCTGCCTCATATCAGAACTGGTTTTGGCATGTAAAACCCCAGAAAGAAGTGTGTGCCTGTGTGCGTGCATGTGCGTGCATTCTACAAGCTTTGATATTCATAGTTGCATACAATTGCTAGAGGGAACTGGGGCGCCGTCTATGGCGCTGTAACCAGGGCGGTTCAGCCAGCAGGGGAATGATGGTTAGTACATGGATATGCCTGAACTTCGGCCTTCTGACTTTAAACAATTTCATGACTTTGCAAACTGATCATGTTGAGAAATTACTGCATTATAAATAATTAAATAAACAATAAAATTGTCCGATGGCAAGATTTGAACACAGGACCTCTAAGCACAGCAGCCCAATATTGAAACCATTACGCCACGGACTCGCAGACAAGCGGAACTGCTGAAATTAGCAGCGATCATGTGTGTTCAGTCTAACTGCTTTCTGCATTAAAAAAAAAAGAAAGTATGGATTGCTCTGAAATTTAGGCCAATGAAGGCAGATAAAGCATAATAAATGAAGCTGCAAGAACGTCTGAAGACAAAAGCATGAAGATCAGACAAATCCATTGTTCCCATGGTGGCTGAACGATTACAGTGCCAGAGTTACCTCTAGTAATTATTGTAGGAAACTTAATGTTGATATTACCCACCATGGTAGCCCAGTGGTTATAGCGTTATGCTGCTGAGCTCGAGGTCAGTTTTAATCCCGGCTACTGTGGCCACATTCCAGTGGGGGCGGAATGCAAAATGCTCGTGTACCATGCATTGGGTGAATGTTAAAGAACCCTAGGTGGTCAGAATTAGTCCAGAGCCCCACACTATGGCATGCCTCATATCCAGATCATGGTTTGGCATGTAAAACCCCAGAACTTATAATCACTTTAAAGCTTTGATATTACTTGGGCTGGTGTCACCTCTTTTAACCCTTCCATTGTTGGTTTTTTTTGGAGGTGGCGCACCCCCAGCGTCGGGTTATTTTCTTGGATAACATAAAAAGAGCACAACGGTTTATGTTTGGTTGTGCAGAAATTTTTAAAAATGACACGGATAATGGCAAACGCTCTCTTGGGGTGGTCCTCATTTCCTATCTGATAAAAAGGGATGTCGAAAGGAATATGGCTGGACAGGAATGCAGAAACACACCAGTACGTCAGTGATGCTAAAAGGTTAAACATACTTACACAGTCTCCTAGTAGGTTTGTCTAGATTTGGTGGTAACATGGGTTCAGGTACGACATGGGTTCTTGTCATGGGGACACAAATTAGGTGTATCTTTCAGCTATCTACCAACGAGTTTCACTGCATGTTGAAAAATGTGTTGCCCTTGCTTTAATATTGGTAACCAGTGCCATGGTGTAAGCCCTAATTGTTACTCTAAAGGACTTAAACGGGCACCAAAGAGAAACCCAATTAGTTTAGACATGGTCTTTTTCCAAGCCATTATTATTGTTAATTTCATGGTAATAGGTTGATCATTAAAAGCATATTAAAACCATTAGAGGTCAAAGTTGAATTTTTTAAGTTTCTCACCCAAGGGCCCCAGTCTCAGTACATCAGTGTGACATCATGGTTTTAAATTGTACTTTTGTATCTAGCTAGGCCATTGTGAATCAGTAAATGTTCTTGTAACTTGACAAAAAGTTCTGTCTTTGGCTCTTTTAGAATACAATGTAGTCATCTTTATTGATGAAAAGCTAAATGGGCCAGAGCAGACGCCGTAAAATTCATGACATCATGGCGAGCTTGTGCAGGAATTTCAAGGTGGCATTGCCACTCGTCTTTCGTTTTTGCTCCTTTTCTCGCTTACCAAGCCTGTTCTCCTGGTAAGAGGGGCTTTTTTGGCATTGGGGTATAAGGGTAATTACTAGTGCAGCTGTTCTCTTTTGTGTCCTAAACACTAAAGAGAACAAATTGTTCTCTTTAGTGTCCCTTTAAGTGAGGTGCACATGGTTTACTGTGGCCCTTGGCAGACAGCAAAAACAACTGCAAGTGACTGAAGTCTTGTGCATGTGGCTGTAGGAATCTTCCGTTCCATTCATTGACTTTTCGTTTGAAGAGGAGGATGTTGCTAGAAGCAGGTGGATCTAGCCACAAGAGACTTGCCAGCAATTTGAGTCTGTCTGTCTTGGCAAAAAAGAGCTTAAGTTTAACAACCACGTAAACTTGACAATAGTTTTCCCAGTTTCTTTATTGCATATTGTTTCGTGTTCTATTTCTTGCTAGTTCTGTTTCCTGTTGCCTTTTTTTTTCTTGTGTTAATACTTCAACATATGTCCCTCTTATGCAATGCCCCTAAGGGGCAAGAGATGAAATCAAAGGAAACATGAACTATGCTCTTACCATGTATAGACAAGCACCAAGTGCCTCCCGTACACTACGAGCGATGGTCTCCTGCAACAGTGGCTGCAACAAAATCAGTCCTACTTCCTACATCCAACTACTGAGAATGCTTTGTTCTTTTGATCATGAATAGCTCATCTTATCTTACTGAAATTAAGACTTTGTGACACGAGGTCAGTGCAAAGGCAACAAGGACAGCATGCCCTTGCACTTCCTTTGACTTGAAGCTGCTGTCTTGTAGTTGCTTAGGTGATGTAAATACATTGAAAACTACATACGCTTTCCACTGTGCTTCCGTGAATGCCGCCACATGTGATCATGTCGTGACGTGTCTATTTCTTTCCTCAGCCGGCCTCCACTGTTTCGCCAGCTGTCGTTGACAGTGACTGAATGACGACATGAACCTTTAGCGAAAGCTTCAGAGCATATGTAAATGTTGTAGTATTTCCATCTTACCCACCTCTTTGTCTTGTCCAATTTGTGTGCACCGTCGTACTGTGCGCATACTAGAAGGCAGGGATTCGAAGACGCAGTAGTGCATACTTTCTGTCCCTAAATTAAATTGGCATAACTGTCCTTTGCTTTTCGTTTTTTTTTATTTGCCAATTGTTTCGAAGGCACAGCTTGTTGTGTTTTGGTTCAGTAACATTTTTCAGTGTAGATTACTGATTTTCTTCCGAATAACTCAGTAAAGTGCCCAGTTGCAGTCGATATGTTTCATGCTCCGGACATGGAACATATATATGTTGAAGTTTTGTAATAGCGTGTAGAAAAGACGTAATATTGGTCATCACTTGTTTACATAGTGGCTCATGATGAAACGTTCAGCTTTGCACATTCGCATGCAGCCGATGTGAACCACTCATTAGTCAGCAACTTGCCAATGAGCAGCGTTGCCATGTTAGCGATTTTGTTGCTAGATTTAGCAACTTTCTTGTCTGTTTAGTGAAAAATGTTTCAATTTAGTAGAGAGTTTAGAATAGGGGCCCCAACAGTTTGGGGCCCCTATTCTTCGATGAGTGCCGCCATGTTTGTTGACGCAAAGCTTTTGGGGCAACTATTGGGTATAGTGAACTAGAATTCTAGTACACTGTTTTATTTTGGGGCTCCCGCTAAATCAGTGTAATAGTGTGCCCAACTCAAAACCCAAACGCAGTTTGCATCTTGCGCAAAGTGCGTGCGTTTGCTTCGACGCTATTTCATTGGGGCTCCAACGTTTGGGGCCCCTATTCTAAAACTCTCTAGTGATTGGCAACTTTTTTTTAGCTACATGACAGAACAAATAGCAACATTTTAGCGACTTCGTAGTTAAGAAAGTTGCCTGGAAAAATTGTTTTCTAGGATGCACTTTATCGTACTTTTTGTACAAGTAAACAGCCCAAATTGCCTGCATGGCATGTGGGTACCAATGGTTGTCTTCACATGGGTGGTGTTTGCCTGATTGTGCTAGAGCACAGCAAATCAAGCTAAGGATTGGCTGTGTGAACGTGTGTGAATGTTTACATCGACAAGGACGTGTGGGCAGTCTGTCTTGTACGTCTTGCGGCTGGTGTCCCACATTCATTGTAGTGATGGATAGTCCTCTAGTGATGGACTATCTTCTTGGCCTGCGGTGTACGACATATCATGAACCCAGTGGTTGTGCATCTCGACGCGATCGACTTCATTGTGCTCACCTTACTTTTATAAAAGAAACTAACTTAGGCTCCCGTTGTAGCTTATTTCTTTTGTTTTCAAATGACAGGATCTTGGACATTATTTATATTTTTAACATTCTTTTAGTAGCGTGACCTGCTGTGACCAGCCCTACTGTGTGTGATCTGTATTGTGTGTGTTCTGCTTTATTCTTTGAGATTTGTCATCTTCCTCTCTTTCCTCTCTTCTTCCTATCTTCCATATCTTTGTTTGTCTCCTGCTTTCTGAAGAGTAGGTGGCCGTTGTGCCCCTTCTGGTGGCAGCTGCCAGCCTGCTCCTCGTTTCTCCCTTTCCTCTCAAGTGTATATACGTTTTCAAAACTAATAATATAATAATAATAATAATATATAATAATAATAATATAATAATAATAATAATAATAATCTTGCTTGTGCTTGAACAGCGGTGGTTTTGACTGCCTTCACATAGTGCTCACAAAATGTGTTTTTAAAATGTGCAATATTGTTTTGGATGGGTCTTACGCTGCAGGTTCTGTAGTTTCAATAAAGCGTTCAACTTAAACTTCGCATTTGATCAAAAATAACTGCAAAATAGTTCCACTACAGCAAAGCTTCGTTGAGTAATTAGGTGGTGGTTCAACATTTTATTTAGGTGTTGTGGTGAAAAGAAGCAAGGACAAGGAACACATCGTATGGCAAGCTGCAGTCAAGAAGAGTTAACAAAATGCTATTCATGAGTACTCACGAGTGGTGCACCTTTTTTTCAATGCATTGATCTCTATGTCATCACAAAACCCTGCAAGCTAACTGGCAGAGATTCATGTGAGAATGCCATGTCGATCCACTAGCCAGAAAGCAGTCTTACTCATGTATGTACTATCGGCGTCAAATGAAACACGAACAGCGGAGCACCTGCTGGAAGGTATAGTGCGCGCCGTCCAGTCGTCACCATTGACAGGAGCGCACATCCGGTTTGGCTGCACTGCGTGATGATGTTCCACTTATACTGAATATTTTCGTTTCCATTCTGATTGTCTTTAATTTGAAAGCTACAAAGATGACGACCCGCCGTGGTTGCTCAGTGGCTATGGTGTTGGGCTGCTGAGCACGAGGTCGCGGGATCGAATCCCGGCCACGGCGGCCGCATTTCGATGGGGGCGAAATGCGAAAACACCCGTGTACTTAGATTTAGGTGCACGTTAAAGAACCCCAGGTGGTCCAAATTTCCGGAGTCCCCCACTACGGCGTGCCTCATAATCAGAACTGGTTTTGGCACGTAAAACCCCATAATTTAATTTAATTTTTACAAAGATGACGGCGCAGTAATGATGACTGTGCAAACTGTACCACACGCACTGCTGTTCGAGTTTATTTGACACCGATAGCATGTACGGTTTCGCCGTGCTTGGCAATAACTTGCCACATGCTGTGATATTTTAGCGCCTGTTTTCTTTGATTTTCGGTTCTCACTTTGAAATAAAGGAGAGCCAAAAAGAAACGAAAAGGGGGAGCATGATCGCGCAGTGCGATAAAACTGGATGTTTGCGCCTGTCAATTGTGATGACTGGACGGCGCGCCCTATACCTTCCGTTAGGCACTCCGCTGTTCGCGTTTCATTTGACGCCGATAGTACACGTATAGCATATTTAGTAGATTATATTTACCAAATTTATATATGTTGACCCCATTGAGTCCTGTACTAAGGATTTGAAGTCGTAAAGCTGCTACCCAGAAGTGTTCTCTGTGCTGCAATTTCTTGCTCTGCAATAACGTCATTACTAGGTCTAAATCTGTGTTTCAGTTCTAGGATATGATAGCGTGCATCCTAGTGGCATACCAGCTGTCAATTATGCGTTGAAGGCGCAAATCTTTTGAACAGTGATCGTGCGGAAGTAGCACTGTATCGGGACACTAATGAATACACAGTGCACTTGTTTGAGGCAGGAAATCTCATCAATCAGTTATTAGGATTCAATGTCCCAAAACAACACACAGGCTGTGAGAGACGCCATAGTGTGGGGACGTCGAATTCATTGTGAGTACCTGGTGTTAACATGCACCTAAATCTATGTTCCGAAGCATTTTTGCATTCCACCCCTATTTAATAATGTGGTGGTTCTGGAGGCAAGAAATAACTTGGCTTGCTGGATAACGAATCTCGATATAACGAGGTTGATATAACGAACCTTGATCTAATGAACCTCGATGCAACGAAATTCTCGATATAACAAAGTTTTTCGCTGCAAGTACAACTTCGTTATATCGAGGACTACACCATCTCTTTGAAGTCGGTGAACTAGCTGGTGAAAAAGGCCTATAGTTAAGCCTCCAGATAGGTGCAAGGAGAGAAAGTGAATACAATGAACATTCGAATTGGGATCCTTGCATAGGAGACAGCTTTATTGATATGGATGCCTGACTACTCCCGCTGAAGTTTAATCTGTTTTCTACATGTGCCTGCTTCAGTAAACAGTGTCACAGTGTCCCAGAGCAGAGTAAATGTGTGAACGAAACTGTTGTAACTATTATAATTTGCATCTTGGTCAATAATAATATGCCATATTTTCTGTGATTCCAGTTCAAATGAATTATCTTTTAACTGAGCTACAATTATGATGCAATTATAATAATAATACTATTAGGGTTTTACGTGCCAAAACCAGTTTCTGATTATGAGGCACGCCGTAGTGGGGGACTCCGGAAATTTCGACCACCTGGGGGTTCTTTAACGTGCACCTAAATCTAAGTACACGGGTGTTTTCGCATTTCGCCCCATCGAAATGCGGCCGCCGTGGCCGGGATTCGATCCCGCGACCTCGTGCTCAGCAGCCCAACACCATAGCCACTGAGCAACCACGGCGGGTAATTATGATGCAATTGCTGGTGCCAATAAGCTGTACATTCATGTCTGTGTTGGTGTGTTGAAGTCCAGCAGCATCATAAGATAAGTTGTTGTCATGGTGTCATGGTAATGATCAACTTTGCAATGAACAAATAGTAAAGAAATGATTAATCAAATGAAAGTTCTGGGCAATTCTTGAAAGCAGATTATTTGATTCAGGATCTAGTATTTCAACCAACTATGTTCTCAAGACATATCAGCAGACTGCACACACTTGGAGGAGATTGTGCCTCTTGATGGGAGCTGTGTTGTGCACATTTCACTACATATGACAGACACAAGTTGGTACTGAATGCTAAAAAGTGAAGTGAAGCCAGATGCATAAAGTGAAGCAAAAGAAAGGAACAAGCATGTGCACTCATTTTCAAAGTTGTGGAACACAGTTTAGATGAGAGACAGGAGTCGGGACCCTGACTGTGCCTACTGCAGTAAAACTACTCTGGTAGCAACGGTGTAGTTTGCACAGCGGTGCGCACCGTATCTTGACAGTGATCTGCAGATGCGACAATCGGGGTCGGCCGACTTGCGGTCGGCCTGCCGCCGCTTCCGTTCCTGCTCCGTCCTTCTCGCACGGCGCTCAGGTACTCGATCACGAGAGAACCCGGCACCTCGATAGCGCGCACAGAACACGTAGCAATTACGTCAACCAGCACTCTTCGCGTGGCCATAACATCGAATCCGATTTGACGGCAGCGGGGGAAAAAAAACTTATACATAAGTCGCACCGTTTATAAGACGCACCGACAAAAAAATTCAGAAAAAGCCACATCTCATACACTTGAAAGTACGGTACACAATCAAGTGTTAATCGTATATGGGTATACAAAATGCAAAAAAAAATACATTCTGCAACTGAAGGACACAGATTTAGTAAACACGACGTATCCAGTCAGTATAGGTAAGAACGCTATAACAGAACTAGAGAATTAAAATTATATAGTTAACTAAATAAGGTTGTGATTAGACAGGAACGCAATAAGAGACTAGGGAAGTAGTAAACACATCTAAGTAAGACAGTGATTAAGCAGGAATGCAATAACGAACTAGGGAATTAAGAAATCTTTCGAAACTTAGCAGGGTCATGGACGGTGACGCCATCTCAGGGAGGTCATTCCACATTTCAATTTCTCATGGCTGAGCTGAATAGTTGAAGGCAGTAATGTAGGCAATGATGTGCTTAAAACTATGTCGATTGTGCAAGCTACATGAAGTATGAAGTGGGTCATGAAAGTGGGAGGGTGGTCTGGTGCTGGCTAGAAGTTATCTTGTGCAGCAAGCAAAGGAGTTCTTTCTGGGGTTTTACGTGCCAAAACCAGTTCTGATTACGAGGCACACCATAGTGGAGGGTTCCGGATTAATTTTACCACCTGGGGTTCTTAACATGCCCTACAACGTAAGCACACGGGCGTTTTTGCATTTCGCCTCCATCGAAATGCAGCCGCCACGGCTGGGATTCGATCCTGTAATCTCGTGCTGATCAGCGCACCACCTCAAGCACTGGAATGCTATCGTGCGTGATCCTAATGATTTAAGCGATCAATACTTCGATACCCTAATAATAGTGATGCTAAAATGATGATTGTAATGTTTGGCAATGAAGTGGGCAGCACAATTCTGAATTTAAGAGAGTTGATTAGACAATCCTAGAAGGGTGACCAGATTAGGTGAATTCAAATTTAAAGTGTCAAAGTTTGATATGTTAGTTTTTGGAATTGTGGCTGTTTGGGCCTGTTCGTTCAATGTAACAACTTGTAGCATAGATAAACAAACAGAAGTGAGATGACAGATGAGCGCTAACTACCAACAAGGGTTGGTAGTTAGTGGAGCTCACATCATCTGACAAACATAAAAAAGTAGCTGTGATTCCGTACATTCTTAAGCTGTCCTATAATATCAAGAATATTGCAGATTGCTCGAAGGTGCTTTCTGCACTCCAGAAGCTTATCAGACTACACAGTCAGAAGCAAAGTAGCCCATGCTGCATCTGTAACAAAAAGCATTTCTTTTATTTTCATGTCCTGTGTTAGCAATGTGGTCTATTCTATCCCACTTGTGGTAAACAATATGTGGGTCATATGGGACGCTACAGAAATGACCAGCTAAGAGAACACTCAAAGAATGTCAAGAAAGATGTGCGCGATGGTTGGCTTACATTTCACTGCACTTCATGTGGCTGTGAACTGCTTTTTAGTCAGTGTAGCTTTGTCAGCAGAAACAAAGACTAGTTACGCATTTAATAGAGGCAGAAAAGATTTCACGACTTCGTTCTGTTTGCATGAGTCTGTGCACCTGTCATATAAGTTACCTTCTTAAAATAGTGAATTGCACATGCATAATGGCAATAACGTCTCTTTTTAAACACAAGTTGCTGACATGTAGGTAGTTGGTGCTCGTCTCTCATCTCGCTTCTTCAGTCTGTTTTTCTGCGCTGCAATCTAAGTTTTTTGGTGAAGGCAGGTGTCCCATGAATGCTTCTTTTTAGGTATCAAGCATGCATAATGCTTTAGCGGCTACTTTATCGACATGAGTCCTAGAAAAGGGTAGGTGTTAGATGCACCCTAAGGTATTTGTACGACTCGGCACGGATGACTTGGCAGTTATCCAGCATGTCGAATAGGACTGTTTGCAGGTGAAAGTTATTAGCTTGCCTTTGTCTGGATTGAGTGTCATCTGCTGCCAGGGTGAGTGCCAGTTTGTGATCAAGGATTTCTGGTGTGAAAGATCATCATCAAGACGTCATCATCAGCATCATCAGCCTGTATTTATTTCCGCTGCAGGATGAAGGCCTCTCCCTGCAATCTCCAATTACCCGTCTTGCGCTAGCTGATTCCAACTTGCACCTGCAAATTTCCTAACTACATCAGCCCACCTAGTTTTCTGCCGTCCTCGACTGCACTTCCCTTCTCTTGGTACTCATTCTGTAACTCTAATTGTCCACCGGTTATCCATCATACGCATTACATGGCCTGCCCAGCTCCATTTTTTTCTCTTAATGCTAATTAGAATATTATCTATCCCCGTTTGCTCTCTCATCCACACCGCTCTCTTCCTGTCTCTTAGAGTAGACCTAACATTTTTCGTTCCATCGCTCTTTGTGCGGTCCTTAACTTGTTCTCGAGCTTTGCAATCTCCAAGTCCCGTTTGCTCTCTCATCTACACCGCCCTCTTCCTGTCTCTTAGAGTTAGACCTAACATTTTCGTTCCATCGCTCTTTGTGCGGTCCTTAACGTGTTCTCGAGCTTTGCTAATCTCCAAGTCCCCATTTGCTCTCTCATCCACACCGCCCTCTTCCTGTCTCTTAAAGTTAGACCTAACATTTTTCGTTCCATCGCTCTTGTGCGGTCCTTAACTTTCTCGAGCTTTCCTAATCTCCAAGTTTCTGCCCCATATGCTAGCACCGGTAGAATGCAATGATTGTACACTTTTCTTTTCAACGACAGTGGTAAGCTCCCAGTCAGGATTTGGCAATGCCTGCCGTACGCACTCCAACCAATTTATTCTTCTGTAAATTTCTTTCTCGTGATCATGGTCCCTTGAGTAATTGACGTAGGTAAACGTTCTCATTTACAGACTCTAGAGGCTGACTGGCGACCCTGAATTCTTGTTCCCTTCCCAGCTAGGCTATTGAACATTAACTTTGTCTGCTGGATATTAATCTTCAATCCCACTCTTACACTTTCTCCGTTAAGGTCCTGAATCATTGGTTGTAATTCGTCCCCATTGTTGGTGAATAGGACAAGGTCATCTGCAAACTGAAGGTTTCTGAGATATTCGCTGTTGATCCTCATTCCTAAGCCTTCCCTCTGAGAGCTTGAATTCTTCTGAGCATGCAGTGAATAGCATTAGAGAGATTGTGTCTCCTTGCCTGACCCCTTCTTGATAAGCAACTTTCTACTTTCTCTTGTGGACGAACCAGTGAGCTGTGGAATCGTTGTAAATATTTCCAAGATATTCATGTATCTTCCTGTCTCTCCTTGATTATGTAATGCCTCTATGACTGCTGGTATCTCGACTGAATCAAATGCTTTTTTCCTAATCTATGAAAGCCATAGAGAGGTTTACTGTACCTCCGCATATTTCTTGATTACCTAATTGATGACATGTGATCCATTGATAGAATCTCCTTCCTGAAGCCAGCCTGTTCCCTTGGTTGATTGAAGTCAACTGTTGCCCTGATTCTATTGGAAATTATCTTGGTGATATTTTATACAGTACTGAAAGCAAGCTAATGGGGCTATAATTTTTAAATTCTTTAACGTCTCCCTTCTTATGGATAAGTTAATTTTGGCGTTTCTTCCAGCGCTCTGGTATACTTGGAGTGGTGAGGCATGTGTATATAAAGGCCGCAAGCTTTTCAAGCATTGTATGTCCCCGTCTTTTATTAATCGACTGTTATTCCATCTTCTCCAGCGCTTTTCCCCAGGTGATGTTTTGCAAGGCCCTTCTAACTTCATCGCTAGTTATAGGAGCCTCTGTATCCTGTTCATCGGCCTACTTCGAATAAAGTAGCTTGGCTGCTCTGGGATACTGTACAGCTCAGTATAGAATTCTTCCGCTGCTTTTACTATGTCATCGAATTGCTGACAATATTACCCTGCTTATCTTCAGTACATACATCTTGCGTGTCCTGTGCCGAGTTTTCTTCTCACTGATTCATGCTGCGTCCATATTTACGGCTTCCTCACTCTTTCCCACATTATAATTTCGAATATCTCTTACTTTTTCTTGTTAATCAATTTTGACAGTTTAGCTAATCTATCTGATCATTTGAGTTGACACTTTCATGCTTTGTCGTTCTTTATTAGGTCCTTTGTTACTTGGGAGCGCTTACCACTGGTTGCCTTGGTGCCTTACCTCCCACTTCAATTGCTGCTCTGAGATCAGCCTAGTTATGGTTTCATTCATTACTCTGTTATCTTCATTTTATGAAATAAGTGTGAATTAATTTTGCAGTAAAATGCCTATCATCAGCAAACAGCAAATATTAGATGTATTGGAAGGTAGGTCCTTTATGTCAATAAGGAACAGCAAAAGACCTAGAACACTATCTTGGGGTACTACAGAGCTTATATGAGGAATAACAGCCAATGACGGTGAAACTGTTTACAGAAAGAATGAAGTCTTCTATCAAGATAATTTAAAAATGTAAATGCAGAGGTGATAGTTGGCTATTAGTTGCCTATGTGGCACACAACGAAGGCTTTAGAAAATTCAATAAAAATGCAATCAATGTGTAGATTCTCATCCATATTCGTAAACATGTTGTATATAAACTCAGTTAGCAGGTTGGTATAAAACTCAGTTAGTTGCAGCTTCTCACGAAAGTCCTTGTCTAAAGCCACGTTGATGATGGGAGAAAATTCCATTAGCGTCCAGTGTTGAGTGATGTTGATGCAATATGTTGAGAAGATTACATGGCACACGTGTTAATGATATGGGACGGTAGTTAGCAATGCTACTTTTGTACCCGATTGAGTAGGGAGATACTTTACCAATTTTCCAATCTTGGTGGGGTATCTCTCCTCGGATAATGTCTGTTGAAAGATGCATCGCAGAATGTGCTGGGGCGGCGGCTGCAGTGTACTTGAGGATTTCATTTGTACTAGTGTCATAGACATCCAAGCTGGTTGAAATCTTAGGGTTGTAATTAGCGATGAAATCCCAGCAGTACATAAATCTATGGTATCATGTACCAGTAAGATACCTCTGCCATTGATGGATTGGTCTTCTTTCATGAAAACACTCATAAAAAGGTGATGGAATATAACTGGGTGTTGAGGCTTGATTGGAGTGCTGTCTTCAAATGTATGTGGCAGTGTTGGTGTCTATTTTTTCACTAGTCATCACCAGCAATGCAGTGCTCATTGACCATTTTCATGCACTCACTTTTGATTCCTGGTCTTTCCCAAAGGTCTGCATCTCCCCAGCTCCATGTATGACATTGTCCTCTCCTGCACAGTCAGGAGCACTGGTGTGAGAGGACCGGCATAGTGTTCAAATTTTGTGAAGAATATGGCTTGCAGAAAAAGCCTTTTGTGATAGTTCGCTTCTTCGAACTTGCCTGCCGTGATGACCCTAGCGAGAACAGTGTACTGGAGCCGCAGATACGTATGAATACAAGCTGCGGTGCCTAGGCTTCCTGATGCAAAACATCATTCCTGTTCAGGAATGGAAGGTTTGTCCACAGCATGTTCTTTTTAACATTCTAATGCATTTTCTTTACCTTGGGTGGGGGTTGCAGGGCTCTTCTGGAAGAATCTCTTTTTGCTGTGTCTGTGAACTTGCTTAAGATGAACTAAACCATTTAGAGCACAAGAATTTCTTCAATGCTGCAATTTAGAGCACCCTGTGGTGATATAATAATAATATACTAATAATTATAATATATAATAATAAGCCACGTCCGAGTTTCATCCTTTTTAAATGGTTAGGCAGAGCAGTGTGTTTGCTGCTACAGTAATTTCATATTGCAAACCTCTACCAATTAATGTAGCTTTTCAGTAGCATTAAAGCATGAAGGTGTACTAAAATTGACACACATGTGTTTTAGTAGATATATGTGCTGGTTTAAATACTCCACACAGCATAAGACTGCGGAATGAAGCAAGCATCTAAAAGTGTACATACTTTTATAGTCTGTGACCGGTCAACAACACAGTGGCAAGTGCCCATCAAGTCCTAGCTGGTTTCCTTCTTCTTCCTCAATCGTTGTCCATGGCCCCGCCATTGGAAAAATTTGCTCAGATGCTTCCTTATTATAAAGCTGCTCGCCTTCAGGGTAAGTTTTTTGTTCATCAGTTGTAAGGTATACCCATGTCTGTGTAGGGGTCAACCGGGCCATTTGGCTTTCGTGATACATCTTCACAGTGGCACATGCCCACACACAATAGGGTGGGATGATGGCTAGATACTTTGTGCAGGAAGTCGCTACGATTGTTCTCTATCCCCTATTTAAATGACCCATTTCTGCTATCAGCTGCCTTCATCCCCACACTTAGCATTTTTGGCTGTTGTGCATGTTACGGTATGTAAACACAGCAAGCTTAATGTTGCGAACAGCGTGGTGCTTCTCTTCATACTGGTTGTATCTGTTAGAAAACTATTTCTTAAATGCAGAGCAATGAAGGGAAAGTGTACAGCATGCTTCTTGGGAGAAGAGTCTCTTTCCACTTTGTCTTGTCACTGACTGAATATTGATCCATAGCACAATGCACCTCCATATTATAATTGTTATTGCATTATCAATTAAGTTCCTTTATTGCTTTCTCGTATCCGCTTTGTTGATGTAGCTGGTATATATAGTCTTGTGAGAAAATTTTATTTGAAGTCCTGCTGCTCTTAGAGGTTTTTCACCCAGCCATTGGCTGGATTTCAAGGCGGGAAATGCAGCATGCCTGCATAGAGATTTCTGTGCACTTTAGAGATTGAGGTCTTCAGTATTGGTCTAACCACCTCCTGTGTGGTGGCACATGGCACAACTGTGGCTTATGCTAAAGTAGTCAACAAATAACTTAATCGTAGTGTCAGACTTCTGGGTTTTCTTCTTTGTGCTTGGAATGCTCTTGGAATATACTGCAGATAATACGAAGGAAGGTTTTCATAACATTTCCAAGCTTGGGCATCTATGTTTTTTTTGATGTGATGCTTTATTCACATATCCCAGCCTACTTCCTGAATCTGGCTACATATCTGGCCTCACAGCCGTACCAAGTATAGCAGTGACATCTGGTGCCATCGCATGATAGTCGCCTAGCTCTCTCCAGTAGCAAAATCCATTGAGCAAATTCACCATGCCTCTTGCAGTCACAATGTTTGTTGTGCTTACCAGAAATTTATGTGCTCTTGGAGCTTGGCACGCTGAGGGGATGTGCACCCAATATGCTTCAAGGCCCATTCACATTGTTCAAAGGAAACTAAAGTCTGAATATTGTCGCAAGAAATGGTGTGCAATAGGTTTTTGTTGGCTTTTTCGTACACCAACCCATTTTCCTGAATGCTGCCAGCTACATGGCCTTGAAGCTGTACCAGTGTGTAAAAAAAACAAAAAACAAACCTCATCTGTAGTTGGGTTTGAGAACTCCGTGGTTGTATGGGTGCTCTACCACTACTCCACAACTGCATTGCATTACCCCCAGAAAAATACAACCTTATGGTGTAACGTTACTTTCCTAGTTCACAAATTATTTTGACAGGCCACATTAAAGGTAAGTAGCATCACAAATATTATACCCTTTCTTTTGTGATACAAATTAAGTAATCCTTGGACTGTTAACCACCACAAGGACCAGAAGTGTGACAAATCACTCATCCAGAAAGATACATACAAAGCACAAAGCTTTAATTTGGAAATTTTGTACCGCAGTTCAGCATACAGCAATCCTGTACTTGATGTCAGCCAGCGAATCGTCTACAGAGCACCAAATCACTCATAACATCGTAAATGTAGTCACATAAACATACACAAATTTACAAATTATTTCATAGTGCACCTTAACGTTGAAATTCTATTGCATTCTCAGTTATCAGAGATGAATTCTGCAAGAATATTCTTTACAGAATGTTTTCTTTTTCTTGGAAGTCGGGTGGTGGCATAAACTTTTCACATGACACTTCACTGCATATTGAATATGCTCGTAGCTAAATGCACATTTTGTTCATCTTGTGCATATATAAGAGTAGCTCCTACATAGTTTCTTGTGCATGCATTTTTGTAGTCTCATTGCTGCTTTTAGTTCCAGTAGATTCTGCATTTAGAGCAACTAAATTAGGTTTGAAAATGCCTCATTGGCAAATTGAGAATTGCATTTGGAATATTCTGCATTGTTCCGTGATTGCATTCTCAGTATTTTTAGGAAGAAAATTCGTCGAAATCTTTCAGCCAAACTTATATTTGATTAGCGAGTATAATCGCATATAAACTGGTGGTAAGCATTGTGCAGCAGGCATGGGTCCATCGCCTTGTACCACTGTTTTGCTAAAATTTAGCTTCCATTCCTTAACCATGGCAAGTGCAAATGGAATTTCTGTTGTGCAGGGAAGCCGACTTGTAAGTTTTGTAAAGGTTCTATAACCAATCATTCTGCGAATAAAATAAACAAATTATTTAGCCATTTGTATTAAGCAGCAGCAGCACTTTCTGCTGTTAAAAGTGCTTAATAATTTGTGTTCAAGATTTTCTTAGGGTTATAGTTGCTCCAGAGAATGAAATCGCTTTTAAAATGTTTTATGTTTGTGTTTTAATTTTTTTTTTTTTGGGGGGGGGGGTTTCCATACACCATCTAGGAACAGGTTCAGAGATGAATACAAAGTTCCTGCACTATTCGAAAAATTCCACAAGTATGGTTTGAAGCCTTGGAACAACATCACAGATCAACAGCTGGCACGCTCAAAGAAACACTGTAAGCATTGTTTAGGCCGAGAAAAGTTATACTTTGTGTGCCTGCAATGTAAAACTATGGCATGTTTGGCACAGAACATTTTTCAGTCAAAATTAAGCTAATCAGTGCATTCTGTATGCTTTGGCTTGTTGTGGAATTTTGATAAATCATTGTGCAAACACGCACACGTAGACAAGACTACACACAAGCACTCATTTGGTGTCTTTTCTGTCTGTCTGCATTATGATTTTTCATAAGCAATTACGTTTATACCGTATGCATTAGTGGCATAGCCGGAATGTTTTTGGGAGTAGGGGCGCACACTGATTGGTGAGTGGAGGGGGGGAGGAAGGGGGGAAGGCAGGTGAGTGTTCTTTCGCAGTATTTAGGCCGGGCACAAGCTCGCTGCCCCCCCCCCCCCCCTTCGCTAGGCTCATAATCATAATGGTTATGGCACGTAAATCCTATAATTAATTATATTATTAACAGGATACATGGCCCATTATGGCAATGATATAAAAAATCTGTGCATATATTTACATCCTTGAAGGACCAAACTAGATCGTCTGCCTTTGCACTTTTCTCTGCAATGGTACTAAATATATGTACTTCGGTTTTAGTTTGTTCCTTTTTTTTTTTCTCGTAAAGACTGAATCAGAGTTCCAATTTTTATTGTTTGCCAATTTTAACTCTTGGGAATAAAATTTGCCCCTATAGCATGATGTGTGCTGCATATTGACTACATCAATCCGGATGCCTGTAGACGTTAGGCTGTGCCACAGTGGCTTAGCAGCTATGGTGTTGCGCTGCTAAGCACGAGCTCGCGGGAGCAAATCCCGGCCGCGGCGGCCGCATTTCGATGGGGGTGAAATGCAAAACTGCCTGTGCCCTGTGCATTAGGGGCTCATTAAAGAATCCCAGGTGGTCAAAATTAATCCGAAGTCCCCCATTACGGCGTCCCTCATAATCAGATGGTTGTTATGGCACGTAAAACCCCAGCATTTAATTTTCATTTTTAGATTCTAGTTATAAGAAGAAAACATTTATTTGGGTGATGCCTAGTTGTAGTGTCGCTAAACTAATTGTTCATTTGTTTTGAAGGAGTGCTAGCATCATGTGATAGGTTTGATCAGTGCTACAGAATGTTAAGATTTTCCTTCTACTGTCTGTAAACAATCAATAAAAACATTTTAAGCGGACACTGTGTTTCATACAGCCAATGATAATCTGTCACAAATGGTACTCTCAAAATAATTGCAACCAGATGCTGAGAAACATGGGCGCATGCACACAGTAGCTGCATGAAGCAGTTTATTAGGAGAGCATTCAGCAAATCAGAATTTTCAAACGCCCTTCGAGGCAGTCTCCATTGAAAAAACGGTTTCATAAAGACATTTCCAAGTTATACTGTGTGCCATGGACTGCTAAATGCCTGGGATTTTAGAGATAGAAGTGTACCAGTACATTCTTTTATAAAGATAACACTTTATTAGCTGATTAAACTGCACTTCAAGCACTGACACTAGTGCTTTACTCTGAAAGCATACAGGACAAAATGCATTGGAAGGATGAGAACAGATTTGTCAGATGGCACACCAGCATGAATAGAACTGCTTGCGACTAGAGAAGTGGGTAGAAAGAGCCGTCAGCACTAAATTGTAAAGGACTCGACCCTTTATAGCAACCAAACTGTGGTGAAAGTAATAATAATAATAAAAGTTTGCAGCATCTTTTATTGTTTGAAGCATATCTAAGGTGCGCATCTCTCGATCTCATCCTCGTAGCAACCGAGCATGCTTGCAACAAGCTTATTTGTGGCACAGTGTTTTCTGTAAGTGAAGTTAGTTCTAATTCAGGTTGCCCTAAGGACATGTAAAGGATTCTACAGAGTGCAGAATCAACACACAACTCTTCAAAATCAAAAGTGTTGTTTATTTATTCCAGGAAACATCTAGATGAACCATTGTCTAAAGAAAGTTTTATAAGTATTTTACAACACTTCTCTACCTTGAAGAAGTTCAAATGAGTGTTGACATCCGGACATATGACATGATTGACGTCTTGGTGCAACAATGTGGCTCTGGACTGTTTGCCTTAGAGGTAATGTTGGGCTGCTTTTTCCTTAATTTTGCTTGTAAGCAGGTAAAGAGTTCAAACATGACGTGTGAGCATATGTTAGAATAGCAGTAACTTTTATTAATGGAAAGTATGATCAAGCAATCAGTTCAGGAGAATGGGAAATCCTTGAAGCATCTTCAGCATTTAACTGACTTGATCATTTAGGGGGCTTTCTCTTTCCGTGTTAAAGAAGGCGTAAAAACTTTCCTTTTTACATCAAGGCACTTAGTCTCTAACACTTTCTTGAACAATGTGCTGGAACCAGTTTAGTGACAACACAGCTCCTAGTTAATGCTTTCAAGCTGTGTGTGATTGGCTTGTTAACACAAGGTAATGCTGTCACGTTGAACCAACGCTGAATACGAAGGGTGATAAGTCATTTACACAAGCAAGTCTAGTCCTTATGAACCAGTACTCTTGAAGCGTGAGGTAATGCTGCGCACAAAGCATCTGGCTCTGTTGTATTCTTGCAAAAATCCCTTGAAACAATGGTAAACACATTTCTTGAACATACTGGTCCAGGTTCTGCATGCAGAGCAGGCCCGCAGTTTTCTTTGTTTCTTAAGTAGCAGCAGTAATAAACTTGATGGTACACATTGCCAGACTCAAACCCTCTGCTTCATTTTAAAGCGGCTATTTTGAAGAGTGACCATGCAGGCAAACTTGAATCCTTTGATATGTGTTAGCTGATGGTTGTTTTTAAGTTGTTTTGTTCATGCAAGAGTAACCCTCCCAGTCAAAAAAAACAAAAAAAACAATTGACTTCAATTGTCTTTTCCAATAGGAATCAACTGGCACCAATAGGAACCAATTGGAAAATCCTT
The DNA here is from genome assembly GCF_013339745.2 of Dermacentor silvarum. Classification (NCBI taxonomy): domain Eukaryota; kingdom Metazoa; phylum Arthropoda; class Arachnida; order Ixodida; family Ixodidae; genus Dermacentor; species Dermacentor silvarum. The sequence continues at coordinate 224,812,338 of NC_051154.1, read as the reverse complement.
ACTTCTAACTGGTTACAATTGAATCAAAGTGAAACCAATTGAGTCCAATTGGACTTGGTTCCAGCCAAGTGGGAAATCATTACCTTCAATTGATTACGATTGAGTCATACATCTGAAGGATAACCATAAAATGTACACTATTGGATGTGCACATAGGATTTATGATGGACACACAAAGAATATGGGAACAGTTTGAGTGTTTATACTTGAAAATATGTACAAATTTGCTCTGCCCTTGTCACATGCATATCAAAAATGGCAGGCAAAATATCCGTAGGACACTTCACTGGAAACGCTAACATATTTTGCATCTATCTTTTCAACAACTAAGGGGACACGTCACAAGGACATGTATTCTCATGAAGCTGAATACCTATAACAGTTGTTGCAAAACTGAAAGTTCTACTGGAGGAAGTTAACAAGGTGGGCAAGTTGGTCAGGATTCATGGTACATTTTGTAACAGTGCAAAAGCAACCCAAACAAAAGTAAGAAAGACACGGCAACACAATTCCATGTTGCCATGTTTTTCTTCCTTTTGTCAGTGTTGTTTTTGCGGTGTTACGAAACTTAAAATGAAAGTTCCACATTAAGAGATACTTGCAGTTTCACCTGATCAACCACATGTAGTAGAAAATTTCTTTAATAACTGGCACAATTGAGTGTTAGAATTTCACTCCTTTCTTTTAAAGTATCAGCATCAATATGTGGCCCAAATTTTGTTGGCATAAAAGTGAGAACAAGGTAAGGCTAAGTGTTTGAGTTGAGTGTATGTGATAGGTTGAATTTGACCTCTCCATGTGTTTATGAAAATGTGTGAAATTTGTGTTCTGTAGAAATCAAGAGGAATACAGATGATTACTTCTGTTGTTGAAACCCAATGTCCTATTTTTATGTTCATATGCATAACTTACTTTTGGGCTCCCACTATGTGTCCAGCAGAGGTTGTTTTATCCCACAAAGAACAATTTTGTCCATGGTAGGGGGTTTCCATCCTATTTTGTAACCATTTCATCCTCCTTCAATGGCAATAGTGAATATTAGTGGTTACTAGGGTTACTTATTTACTGCATTGATGCCTTTATCACCTCTAAAACCACACCTTCTTTACATCTCAGTGCAACTATGCAGGGCGTAGCTTATATCAGCAACAACTTTATCATCCAACATGATTACTGAGTGTAGCAGGACGTCGCACAGTGCACTGTGTGACGAATGCATTTTTCTTCTAGGTACCTGGTGCAACAGAAGGACGCCCCTCAGTTATTAAAGGAAACAGGTTGTTTATTCGTTGCTCTTCAAGGATAACCTTGCTTCATACTGCTTCAGTGACCGAGTATGAAGCAATTGTCCACAAAACAGATGGCATGCACATTACGGTCAGGGTCAGTGAAAAGTGAGTGCATACTTTTGCAGCTGTTTTAATTTACGAAGAATAGTCTTGTGACAAATATTTACGCTGCTCTTGCCATGTGTATGCACAGGTTCCAGCTCGTTTACGTCAAAGGAATGAAGTTTGACATCCGCTTTACATTCAATCGAATACCGTTAATGCGGATGCATCAGTCTCTTGATACATGCAAGAAACGAAGCCTCTGGAGTTTCATTTTTCCCAGCAGCTCTTTACCATCAAAACCTGCACTGGAACTGTCTGATCTGAGGTAATAATCCTGTTCCTGGCAGCTAATATTTCAGTTAATTCACTTGTCTTCTGCATGTCACAAAACAGGTTTTTCAACAAGAAGGTACAAGAGAATCGAGAGCAGTCCAAAGCTGTCCGTGATATGTTGTTAGGTTTGCATCGCCCTTATCCGTACCTTCTGTTCGGTCCTCCTGGTACAGGGAAGACAGTCACTCTAGTAGAAGCAATTAAACAGGTAGGCAGTTTTCTTTTGCAGCGCTTATATAGCCTGTGGCCTTTATTATACATTTTTGTATATTCATCTTGCCTCTTTTATGCTGCTTTGTGTGGAAATGTTGGAATAAGTCTAATATTGTTACTGCAGATATGCACGCTGATCCCATCCAGTCGTATTCTGATCACTGCTCCCCAAACAGTGCAAGTGATTTGTTAGCTGAGCGGCTTTTGGATCACGTGATGCCATCACAAATGCTTCGATTGTACTCTTCTTCTGTCCACCCTGAGAAAATTTCGAAGAAACTAAAGGTAGGCCACATTCCATAAGATCTCTGCATGTGTGCTTAATACATTGTAAATTTCATAAATGTAGTGGGCTGGCATGTTGTCACTATGTTCGCTGAGAAGCTGTTTCCCTGAAGGGGATTATTTTCATGAAGTATGCATGTTCTATTGTTTTCCTTAGAAGTGCTGCAATTTTTTGGACGGTGAAAGTGAACGTCATTACACTGCTTCAGAGTTGAAAAAGTACAGGATCATTGTGGTCACTCTGGTCACTTCGTCAAAGTATGTGTTTTTCATCTCCTTTCTCTTTCACATGTGCTAGTGTCAGCATGGTGTGCATACTCTGCAGGTTGGTCTCGGCAGGCTTGCCTGTCAACCATTTCACCCATGTGATTGTGGATGAGGCTGGCCATGCTTTGGAGCCCGAGTGTGACATCCCTCTGATGGGTCTGCTGGATGCTTGGAAGCCTGACAAGAGTGGTACAGGGGGACACATTATTCTGTCCGGGGACCCTATGCAACTGGGTCCAGTCATCCGAAATCATCTCTGCTTATCTTACAACCTGGGTATGCACTGCCCATGTATGCTGCGAGATGCTCACAATGGCACATTTAATGTTTTAACCCTTTTTGGTCTAATGATTCCTGCAACATAACGCTTTACAGCAATATCAGACCTAGAAAAAGTGCACTAAAACTAATCATGGAAATCTGAGCATTGCCAACTCTAATTACATAACTTTCCGGTGCTGCAGGCAAATGTTGGTTCTTCCTAGTATTTCGCACATGTCTATGCGACCAATCACGGTGAGGTTAGGTGTTCTCATATTTTGTGGCCATACTTCACGCTGTTACGATTGTGAAATAAGTTTAAAGACCCATACAATGCCTCCAACACCTTGATTTGTTGACATTCATGAGAGAAGCCATTGATATTGTTACGATGCATTTGAACAGGACTAGCCTTTCACATGTAAATAGTTGTGTATATGTGGTGCATTGGGATTCCTCTTCTTAACAATGTTGCCGCAAACTGCACGGACATTTTCTTTTTTCCTGTATTTTATTTATTTACATACCTACTTATCACCCAGTGGGCATTACACTAGATGAGGCATTACGAGGTAGAGCGATTATGCACACAGCAACAAGGCAAAAAAGCAAAAAAAAAAGAACATACAAAAATGTGCGAAAGCAAACTATAGTGTAACCAGGGCCAGATCTTGAACAACAAAAGAACTTCCGAAAAAATTAAGCAGATCCAATGCAGATGTTGGAATCTATGGGTAGCGAAACTTTAGTAAAGCGGTCAACTAAATGCTAAAAGCGATGCATACAATTTTATTTACTTTCATCCTATGCACGAGTAATCTCATGGAACGTTTTTGTTTATCTACCGCAAAGGTCGCAACTTATTGTCATGCAATTTTTGTTTATGCACTGCATCGTTCACAAGCTATGCTGAAACGCAAACTCCAATTGAAGTGGACGTACAGTGCGAGGTGTATACACAGCGATGTCGCAAGGATGAAGATGATGTATGATGCTTGCTGAGAGAAGAATGGTGATGACAGGTGTATGCACAGAAAAGTATGACACGTATCGAGCAAAATTCTGCACTTCCATACCTCTTTTGTCACAGTGCGACATCTGGAAGATTGGCGGCCATAATCCCAGTGGCACATACCGAATGGCTAAATAAAAATAATCCATGAAATAATTAACCATTATATTTACAAATAGATGCTTTTTAGCAATATCTGTGGGCCAACAGGAAATGTTCAAGTTTTATGTAGGAATCGTAGTGGGACATGCCCATTCTGGCATATTTTCCAATGGGCATACGCACATACTTAGTAGCTAAATCAAAGAAAATAAAGTAAATCCAAGAATCCATTAAATGTATTTCACCATTTCTTAGGCACACATCTCTAAGGCACACCAACAGATTGGTGTGCCTTAGAGATGTCTGTGAGCGGACCTATGTTCAGGTTTTATGTAGTAAGTTAATGCAATAATTAACATAATTATCTACATACTTGGTCAGTATACAGGGTTGTATAAGCCACTTTTGTGGTAGTTTCATATAACCTTCGCATACATATCCTCAAATATCTGCCGAGATAGTGACCAACCCAACAGCACTCGGCACACAGCAGCCAGGCAGCCATGTGAAACCTAGGAAAGCAGGCAAAGAAAGCTTCACTTGTACAAGTACCTAATAGTAGAGAACCCAGGTCTCCATCATAAACGTAGAACATGAGAATACAACTAAAAACACAACTGGAACTTATTCAAACAACGATTAGTAACAATTGTGATCAACGATGCCAAAAGCCAAATCGACACTGTCAAATGCCAAAATCGACACTGTCAACTGATGTCGGCAAAGCTGACATTGGCAAAATCAAGAACAAGATTGAAGATAAATGGCTGTGTGTAATTCACATACATGAAATATAAATTTCACTTAAGTGATAAAATTAAGTCCAGACAGGGTCTACTGCCCCAACATTTTAAACTATATGAAAGTGGTTTGTTTCTCATAGTATACTTACGGCCCATAGTAGCTTGGTCAGGTCCGGGCTGCGAATCGCTGGCTTTAGCCTGTCCCGATTCTTGGCGAAATTTTCGTTGGTTAGGTTGCACAACCAGAGCATGTGTTCTTAGATCCTTGGCGAAATTTTCGTTGGTTCGGTTGCACAACCAAAGCATGTGTTCTTAAAACACATGCTCTGGTCGTGCAACCAAACCAACGAAAATTCCGCCAAGGGTTGGGACAGGCTAAAGGCAGCGATTCGCAGCCCGGACCTGACTGAGCAACTATGGGCCGTCCAGTTGTGAGGCAACTCACAACTTGCAGGACCAGATAAATGTTTTCCTTCCTTCCTTCCATGCAATACGCTGCATTTGGAATAAGAGTGGAACAATCTAAAAATTTAGCAAAAATCTTGTTTTTGATAAATTTTTTTATTGCCACCATAATTGTGCACTAGGAATAAGACAGAATCGAGAGAGTTGAGAACCAGCAGCTGCATGGGTGCTCAGGTGTTGCAGTGGCATTAGCACATGTGTGCAATCTGGGACCTGCGTCATATACACTTTGCTCGTGTTATCTAAGTTACTACTTAAGCCTAGTAATTAAAAAAAATAGGTGATTACTAGACCAGCTGTTTTCCCAGATTACTTAAATAGTATACTACCAGTTTATGATCAAGTGTAATTTTGTTGCCGTTACCCTGTAATGCATTGTCACCACTGAGTGACCTTAAATTCACAAGCTCTTGTCCCTGCTTTTGTGGAGTAGTTTGCTCTAGAGGAAAGAGACGGCACTTCCGGCGACGTGTCACACGTTGCCTCAAGCGAATTCGAAACCGTTACTGCTTCTACACTGCCACTAAGTGATCAACTGTCGCGAATGCAACTGTGTGATCCCTAACTGTGCTCCATTCATGCTGCAAAATGTGGAACGGTACAGACGTGTGCAGTAGTTGGCTGCAAAAATAGTGACTGGCATTTTAAGAAATGGAATGAATCTGTGTAGCTAAGTTCACGAACTGCTACTACACAAGGATCACCAGCTTCTGTCAATGATGATGATGATAGTAGCCTTTCTTATTTACCGAAATTCACTGTTTCTGCTCATGATAAACTAAAGTTTTATACTTCTAGAGCAACACCTGCAGTCCACCGTGGTGGCTCAGTCAGCTCAGGCGTTGTGCTGCTGAGCACAAGATCGCGGGATCGAATCCCGGCAGTGGCGGCCGCATTTCGATGGAGCGAAATGCAAAACGTTGTAGTCACGTTAAAGAACCCCAGGTGGTCACAATTAATCCGGAGCCTTCCACTACGGCGTGCCTCATAATCAGAACTGGTTTTGGCACGTAAAACACCAGAAAGAGGAAGACCGTAGCGAAGCCAGGTATCGGTTTCTCCGAGCTTATAGGAAAAGGACGTTACCCAATACAGCCATGTGCTTGGCGGCTGTGCCTGATAATGCCGGGTGTTCAAAACTAATCTTTATGCTTTTCTTAAAATTGGGCACTGGGAGGCACGCGAACACCACCTGTGCAAATAAGCTATGTAGCCAGGGGGGCACAGTGAGATAATAATGCTGTGAGCAGCCCAATTAACTAAAATTGAACAATTATTTTTGTCGACTGCAATAAGTGGGTATGTTTGTATTGAAAACTTCGTCGTGTTTCTTACTGCAGTCAATAAAAAGTTAATTGTTCAATTTTAGTTAATTGGGCTGCTGACAGCGATAATTATGATCTCACTTTGTGCCCCCCTGGCCACATGACTTATTGTGCAGGTGGTCTTCATGTGCCTCCCAGTGCCTAATTTTAAGAAAACCATAAAGCTTAATTTTGAACACCTGGTACATCTAGCCCGTAGTTTCTTAAAATAAAATTTGGGATGATCTGTTGCAGGCTCGTTTTAAATGCGTAAGCACGGGTCCGTCTTTGGAGTTCTGTTAGGACACCTTGTTTTCCTTAAGGAGATTCTTTGTGTTCGGCTGAGCCACCTTCGTTTGCTTTGGAGCTCCAACGTGGCAACCACTACGCTGGTCGTTTACGATATGCGAATCACCGCGTATGAAGACTCGCGACGCCACCTACAAAAAGAACGTTGTGATGTAGTAGCCGAGAGCGCGAGCCACGTCTTCATGTTTTGTTTCCCACACGACGCCATCCTTTTACACAAGGCACGCATCTGCTCCCGTTTCTCTAACCACACGACGCCATCCTTGGCCCGCGCGCTGGCGTTGGCTGCTGACGTCACGCTCCCCCACTTCGCAGCCGCTGCTCGAGGCTTCGCCCCGCTCCGCAAAAACGCCCACTCAGATAAACGGATCCGGCGGCTTTGAGCCTCCTATGCTTAATGTACGACAACGACAACAACTGCGAAGTTACAATGAAAAACTTGTAGCGTACTGCGCTCGTACTGGATATTGTCAACGTGTAACTGTGATCACAATGAGGGCTACAGTTAAAAAAGTTGCCCATGCGTAGTTCTTAGTTTAGCTGTTAGTTATTGTTTATACAGGGTTTGTCCAAAAAGTAATGTCAGTGAGTCGATTAAAAAGAAATTATTGATCAGATCGGTACAACACAATAAAACGTTTCAAAATAGGCTCCTCCTGCATTGTTACATTGCTTCTAGCGAGATTTCCAACCATCGAAGGCGTCCCGGTAGGCCTCTTTAGGAATGTCCTTTAGAGCCTTGGTGCAAGCCCATAGGCACCGACTACGGGGGGCTCCGGGGCTCAAGCCCCTTCCGGAATCTCAGCCCCCCGAGATCCGTAGCCTACCCCCCCCCCCCCCCCACCTCTAAAGTGTCATTACCCACATAATTTATGTTACCCACATAATTTGAGGATTCTCTTGCGTTGCCTCTACCTTTTCACTTTTGTGGTGGCTAAAAGCTTACGGCACCATTGTTGGCGGGACGTGCACCGCTTTTAATTTATACTTTCGCTTTATTTCGGCAAATCCTGACAATAGGAGGACAAGCACATTAGAAGCACCATGACGGCTACCTCATCTGTGTTTCCTCACTTTAACATTTTTTTAAAGATTTCCGCTGAGAAAAACACCATGCACAGACACAATATATTTAAAATACAAAGGACAAAGTTTATTATATTTTTTTAAAGAAAGGAGGTAGCCAACTAAACGGATAGCCTATACCTAGACAATGATATGCTGATGTATGTTCACCTCACTTCAAATTACTTTGCGTGCTTTTTTGACCCTGAAAAAACCTGCAGACTTCAGTGACCCTTTCGGCATCTTCTATCAACGGCGTGTGAAAAGCACGTGAGTGATATGTGTCTCATATTGATTCTCTTTCCAGTAGGCAATGCTAACGACTGGTGACAAAATAAAAGAAAAAAAAGCTCTTCTAATTATTTACAACATTTACGCATTAGGGATGGAAACATCGCCTGTTACATGCAGAGGCCATAAATACAGGGTGTTTCAGCAAACACTTTCAAAAAAAATTTTAAAGGTTGCTCGAAGAGATGGACATTAAAGGTCTACTCGAAGAGGTGGACATTACTTGCACAAAAAATTGAAATGCATAATCGACTAATTAAAAAATCACTAATTAGGTTTTCAACATATTAACTTATGGCCCGTGTTACAATTTACAAATTCTAGTCGTGGAATCCGCAGGTGGATGCACTAGGAACTAATTCTCAGGATGGCACCAGTTTCGAGAAAATTCCCGAACATTGCGGAGAAATGCATTGGTGTTCCAGTTACTTTTGTGCTTACCCCCGTGGTTGTTTAGTGGCTATGGTTTGTACTGCTAAGCATGAGGTCGCGGGATCAAATAACGGTCACGGCAGCTGCATTTCGATGGGGCGAAATGCTAGAACACCCGTATACTTAGATTTAGGTGCACGTTAAAAAACCCCAGGTGGTCTAAATTATTCCAGAGTCCTCCACTACGGCGTGCCTCATAATCAGATCGTGGTTTTGGCACGTAAAATCCTATAATTTGTTCTTTTCATACTTTTGTGCTTTGATGCATAAAAACACTATGTTGAGAAAGTGACTGGTACGCCATGTATTTCTCCGCAAAGTTAGGGAATTAATATCTCGACACTGGTGTCAGCCTGAGATTTAGTTCAAAGTGGATCTGCACTCCACGGCTGGAATTTGTAAATTGCACCATGGCCATAAGCTAAAACTTAATTGGTTAATTTGTTAATCAGTTGACTATGCATTTCAATTTTTTGTGCAAGTAATGCCCGCCTCTTCGAGTAGATGAGCTCATGAACTAGAATTGTACTATCTGCCACAGGCCACCTTTAAAAATTTTGGAAACTGTTCGCTGAAACACCTAATATAGAATTCATTCAGTAACTGAAATGATGCCAAGCCAGATTCACTCAAATCGGAATAAATAGAAGTCATCGCGCAGCGCTTATACTCGGACTCAAAGTACTAAAAATGAAAAAGAGTGCAGTTTGGCCGGAAGGCGAAGCAGTATTAGTGATAGCGAAGTAGAAGACACGAAGGAAGATTCTTACCGTGTAAATCGTGTAAGGATCGCACTCGTGTAAGGGCCGCACCCATAACTTGACAGCCAATATTAAAAAAAAGACATCCAACCGAGAAGCAATCGCGTTCCATGCGCCGATTCTGATCGGGCTCACAGCGAGTTGTCGCGCGCAACGGACCTTTCGCGCGTCGTGCCTGGATGTCGAGAGGAGGGGCGCGGAGTTTTACGGCGGATTTGATACTCTAGTTGGAAAATGAAGTCAAATGGCCCGGTCCCATGAAAGGCTCGTCAAAATCGCGACAGAAAAGTGTGGCCCTTACACAAATCTATATGTTAGTTATACTGGCCATATAAATTGTAGTAAACATTTACAAAATTAAAATAGTAAGCATAGTGTACATAGTAAGCATGGACCATGTAAACCTGTAAATACCTCACTGGATGACCTCGAGCAATGGCTTTCAACGCAAGCATTGTGAAGAACGCCGGCAGCGGAGGCGTACGGTTCCTACAGCCACGTGATTCACTGCAACTCTGAAAATTAGATTCATCATCATTATCTGCCTATTTTATGTCCACTACTGACGGCCTCTGTGAGTGATCTGCGATGACCTCTGTCTTAACTCTGCAACACTAGGGGCACAGGAAGACAGCCCGGCAAGGAAGACAGCGCGCTTGAAGTTAGCAGCCATCCCTGGTCGCCCTTTATCATTGCACCCACCAATGATTAACAACAATTAGATATGACACGCAGGCCCCATAAGCGTCAGCCACGCACAGTCATTCACAGCTACGGCAGGGCTAGAGGAGAAGTCGCGTGCTCTCTTTCCCATTCGCATTTGATTACGTTACCTACAACTAACCCGAATATTGAGCGTGTGGGAAATAATGCCATGAAGCCGCCATCCTTTTCGGCTCACTGTTACATGATTTGTCCCGCACCCACAGGGTCGCTTATGTATATGGCTTTTGGATTTAATGCGGAACATCACGGCAACGACAACCGCGACAATTTGCCTGAAGGTCGATATAATTGCATTCGCCATAAAGCTAGAAATAGAAAATTGTTAGCAGAGGGTATATATATATATATGGATTGGTTTCGGGAAGTTGGTCGGGCTCCAGCCCCCCCCCCCCCCCCCCCGGAAAAATGAAAACTTTCCGCCTATGTGCAAGCCTTTTCGACTTTGCCAACTGTCACGAAATGATGTCCTTTCATGGGAATTTTCAAGCACAGAAAGAAGCCTGGGAGAGCCACGTCAGGACTGTAGGGTGGTTGGGGAACCGTTGGCATCTTTCAAACGGCCAGGAAGCGGGTCACGAGGAAGGCGGTGCAGGTTGCATGGTGCGTAGTCATGGTGAAGTTTCCAATCGCCCCCGATATCAGGCCGGGTGCGATGAATCCTTTGTTTGAGTCGCTTGAGCACTTTCACGTTGAATTTGGCATTCACGGTTGTGCCATGGGGTACAAACTCGTGGTGGACAAGGCCACTGATGTCAAAGAACACAATCAGCATGGTCTTGACCTTTGCCTTGCTAATTCTGGCCTTGGGACGAGGGGATGCCAAGCTGTGCCACTTGGCACTTTGCCTTTTTGTTTCGGGGTCGTATTCAAACACCCAAATCTTGTCACCTGTGATGACATTGTCCAAAACGTGGGGGTCACTTTCGCACAAGTCCCAAACCTCCTGGCATGTTTCAACTCGGCTTGATTGTTGGTCGTCCATTAACATTTTGTGCAAGATCTTCGCGCACGCATTTCGCATCTGAAAATTATTCGTCAGAATCTCGTGAACGGTACTTTTTTGAATGTTTACTGTCTGTGCCACTAAACGGACACTCAAACGAGGGTCTGAGTACAAAAAATCTCTCGCGTGCGTCACATTTTCGTCGGTGATGGTCGTTTATGGCAGTACAGTGCGGGCTTCATCGCTGACCTCTTCACAACCTTCTAAAAAAACCTTGTGCCCCCGGTAAACTTAATGTTCTAACAAACAATTATCGCCAAAAGCTGTCTTTATCATAGGAAAAGTTTTCACTGCAGACTTGCCGAGTTTCACACAAAACTCGATGGCATCCTTTGTTCCAACGAGCACTGCATTACGGCTTGCACTGTAAATGAAAAGTTGACGAAAAACCTTGTCCTTATTCTCCAGATGGTCGCAGACGACTGGAGAGTAAGGCGTGCGTAAGCTAACTTCCCCCTCCACCAATCCCAACTGGTCTTAGCGCGCTGCGACGTATATGTAGTCGCTTCACAATATAATCACTGACACTACGGACAAACCCTATATATGAACACTTCAGCAAGTGATCTTTCATTAAGCAGGTTGGTCGCGGAACCAATGACAGACAATGAGGCAACTGATGACACCCCAAGGGGCAATCAAGTTGATCAGGCGTGAAGGCGCTCGCGCGGACATCGGCGTGCTTGGCAAAAGGGACGTCCCCTCATTCATTCGACGCCGCCGATGGGACGAGTAAGGCACCGCCGGTGCCAGGAGGTCCAAGGTGTTCATGAGAAAAAATAACTACGGCAACTTCGCGACACCACACCCCGACGGAATACAACTAAGCTTCTGAGCGAGCTAGCTTTACTTTTACATGGCTGATACCACTGGTACTCGCGAAAAATGTTTTTGAAGAATGCTGGTGGCCATATTTTTTTGCGACAAGGCCATCCCCCTGTCAGCGAGGGGGCGATGCAGAAATCTGAGGGGGGTCAGGACATCCGGACATCTCCCCTGGATTCGCGCCTGAGGGTGATTTGTATTAGCTACCCATTTGTTACCGTTCGCTTTCCAGTTGTTATACATATACTGTGATGACGCGCCGTCAAAGTGGCATCACCAGCTGTCGGTGGTGCCTACGTTGGTTACATAGGTCACCGCTGAAAACAGTGACTGTGCAGCACCTGCCTTGTGGCACAGTAGGATCACCATTGCTGTTTTGATATTCTATGGTCGTTGATTTCAACACACCTTACAACTTCAAAAGTGAGGATGGGATGAATGAAGGTACAAGTGGGCCCCCTATACCCATGTTTGCAGATGCCGTTGTAATGCCTTGTGCAAACTTGAAGTGCACAGAAATAGAAAAAAGGCTACGTATGCTCAAAAAGAGGCTGTTATTATCAAATATTCGACCCCAAGCACTAGATGGAAATCACATGCTTTATTGTGTGCGATTCGCAGCTACAACCACTTCAAAGAAAGTGTTTACGTTCAATCTGTTTGGCAATAATAACTAGCCTTACTTAATGGATTTTCAAGTTTGCTGGCTTTCTATTCAACTTAAAATTATGTTTTGTGTGAGTGCTTCAGTGCTGCTGCAACCATTATTGGATGTTAAGTTTCCCTAGATTATGCACACTTTATCCTTGGTCCTTTAAGAAATGTATCGATGGGGTTCTACTACACAGCTGCACGGTGAGAGCGTAGGTCCACCCATGTGCTCCGAAATAATATTTGGGTTGTTCCCAGTCTGCTCCAAGAAACAGGTTTACTTGCTCTTAAAACTGCTCGTAACTATGCTTTCGAAGCTGCAGCCTCATTAAAGAACTTCAGGTGGTCAAAGTTAGTGTGACGCCTTCCACTATGGCACCTCCGACAACCATGGGGTATAAACTTTAGGTATAAAACCCCATCAATTTTTTGCCGGTATGCCACCCACTTTTGTGAGTGTGTATATGTGCACATGAGTGTAGCAGGCCTGTTGTGATGGTACTTGGGTACTCACAAAAGTTGGGCAACTGCAGAAACTGCTTCCCTCAGTCTTTCCTAGATAAATTAATTAACAATGATATAATTTCCCTATCTACCATTGAAGTTACCTCAAAGCATCAAATTGATTTATTGATGTGGCGTTTGTTCATGCAGGTGTGTCCCTACTGGAGCGACTTATTAAATTGCCTTCATACCAGCAGAATGATGAGCACAATGCACACATGGTCACGAAACTGCTCAGAAACTTTCGAAGCCATGCAGACATCTTAAAAGTTCCAAATGAGATGTTTTACAATACTGAACTGAAGGTATGACTAATGGCATGCAACCTTTGTCTAACTTTTGGAAATTGTGTCCTGTGTTTAGACTTGTGACCTTGTAAATGTTTTCATGCTGCTCTTATACTTTTGATTAATGCAGAGAATGACTTGTACTTGTTTGACTTGGTACAGATTTTTGCTATAGCGTTCACCCATGAGCAGTAACATATGGAATGCCACATTATTCTAGGCCTTTGAACTTAAACCTAATATGTGAATATGTATAAGTAGCTATCCTGCTGCATATTTCTCCTTATGGACCATGGTTGGGTGTAGCGTGATAAATGGGGACAAGGAAAGCAATATGAAAACATGGTGCTGCTTATTTTCTTGCTTTCTTCATCTCCATCTACTGCACTTTCCCAACCATAATTTTAATTGGCTTGCCCAACTTTCCATCCTTCTGGATTATGTCTGGCATAGATGCCAACAGCTGTAGCTTCTTGTATGCATTTCTCAGTGTTCTGTCATAGTTGTCACCGGGATACTTACCATACATATGTGAATACTTAATGCCTTTTTAGTTCAGGCACTAAGAGATGCCACATATGTTTACAGAACTTGGAAGAGTTAATGTCCAGATTAGTCCGGCATTTCCAGTTAGCCAGTAGTGGCCAGTAAAGTTGGGTATGTCGCGCTGGCGATGCCAGGAGCGTCGAAAATTTGTCCCCTGTATAGTTTGCCTTGCCGAGTGTGGCCGCGCAGGAGCTTGGCGATTAACTTTTCTTGCAGTGCATGCGCACAAGTTTCGCGAAAACACAAAACTCGGCACTCTTTTTGGTGCACTCGAACTGTAGGACTGCATGGTGCCGGCCAGCCAAGCTAGCGTGTGCTGCATCTTGGTTTAGCAGCTCTTGCACGAGGTAGGACGTATTCTAATCCCACGCCGCAGCCATGCCAAACGTGCCCTACGTCCCGGCCATGCTGGCTGTACTATGACACTAGACTGTAGAGCGTCCACGTTTTGCTGGCATTGCATAACTGAGCTCAGTTACGCTATCCCGGCGAATTTTTGTGATTGTCATGAATGGTCTGCAGTTAGTGAAAAATTAATTCAATGAACTTTTTGAAATAAGTAGCAAGTTCTTTCATTTTGTGAAGCTTCACATTGGGAGACAACTCAAACAATCGTGCTTGGACAGTAAACCTGAAATAGTAGGAAACTCGTGAATAAAGTTGTTTACAGCATTACAGTACTGTCATCTTTCGATAAGATGTTGTGTTGGATGGTTACAAAATGCACAAACCCACTGCAGTGGCTTATTGGTTGAGTGTTTTCTTGGTTAGCACAAGATCAGTGGTTTTATTTCCCACTGCTTAACCGCGTCAAGATGGAAGTGTAATGCAAAAACACTGTGCATTGAGCTCTGGATGCATTGCGAAAAACACCCGGGAATCCTAAATAAACTGGAGCCCTCCACTGCAGCATATTTTATATTCTTAGTTTTGTCAATGTTAAACCCAATCATAGAATTAGTACAATATGGACAGCAGTGATTATACAAAAATATCCATGAGAATAATTATTACGCCTAGCAATAAGTGAATTGCTAAACAATTTGTAAAATTTTATTTTCTGCCCAGGTGTTTGCAGATGAGATGATTACCCAAAGCATGTTGACATGGGAAGGACTGCCCACAAAGGGTGTGCCACTTCTTTTTCATGGTGTTTGTGGAAAAGACATGAGGGAGTGTAACAACCCTCATATTTCAACCCTGATGAGGTCAGGATTGTGGTGGACTATGTGATTTCCCTGCTGGATGGTAAAAATGGAGTGCGAACCAAGGTTCGCGAGTCTGACATTGGAATTGTTTCTCCCTACCGCAAGCAGGTTTGTAAATCATTAGCACATAAGCAATGCTATAAGCATCATGTGCAGCTTTATAAGGGTTCACTTGTGATTGTGATATCTACTTGAGTTTTGGAATATGTGTTTAGATCTAGTATTTAAGATTCTTACATTGAACTTTAACTACTGTCAAAGCTCTCTTCTTCCTATAGTGTAATGTCATTCAGATAATAACCTAGTTCCTTTCAATGCATCTGTGCTCTGCTTGAAAGCTAACATTTCATATGACCCACAACTTATAAAAATTGTACATTTCTGGCATCTGCAAGTTTTTCTGCAGGACGAAACCTCTTGCACCTAAAATCACCTTTGTGCAGAGCCTTGCAAGCTGTTTTGTTGCACATACACAATGCCCATGTTACTATTGTGCTCCCCCACCCCCCCCCCCCCCCCTTTTTTTTTGTTCGTTTTCTTCTAATGTGTAGTGGTCTTGTTTTTATTTCTCACTCTTATCTATAACTTTTGATCTTGCATCTGACATACTCAATTAAGTAGGTTCCCAAGATGCTTTTGACGGGGTGATAAACACATTGATTCGATAGGGCAGGTTTCTGTGAACATTAAGGGCCATCTTTAAGTACTCTGTTTAAATGCTGTAATTTGTAAACAGAATTTAAAGATTTTGCATTATCTATTGGTTATCTATTGGATTATCTATTGGATTGTCTAAGCAATGGTTCCCTGTAAATACTTCAACCCCTGCTATCCAAGATAAACTTAATGAGTGACATCTTAACTGTATGTGATGTCATCTGTGATACCTTTTATGCATGTTAATTACGAAGAAATTCTGTTTTTTCGGCGACCCTGTGGTTCGTATACTTTTGCTCATGGGTGTACATAGTAATTGATTTGTGTACCCTGAAAAAATGAACACAGACAGTTCTTCAAAGCTATGGCAGACTTCCAGCTGATAATGTGCGTACTCTGCTGCCGCTGCTGTGTTTAAATGGAGTTTCCGCATGCACGAGTATGAGGGTAAAGGTGCAGAGTGAGCAAGTTCATTTGGAAATACTGACATCTGTGGTGGATCTGTTATAGGGTGCATGAATAAGGGCGGGTGACAAAGAGTGCAACAAAAATCAATAGTGCCATGGTGACAACTGCTGGTGAGGCAAGGGGTATATGTTGCAACAATGTGTTTCACTTTTCAGGAAACAATTAGGGTAGATGCAGTACTGTGCTATCATCTCTCTGTGAAAGAGGTGTATGCATTGGAGTCCAATGTAGTGAGCGCATTGTAGGCATCATAACGTGAAAGAATGCATCTGTACAGGTACTGAATGCACTCGTTCATTTTGTTACGTGGAAGCACAGTAGGTAAACTATTTACACGGTGTATTTACAAGGGGTAGCAAGCACTGGCCAACATGGAACCAGCCAACATCAAAACAAGGCCGTCATCGTTCTCAGATCAGCCAGTGACGCTTATGGCTACATCCCACTAATCCAAGTGTCTACATCATCGTCTTCAAATAGCACGTAGCATGACCCCCGGCGGCAGAAGCGCCGACACGGAGCCACTAAGGATCCAAAGCAGAGGAAGGGTGGTAATCCTTAAGTCTTGAAATGTGGACAACGTCTGTGAGCAACGGACCAGAAGATGTCGTGGGACTGGCGGACACAATCTTGTACGTGACGTCAGTTACTTGTCGAAGGACGCGGCATGGGCCCGTGTAGCGAGGAAGGAGCTTTTCACAAAGGCCCACACGTTGAAAGGGGGTCCAAAGGAGCACAAGGGCACCCGGAGGAAAGCGTGGTCATAGTATCGCTTGTTGTAAAGGCGCTTCTGATTGTTTTGGAAAGCAGCAAGTCTACTACGGGCTATCTGCTGCACGTAAGCAGTTCGGGCAATGGTGGCGTGTGCATATTCACCAGTCGAAGTTGCAGGAGAAGGAAGGAATGTGTCCAACGGTAAAGTTGGTTCAGTCCGAACAAAAGGTAAAAGGGAGAGTATCCAGCAGTGTCGTGGCGGGAGGAATTGTATGCAAACTTCACGTATGGCAGTGCAAGGTCCCAATCACGGTGGTCAGCAGAACATACTTGGAAAACATACTTGTTAAGGTCTGAATCAAGCGCTCAGTGAGCCCCTTCGTTTGGGGATGGTATGACGTGGTGATCTTGTGCTACGTGGAGCAGCAGCACAGGAGATCGTTCATGACTTTCGACAGGAAAGTACGGCCTCGGTTAGTCGGCAATTGACGTGGGGCACCGTGGACTAAAATTGCGTCACGAAGGAGAAAATCTGCCACGTCTGTAGCACAGCTGGTCACCAGCGCTCCCGTCATCGCATAGCGCGTCGCGTAATCGTAGTGGCAGCAACCCACTTGTTTCCTGAAGTATATGTAGGAAAGGGTTCAAGATGGTCCAAAGCAACAGAGAAGGGATCAGGGGGGACGTCGATGGGTTGAACATACCCAGCAGGAAGCGTAGATGGTTTCTTTCGCGGTGACAAAGCTCGCAGGCGCTGACATAATGCCGCACTGAGCGGGTTAGCCAGCCAATAGAAGTGCGGTGCATGTGGTCATGTGTCCGAGTAACACCAAGGTGGCCAGCTCAACAGTTCTTTGCGTAGGATGGATAACAGGCGGACCATTAGAGTTACAGAATGGATACGAAGAGATGGAAGGGCAGTCGCGGCAGATGGCCCGTGACCGCACAAAGAGCGATGGAACGAAAAATCTTAGGAGTAACGTTAAAAGACAGGAAGAGAGCGGTATGGATCAGAGAACAACGGGCAGAGCCGATATTCTAGTTGACATTAACGGAAGAAATGGGGCTGGGCAGGCCATGTAATGCGTAGGATGGATAACCGGTGGACCATTAGGGTTACAGAACGGATACCAAGAGAAGGGAAGCGCAGTCGAGGACGGCAGAAAACCAGGTGGGATGATGAAGCTGGGAAATTTGCAGGCGCAAGTTGGAATACGCTAGCGCAAGACAGGGGTAATTGGAGATCACAGGGAGAGGCCTTCGTCCTGCAGTGGACTTAAATATAGGATGATGATGATGACGTGGCCTGAAACTTTCACTTGATAGCAATGCAATGTGCCTTGAGAACGTTATTGGCCTCTCACAGTGCTAAAGATCCGGAGCTTGCTTGAGAAACGAGGGCACAAGGAAGTTAGTGTAGGTTCCACAGAGGAATTTCAAGGCCAGGAACGTTTGGTGATCATCGTAACAACTGTGCGAAGCAACCGTAACCTTGTCCAAGGCGATGGTGCGCCACAACCTTGGATTTCTGCAAAACCCAAAGGTAAAGATAGTGTGTGCAAATCTCCATTGACTTGCTTAACATCCTGGTTTGTGAAAGTGTACAAATGTTGCCTTCTGGGCCATGTGGTCTGTGAATTTCTTTTATTTCATGTATTATAGGTGTATGTAGCGAGTAGAAAATGAAGCAAAAAATAAGATATATGGATAGTTTGGGTTGTAGATGTCAGATAAAGGTGCCATTAGTTTCCTTTAACAAATATCCAACTTCATGTGAAGTTTGTTTAAACACAGATGCAGGCCTTGTATCTCACTCGAGAATGTTAAGATTTTTCTGTTCCAAACACAATTATCATCATTGGTTTCATTTGTGCTGACTGTACAGCCTATTGTTAGAAACGCTAATGCCAGCCAGCCGTTACCAACAATGACCAACTGGCCTTTACTTTTGCGACTGGCTCTAAATCCACGCAGAGCATTTCATGCAACTTATACTGATCTGCAGAGGGAAGGGATCATCATAGATGGTTGTGACCGAGATATATTTCACTGGGATATTCAGCTACATACTATATTTTCTTGTAGTGTGCTTAGTCAGCACACCGCCAATGTGGCCGTAGCCATAATTTAATAGTGAAATGTAAATCGTGACAACATGTGTGTATGTGTTTTAGAGGTTCAATGTGGCCATGACCAGGCAAAAGGTCTCATGGTGATAGTGGGAAACCCCTATACTCTTAGTGAGGATCCATGTTGGAACAGGTGAGTGAAGAATAAGCATTCTGCTGCTACTGCCTCATTTGTACTACTTTGATGTGATTATTTCAGAATTCTGGAGTTGTGCATCACCAAGGAGCATACAGGGGTGTGCCGTACAAACCAACTAAATGCCGTGCAGAGGCTTCCAACAATATATCCAAGTCGTCCTTGGTAAGAAATAGGCTCCTAGAGAAAATTTTAACAGCGAAGCTGTTTAAGCCAGTCTTAATTTGTGGTTCGTATCAAGAAACTACCAAGAAAGAAATAAACTTTCTTGCCGAGGCAGGATCCAAACCCGCGTACCCTCAGTCCTAAAGCGCGCATTGTAACCACTAGGCTATACAGCGACGCTTGCAGAACATGCATTTATGCAAACCATATGATTGCGTTCGAGTGCGGTCGTCTTCGTCCACAGGGTGGCGCGCTCATACGCTCGTGCTCTGCAGGTGAAGAAGTTTTGCACGCTACGAGAGAGAAGACGCATTCACGGACCGGGTCTCCTGAACGCGGTGTCAGCATTGGAATGCAGTGTTGGTGTTGCAAGCTGCGCTATGCAAAGCACAGTGATGGCCGTAAGTCCGAGACATGCAAAAGAAATTATCATCATCATGAGTAACAAGATGAAAAGTTCGCGCACTTCCAGAAAATCGTAGCCCAGCTTCACTGTTTCAAGCGTTGCGCGGCCGAGTGCAGTTTTTTTTTTATCTCCAATAGATGCTTCTGCACCTTTTGCCAGTGCACCCTTTCTGTTATCACAGGCAGTAATAGTGATGGCAACTGACATGCATTACATTACTGTCAAGCAGTATTACATTTCAGTTGTGTTCGTAGCACCTGGTACTAGTGGTGGTGCCTCAGTCCGGGCAGCTCCAGCCCGGGCGTGTATCTTCAAAGCCATCTGAGGGGGGGGCAGAGTCTATGGCAGAGTCCTTCCCCCTGCGCTTCGTTTTCGCGTCTTAGTTCGTGTTGATGCGTTGACGAAGGTCATTAGCTCGCTGCTGCTGCCACACTTACTCAGTACAGCGTTTTGACAGTTTCCGTGGTCATCAAGTGAGCGTTCATGTTTGATTCGGTCAGAAATCTAAATGGGATCGCATTTCCAAGTCCTGCATCATAAAAAGCATGGCATGTCCTTGCAGCCGCCATTTCCTCTCTGGCTCAGTGCACTAGGTTTGAGCCTTGGTGACCTTAGTGTCGCCATTAGAATGCAAACATTAAAAATGAATTAGGCCTGTTGAAATGCAATGATGCAAGATGCACTGTGTTCATGATGTGTGCCATGAAGTCTATCAATCTCTATATTCTCGAATATAGACAATAGTGCACCAAACTTTGTGAGCTGCCATTTTATACCAGGTGTTCATTTATGTGCAACACTGTATTCTAGAAAAGAAATTAAATTCTGGGTTTTTACGTGCCAATACCACGATTTGATTATGAGGCATGCCATAGTGAGGGACTCCAGATTGATGCTGACACCTGGGGTTCTTTAATGTGCACCCAATGACGGCGTTTTTGAGTTTCTCCCCATCGAAATGCGACCTGCTGCGGCCAGGATTCGATCCCACACCCTCGGGCTTAGTAGCGCAACGCCATAGCCACTACGCCACCACAGTGGGTTTATTTTAAAAGAAATTGTTTTTTGGAGATAGGCTACATGCTAGCTAAGAGACATTAGCAGCAATTTTATTGATAATTTTGCTAATTCCCTAAAATGTGCTAATTAACTTAATTGCTTACTTTAGGGCACATGTAATTGTTGAATTGAAGCCGAGCCTGCTTATGTAGTTGCGTGCCTGCTTAGCACAAATTTTCAGACTAAACCCCGCTTTCAATATAAGTCCCCAAAATTTGCTTGAAAACGTTCCTCTGCATTGCACTACGATTGGCGCATAGTCGAGAAACTTAACGGAACACCTATGTATTTCGTAGCACATTTTAAGGTTGCATATCTGGAAACTGGTGCTCATCTTGGGATTATGTTTCTGCTAAGCAGACCCTTCACTACTGCTCTGCTTCAGTTTCACAGTTTGAATGAGTGCCGTAAAGTAATAATGAAAAAGGTAATTAGCAAATTTTAGCTATTAGGTCACTTATTGTACACATGTTTTGTGCTGCTTATGTCCACCTAGCCGTGTAGCCTATCTGCAAAAATGGCAAGTTCCTATAGTTATAACAATTTCTTTCAAATTGTTTCACATACACAAAGCAAACCTGGTATTCTTTTTTTTTTTTTCATGAAAAAAACAAAGAAGCCTGCGGCAGATAGCACAATTCGACTTTTTGGCTGGATTACTCAAACAGTAGTGCACCAAGTTGGGCTAGTTGTAAGTTCATATAGAAAGATTTTAACTGCGCTATGAACAGGACAAGGAGGACGAGTGTACATGACCATGACTTGTTCATTTTGTTTGTTATCCTCACTGTATATATGTCATCTTTCACGCATTAAAAGCTAGTTGTGAGTGCTGTGCAGGTGTTGTCTTTTTCGTCCTCCTTTGTCCCTGTTCATAGCGCAGTTAAAATCTTTCTAATATGCACTCAAACAGGCAGACATTACCCTAACAAGAAATTGGAATGTACAATTGGCAAAAAAATTTTTATTTTCATTACACTGTAGCTAATCTCTATGGCTGATATTGCATTTTATAGATTGGAGCCAGCGAGTTTCACAAGGCATGTCTATTTAGAAGGAATTTTGCTGGCACCGGTTGAGACATGCATTCCAAAATTGAGTAATGAAATGCATTGGCGTTCCAGTTTTGCGCTGTACTGCTTAAGCAAGAACATGGTACGAAAATCAGGTTTCAAAAAAAAAAAAAAAAAAAAGAAATTGTAGTTTCATGTTTCAAGTTCAACTGTCAAGGTGCCAGCATGTTTAAGCCACATCTGCACAGTTATAAAGCACGAATATTTCTAGATGAGCTGGTGGGTGCCTAGAATAAAAGAAATGTGCCGTGACAATTGTTTTGGAAGTCGTTCGTGTACGAGGTAAAGGCTTATGAAACAAAATCATTGTTTTCCCCTAGTTGATATGCTGAAGCAGTGCATTGATGGGTACGATAGGATGTGTGCAACGGTGATGAATTAAATGTCGAAAGAAAAGTTTTGGCAGTGACGCAAATGAAATGAAACTGGGGCACTATTGGCACTTCACAATTACTGTCACATGAGCGCTTGCGCATCGCCCATTTCTCAGAAATGTGGTTTCGCATCTTCAATCCATTTTCGACCAAAACTTTTGCTGCATGTTGCAATCGTGGTCCCTTTGCCATTTCTAGGAGCACACGTCTGCATCTGTAAAATGGCTCTGAAGTTTTCAGAGAGCAGCACGGTCTAAGCAAAAATTCAGTTGTGTGAGTGTGCTTAGAATTGATATGGCAGTAAAACAAACCGAGTACAAAAAGGTACACAGAATGACTAGATGAGCACAACCTTTCACAAAAAAAAATAAATAAAAAAAAAATAGGTGTCACAAATGCATTGACCTAAAACATGAGTAGGAATTTATTGTGCCGATATTTCACCTTACTTTTGTCTTCAGCATGTTCAAATTGGTGCTTGTTATGGTGGATTGATTGCAAAAACCAGATTCATGCTTCAAGCTCAGCTTGTGTTAGGCTAAGGTGGATCATCAGACTGGTTTTGCAGTGATGCACTAATCGGACAAATGAACATGTTAGAAAACTAAGTCTACATTTGAAATGAAAATTTTGTTGGCTTCATGTGAGGGCACAATTTGTTTTTTTGTGCAACACTGTATAGCATGCTAAAAGTTACAATGAAGCACACATCCTTGCCTTGAGCACAAGCTTCACGTGTAGCTTAGGTTTCGTTGAGCATTATAGTACATTGCCAGAATTTGAATATCAAATGGCTTTCGAAACTTTTGTTCCTCATACTTTGCTTTTTGCACTTAGTTTTGGAATTTGTAGTCGTAGTTAATAAACCATGTACAATATTTTCATAATGCTTTCACATAAGGCTGACTGCAGGGATTTTACTGAAACACTATTACCCCTTTGCAGAAGAAGTCCTGATGAAACTTGTGACAAGATTGTGACTCTCAAAGACACTGCAAAGACCAAGGGGAGGCAGGAACTGTGAT
Source organism: Dermacentor silvarum (assembly GCF_013339745.2). Taxonomy (NCBI): domain Eukaryota; kingdom Metazoa; phylum Arthropoda; class Arachnida; order Ixodida; family Ixodidae; genus Dermacentor; species Dermacentor silvarum. The sequence goes on along the minus strand of NC_051154.1, from coordinate 224,789,205 downwards.
CATCTTGATAAACAGCTTTTTTTTAGCGGTCTTTTGAAAGTTTGCAGTATTTAATATGTATTTTACTGTTTTTAATAAAGCGAGACTTCAGAATGTGATTTTTTTTACTGTAACACAATTGTCTGTACACACAGTCGTCGAATTTACTGCACATTATTTGCAAGCATGCACAGTACAAAGACAGGCAGAAATCAGTATATACAGGTATGACAACAGCCGATACATGTAAAGTATTCCTGGAGTTTGTGGCAACAGAGCACTTTTTGTTTTCTGTGCAACGAGAGCACAGCACCATGTGTTTATTGTGGTGTACCCTGAAGATGTAGAAGTACGGAATGCTACAAAAATGACACTGACACTGCAGCATTTTTGCATAGGGTGAGCGAAGTTCAGATATCTTGCATCCTTTTTGTACTTCTGTGACAGAAGGGACAGGTTGCTGGCCTTGCTGTCTAACTCTGTGCAGAAAAAAAAAAAAAAAGTTAGACCATACTACACAGTGGAGGCCCAGCTTTTGACCACAGGGCACTCCTAAATTGTAACTTTAAACACAGGCTCACAATGTTTACTTTCTCCATACATTCCACACCCTTTGAAACAATGGTTTATGCAAATGATTAATTACTTTTAACCTGGCTATGCATGAACATAAGCACTGCTGGTGATGCTTTGTGACAGTGTTCAATCGGGAGGCACTACAAGCATTCTTGTCATGCATGACTTTTTCGAAGAAAGAAGCTTATTTTTGGCTTTATTAATGATAGCGACACTCCTGCCG